>NC_090646.1:108213461-108529086 GCF_040937935.1 Hyperolius riggenbachi | reverse complement strand
GGCACGTACCTGCGGCGCTCTATTTAAAGAGCATTGGATGCAGTAGCAGGCTGGCTGTCATCCGGGAAGGTTGTGCAAGCTGGTGCTGCTGCTGCTGGACGTGACTTCTGCTTTTTTGGTTTGAGCATAAGATTAGATCAAGTACACTGGAAGTAAGTGGATGCTGATAAAAAAAAAAAAAAAAAAAAAGGAGAGAGGATATTTATTGTTGTATCCTAATGAGTTTGTTTTTTGATTGTTCACACAGTGGATCCTGCAGGTGCCGATGAGTCAGAGCATGATAGTCCCTCTGGGTAAGGTACAATTTTGATTTTAAAGGGACAGTAAAAAAAAAAAAAAAAAAAAGGAAAATCTTTTATGGGGACAATTCTGAACAACATAAATTGTTGTTTGTGTCTTCCAGCTCTAAAGAAGAAGGGGAAAGATCAAGTGTGGTGCCCATAAGATCTCGTTCACCTTCAAAGCCGAAAAAACATAAATCCAAGAAAAGTCATAAAGAATCAAGACGTTTAAAGTCTAGGTCAAGGTCACCAAGGCGAAGAAGTGATTCATATTACAGATACCGTCACCATCATAGTTATGATGATTACCACTTCAGAGAAAGGTCAAGGTCGCCGCCTTCCAGGCGCATTCCCAGTAAGGGACAATGTTGGGCCTGCCCAAATCCAGCTCTGCAGGATAAAACAGTCTGCGAATCTTGTTTCGGTCAATTGTCAAAAAGTAATGAAGATAAATCAGAGGAAATAGTGGACGTCATCAGGAGAGTAGTAAGAGAGGAAGTGTCCGCTCATGCGTCTACATCGACTCAAGTAGGTGGGGAAGGCAATGACAATTCCACAGAAAATACTGGAGAAGAAGATATTCCAGGATTATTCAGCTTCAGTTTAACAGCTCCATTTATAGCGGCAGTGAAAGAAGCACTGGAATGGACAGAGCAGGAGGAAGAACCAGAGCAAAACAAGGAATACTATGCCCATTTGGTAAAAAAATCCTCAACCTTTCCATTGATGAAGGAGATAAGGAACGTGATTTTAGAGGAGTGGAAAAAGGTGGAAAATAAGTCTTCCATGCACAACAGATTTGCAAAGTTGTACCCACTGAAGGAGGAAGAAGTCCCATTTCTGCTTAATCCACCAACAGTGGACGCGTCACTTTCAAGACTGATTAAGAATGTGACGTTACCTATGGAAAATTCGGTGATGTTTATCGACGTCTTGGATAGGCGTATAGACAATGATTTAAAAAAGATTTACCTGTCAGCAGGTACAGCTTGCAAACCATCCATTGCACTGACGTCAGTGGCAAAGGCCATGAAGGTATGGGTGTCAAACATAGAGGAAGCTATCCTAATGGATATGGAGAAGACAGAGATTCTAACTGCTCTTGAGGATTTGAAGATTACGGCAGATTTCGTGGCAGAGGCATCGTTAGACTTGCTTAGGTCATCATCACGCATTATGCTGAACGCCGTCACTGCGAAGAGGGCATTGTGGTTGAAGCCGTGGAAAGCCGACCAGAGTTCGAAGCAAAACTGGATTAAGATTCCTTTTGACGGTCAAACGCTTTTTGGAAGTGAAATGGATAAAGCAATTTCAAGGGTCACAGGCGGAAAATCCGGGTTGATACCGCAAGATAAGCCACAGTCGAGACCAGCAGCAGGTGGCAAAAGACAGACCTACAATAGATTTAAAGACATGAAGAGTTACAAGCCAGCAAGACAATTTAAGAAGAATTGGAAAAGCTCGCAGGCATCGCTGGCTAGGAATCTTAAGGCAACAGCGCAAAATCCAGGTCCTTCTAAGCAGTCCTTTTGAAGGTGCGTCCACCCAGTCATGCCCGGTAGGTTCCAGACTCAGAACCTTCAGAGAAGTCTGGGTGGAAAAGATTCGAGATTCTTGGGTGATATCTACAATCTCAAAAGGTCACAAATGGAAATTCAAATCAAGGCCGCGAGACAGATTTATTCCCACCCGCTTGCCAAGGGGTGTACAGAAGAGATCAACATTAAAAGACTATGTGGAATCCTTGGTCCAACAAAGGGCGGTAATGCCGGTACCTCAGCAGGAAAGATTCCAAGGAGTTTACTCACCAATCTTTCTGGTACAGAAGAAGACAGGCACCTTCAGACCGGTTATAGACTTGAAATACTTAAACAAATCAGTCACCCTAGCAAAATTCAAGATGGAGTCACTTCAGTCGATCATACTGTCAATAGCTCCGAACGATTGGATGGTGTCAATAGATCTGCAAGACGCCTATCTACACATACCGATACATTGCGAATTCCAAAAGTTCTTGAGATTTGCGCTACTGGATCGGCATTTCCAATTCACTTCTCTTCCTTTCGGACTATCCACGTCACCAAGAACATTCTCAAAGGTCTTAATAGCAGTGATTGCTATGCTGAGAGTCCAGGGGATAAGAATACACCACTACCTGGACGACATCCTGGTTCTGGCAGATACAGAGGAGAAGTTGATTTGTCATCGAGATCAAACTATGAACTTTCTGACGCAATTAGGTTGGGTAATAAACATGCAGAAGAGCCAGCTCTGCCCGTCAAGACACCTAGTGTACCTAGGTGCCCTGTTCGATACGAGGAAGAATACAGTGTCACTCCCAGTGGAGAAAATGGACAAGATCAAGAATATGTGCTCACAGACAATTCAGAGATCATGGAGCAGTGTGAGATGGTGTCTATGGTTACTAGGAGTAATGTCCTCCTGCATACCAATGATAAAATGGAGTCGGTGGCACATGAGGAAGTTACAGTGGGAATTTCTACATCAATGGAATCAAACATCAATGCATCAGAGGATCTGGTTGTCGGAGGGGACAAGGGATTCACTACGGTGGTGGATGGAGGATTCCAATCTCCTGCTGGGACATTCATTAATTCCATATACCTGGACCATTCTTACATCGGACGCCAGCCAATTGGGTTGGGGTGCGCATTGTCAAAACCAGTGGGTTCAGGATATATGGGTACCTCCCCAACTGGGGGTAGTGTCAAATGTGCTAGAATTGAGAGCGGCAGTGAAGGCTTCTCGAATGTTTGCCCACCTGCTACAGAACAAGGCGGTATGCTTCCAGTTGGACAACAAGGCGGCGGTAGCCTACATCCAGAAGCAAGGGGGAACCAGAAGCGCCACCCTCATGAACGAGATGGCTCCTCTAATGGAATGGGCAGAGAAGAATTGGATAGCGATAAGAGCAATATATATTGCAGGGGTGCAGAATATACAGGCAGACTTGTTGTCCAGACAGACGATGAGGAACAATGAGTGGCAACTGAAGAGGTCTGTGTTTATGGGCTTGGTGCACCGGTGGGGGCTGCCACAAATCGACCTCTTTGCGTCATCAATGAACAATCAACTACCCAATTTCTTCTCCAGGACAGCTTGTCCGAAAGCAATGGGAACAGATGCCTTAGCTCTCCTGTGGACAGCATCTCTAGTGTATGCATATCCACCGGTTCCACTCCTTCTGAGATTTCTAAAGAGACTGCTAACGGAGAAAATAGAGGCAATTGTAATTGCCCCATACTGGCCCAAGAGGCCGTGGTTCCCCCTGCTGTTGCATATGTCGGTGTGTCCACCTGTGAGACTGCCAAAGATCCCGGACATTCTATCCCAGAATATGTGCCTTCACAGGAACCCACAGAGGTTGGAGCTGACTGCATGGAGGTTGAGAGGGGGATCTTAAGAAGATCTGGGTTCTCAGAACCAGTGATAGAAACCTTACTAAAAGCAAGGAAAAAGTCTACAAACAAAACCTATCACAGGATTTGGAGGAAGTTTATTGACTTTGCAATGCAAAAGAATATAGACTATCTGAATCCATCTATTCCTGAAGTGTTGGACTTTTATCCAGGCCGGAGTAGATTTAGGATTGAGCGTAAGCACATTAAGGGGACACGTGTCAGCAATCTCGGCACTGACTGGGAACAGACTAGCTTCAGAAAGGTCTGTACAGCAGTATTTTCAGGCCCTATTGAAGATGAGGCCTCCTATTAGGAAAACAACGCCAAGTTGGGACTTACCATTAGTCCTATCGTATCTATCAGGCCCGCCATTCGAGCCTTTGGAGCAATGCACGATTTGGAATCTAACATTGAAAGCAACTTTTCTCATTGCCATTACTTCAGGAAGGCGGGTCTCAGAGATTCAGGCTCTTGGTCACAAGGATCCTTATCTGATGTTCTTTCCGGATAGGATAGTGCTAAGACCACTACTACACTTCCTGCCCAAAGTGGTGTCAGAAAAACATCTAAACCAAGAATGGAATTTACCAGCATTTCCAGAGCAAAATCACCCTTTAGATGTGGCCAGGATTGTGCGGAAATACCTTCTAGACACGGAATCTTTTAGGACTACGGAACATTTGTTCATCTGTCCCTCAGGTCCACGGAAAGGGAAAGAGGTGACGTCAAGGACGATTGCCACATGGATCATCAGGCTTATAAAGACAGCATATAGAGCCAGGGGGACGGAGTCTCCTTCTACTTCGGCACATTCCACGAGGAGTATAGCTTCTTCTTGGGCAGCATATTCGGGAGTTTCATTGACCACCATTTGCAAAGCAGCAAACTGGACTTCCCCGAATACCTTCATTAATCACTACCGGATTGATCCGGGGGCACTGTCTACTGTGAACTTTGGAAGAAAAGTGTTATCTGTTGTTGATAAATAAGAAATTATTTGCATTATATCCCACCCGTCTTGTCTTTTTATTCTACTAGTTAGATCCCAGAGTATGCCGACATGGAGGTATCAGGAAACTAGGAAAATTTGTACTTACCTTCGGTAATTTTCCTTTCCTGATACAACTCCATGTCGGCATGCGACCCACCCATCAAGGGTCCATAGGTCTGAGTACTACACTAGAATACAGGTAGGGGTTGACCAGCCCCTTTTATAGTTTTATTGGGTCCTGTAGGGGTTAAGGGGGCGGAGCCTAACCCAGAGTATGCCGACATGGAGTTGTATCAGGAAAGGAAAATTACCGAAGGTAAGTACAAATTTTCCTAGTTTTTTTACCTACCCTGTTTTAAAAGAACAGGCAAATGTTTGTGATTCATGGGGGCTGCCATCTTTGTCATGGGGGCAGCCATCTTTTTGTTTGAAAGGAGGTGACAAGGAGCATCAGACACAGTTCCAACTGTCCTGTGTCCTGATAACTCCTCCCAGCTGCACACGCTAAGCTTCAAATGTCAAATTCAAAATGTAAAAAAAAAAAAAATTGCACCAAAACAGCAGAACGAGAGCAACAACATCAGAAATCCCATCATGCTTTGCACAGCATCAGGGGGAAAAAGCCCGGGCAGTTTTCTTCTGTGCAGCTAAAAATGAGGCTTGGATAAGAGAAACAAAGTTCTGATGCTGTGAAACTGTTAAAGAAACACCAGGCCTTTTCAGTGCTGCTGAGTCGATTTTTAGTCCGGAGGTTCACTTTAAAGTGTAACTGTCAGGCATAAAATAAAAAATCAATTCTTTATTTTTATCTGGTAAATAAGTAATACTAATGCTAACCAGCCAATCTAAAAGTTAAAAATCGCTATTGCTTTTCTTGTTGATAAATGATCATTCCCCAGTTTACCTGACTTATTTGGTACAGTGCCACACAAAGGAAGTTGCAGGGCATGCTGGGTTGTCCGTTTTTGCTTCTCTGCTTTCCCCTCAGACTTAACTAATGCAGCCTGATTGGCTGAAACCTCTTTCCCTCCTGTTTTCCCCTCCCACACCTATGTTCCTCTCTGATTGGCCAATATTTTACATGCTGAGACAATACACTTTCTATTGCAAAGCTAGATAGGAGCGCCTGAATACGAGAATGGACAATGCATACACAATCAGGCAGAGGTAAGTAAGGGAGAAAAATGACATCAGAATTGGATTCAAAATAGACACAGTAAAAATGGAGAATCTTAAAAGAAGGATTTTCTCTTTTTTTTTACTATAGAAAAACCACTAAAAACAAAACGTGGACAGTGCAATACATATGTTATGTAAGTAGAGCAAGTATTTATCTACTTATATATGTGTTTTTTTTCTGAGATAGTATGGCTGACAGCTCCTCTTTAATGGGGAGAGGTGGTACAAGTTATATATTGGCCTCAATAATTGGAAGCCTCTGGATGCAGTTAACTTTGGGCACTCAGCTAACCATGCTATGAGAGGAGATATTTAGATCTTTTTAGGCACACAGCTAACCATGCTATGAGAGGAGATATTTCAATCTTTATGTGAACATGAAAAAAATGACAAAGCACCTGATATTTTTTTTTCTTAGTCAGTGCTGTGTCAGTTTGTAGTGCTGCAACAGTGCATGGCCATATTTAGCATGCATATGAATGAAGCCAGATAAGCGCAGACGGTACTGACATTCTGCAGGCGGCACTGTGGGGAATCATTTGCACACATCAGGAATATCTGCCACCCTCCCCTTTGGGCAGTCATGTGAATGACTCCGTTTAGTTGAAGATTTCACATCTCAGTGTCTTAAAAAATGATATCCCTGCCAGCTGGAGTCCACGTTATAATGATTTCCCCCAGTCGGAGATTCAGGACAATAATAACTTGTGTGAAGGATTATGGGATTGGTGATGGCCTGAAGCACAGTCATGTTATGTATTGCAGGGCTGAGCTGCTTCTGGTGAGCTTGCGTTAGTAAGCTCCTAGACCATAGGATTTCATGTTGCTGACACTTTTTATAAATATATAACTTTAAGAGGTCTGGTCTAATATACGTTAGCCTGAGCCTCGGAGGATTGTCTGGAAATATGAAATCCTTCACATGCAGTGAAATGTAGAAGCGTTGCTTGTACATTACCCAGAAGCGTTGCTTGTACAGTACCCGTTCAATGTTCTCTAGACTTCATCACTAAAATAGCTTTCATGAGTGAGAAGCAGTGGCTGCATGTAAGTAGGCTTTTATGCGAGTTACCACTAAGTGGCAAAATGTCATAAGGAGTGGAGAGGCTGCCACACAGTGGGGTAGATTAATTTAGACTAATGCTGGGTTTACACCATACAATTTTCTCTTAGGTTCTTCTTTTAGATTTTTCTGTTAGATTTTCTGTTCAAATGCATAATTAGCAGGGGCGTAGCAATAGGGGGTGCAGCGGTAGCAACCGTATCGGGGCCCTTGGGCCAGAGGGGCCCCATAGGGCCCTCCCTCAACTACAGTATTAGCTCTCTATTGGTCCTGTGCTCATAATAATCACTTCTATAGATACTTTGAATAGTGGTAATCATTAACACACTGTTCCCCATCCCCTTCTTGCACCTCTGATACTGTAGTTGCCATTGGCAGGTTTTGGGGCTGCGTATCAGTTGTTATGTATAGAGTGCTTGGGGGGCCCCATTGCAAAACTTGCATCGGGGCCCACAGCTCCTTAGCTACGCCACTGATAATTAGATTATTTTCTATAGAGAATGGTCATTATCTCTGGTGCATTGTCTTCTGTTTATCTCCTGCTGAGTAGAACAATGCCTAATTGCTCGGCAGATAGATCGTAAGATAGATACATTTCCAACATGTTGAACTTTATCTATCTGGCAGGTACAGTAAATCTAACAGAAAATTGTATGGTGTAAACCCAGCATAACGGTGGGCATACATTCGTTAGATTAGCAGCAGATAGATCATCAGATGGATTTCTGATCTATCTGATGTGTTTACTTTAAGTATCACCTTTAAGCTGGATACACTGGTCAATGTGGCTAAAAGATAGATCCTTTTCAGATAGTAGTTTGATCAGAGAGTGATCTGTCCAATCAAATCCCTCCACACAACATAGATTTTTGTGATAGATTTCATCATGAAATTAAAAAAAAAAGAATTATCAAACCGCAGCATTGCACTATTTGATGCATTGCACCTCCATAGGTCATTGATCTGCCACAGCTCCTGACCCACCACTGATCGTTCAATATTTTCCATCCAGTACAAAGGACCAATGTCAACTGAAAATCAATCTAATGATTGATAAGGCCGACATGTTGAGGCCTTGATTTATGGCAGATTTGATTAAACGTCAAATCGGCCTGATATCGACAGAAAAAATTGATAAGTGTGTGGCCACCGTTAGCTACTATGGGCTTGATTCACAAAGCGGTGCTAACTGTTAGCACGCCTGTGAAAACCCCCTTAGCACGTCTAAACAAGCTTTTCGCGCGCAAAACTTTATGCACGTAAAACTTTACGCGCGTACTGCACAGAGCGCAGGGCGCTCCGCGCGAAGTGCCCATTAAAGCCTATGGGACTTAGCGTGCGTAAAACTTTGCGCGCGCAAAGTTAGCGCGCGATCTGATTGAGAAATCCGGTGCTAACCTACTTAGCACCCTGGTTAGCGCGTCTAAAGACTTTAGACGTGCTAAGTAGGTTAGCACCGCTTTGTGAATCAAGCCCTATGTCTTTTAAGTGTTCAATGCACTGAGAGTTAGCAGAAAAGTCATTAGAGTGAGCTAGCAATACAGTTTTTTATCACTGCCACAATGCATGTGGTATATATCATTAAAACATCTCCCTTTGTAAGTGGGGCTTCTAGATTCCACCAAGATGTCAAGGCTATATCCCATTTATTTTACATGGTGTTATGCCAAATTTGTTGAAATTAAATTTTGTTTACTATATACTTTCCCATATAGCCATGCTGTTATGATCCTTCTGCAGTATGCCACTGCCCTACTGAGTGTTGATAATTCGACTTATTTTTTAATCATCTATGAAGATGGCATCATTACTTTGTTTTCTATTCACCAGGTCATTAAATTGAATGGGAAATGCATTTTTTAAAAAAATGAAGCAAATACTTACCTAAGAAGACGGAATGCACTGGGTCATATAGAGCCTTCCGGTTCCTCTCTCGGTGCTCTCTATCCTGTGCTGGCTCCCCCCGCTTCAATCCCCCGCCGAAAGGGTATTTGGAAGTCTTCGGGAGCCGTGTCCTCCATACTGCACAGGCGTGAGTGTGCAAGAGAGCGTGCTTGCGCAGGCGCAGTACAGGACCGCCCTTCTTCAGGAGCACTCAGGCTCCATGAAGACTTCTGAAGCCTCCTTCGGCTGGGTAAAGCAGTATTTGACTAATTTAGTCAAATAATGCTACCGGGCGAGCCAGCACCGGAACGAGGGGACCAGGAGAGGAGCCGGAAGGCTCTATAGGACCCAGAGCCTTCCCTCTCCTTTAGTAAGTATCTGTCTAATTTTTTTTAAATGCGGTTCCCATTCACCAGGTCATTAGTAAGTATATTAAAGAGAAAAAGACAAAGTACTGATCCTTGTGGGACCCCGTTGCTAACAGCTTCCCAGTAGGAGTATGTTTTATGTACCACTACCCATCGCCCTTTGTCGTTAAATGTCCAAACATTTTTCCCTTGTGCCTGCATCCTCAGCTTCTGCACCCGGCTGTTACAGGAAGCAGTGTCAATAGCCATTTCAAAGTCCAAGTGAACTAATCTGTTGCTTTCTCAGTATCTAGAAATGTATTCACCACTTCATAAAACCCACATCTATTATGAGAGAAGGGTATCTCATTGGTAGAGACAGGACCAAAGCATACATCTAATATCTCAACCTTAATTCATTCGTTCATAACTAGGTTCCCTGCCCATCATTTAGGAGTCCTAGATTCTCAATTTGTTTCCCTATTGAATTAATATATTTGTAAAACCTTTTTGGGAACTGACTTAAAGAGAACCCAAGGTGGTGCAGGGGGGGGGGGGGGCAGATGGGACACAGAGGAATGTTTTCTGCCTCATGACATGCCTCTGTGTCCCCCCCACCACTGCTTTCTGCCCCCCACCGCTGCAGTATAGCCCCCGAAATTGGCAACAATTTTTGTTGCTGTCTCATCGGGTAATGGGAGGTGAGGAATTCCATGCTCAAAACGCCCTCTAGGGGCGTTCCTGCAGGCTTTCCAGAGCTACCATTGGGAAGCTCTCTCTCCCTGGCTGCGTTCCCTGCCACTCCCCCGCCTCCCTGCACACTGGGAGATAGGGGTCTCTCTCTCCTTCCAGCGTCATGACCCGAAAGTGAAAGTGGGGCAGTGCGGGCCTCAGGAGCGGCACTAAACGGCGGGGATGGCGGCTACCTCATCTGCACAGCTCCCCGGATCAAGTTTTTTTATAATTATATGAGCCCACCTTGAGCTGTCTTTAATATCGCTAACGACCTGTTTCTCAGCTTCCAGGTTTACAAGTCTGATTATACCATTTAGGCTTTTTTCACATTATAAATTGCCAGCGCTATCACAAGTACTGAGCGATTTTTGAAGAGTTCTTTCCTCCACTTTTCCCTGCGCTTTGCGATTAGAAAAAATGCTTTTCTAATTACTTTTGCAGAGCGATTAATCTTTTCACTTTCTGACGTTAGCTAACAGTTAGCACGCTGGTGAAAAGCCCTTTATCACACCTAAACTCAGTTTAGGCGTGATAAGTTTAGGTGTGATAAGTTTAGGTGTGATAAGTTTAGGCGTGATATCTATAGCACCAACTGGGTTAGCACCGCAGTGCACAGCTGATCAAAAGTTTTGCGCTAGCAAATTCTGGTGCTCTTCGCATAGAGTTTAATGGCGCTGCTTTCCGTGCGAGACTTTGCGCGCGATCTAAACTTATCTAAACTTATCACGCTCAAACTTATTTATCACGCCTAAACTTATCACGCCTAAACTGGCTTTTCGCCAGCGTGGTGCAATGGTTATCACGCCTAAAGTCTTTTAGGCGTGCTAACTGGGTTAGCACCGCTTTGTGCATCGAGCCCAATGTATTTATTCATGAAAGCACTGGGGAAATCGCTATACAACAAGCTCTTTCATGCGCTTTGCGATTTCACTATACCTTCCGTTGAGAAAAAATGCTCAGAAAATGGTACAGGAAGCGCTTTGCTGAGCGGATCGGAAACAAACCGCTCGGATGTGAACTCTCTCATAGGGAATCATTGCACAAACGCTTTTAGGGCGATTTTATCGCCAGCGCTTAAAAAAAAAAAAAAACGTCCTAGATGTGAACAGGCCCTTAACGTTTTTTCTTAACACTCCTCATATTTCTTTAATGCCAATTCTGTCCCCTTGTTGCTTTAGGGCCCTAAATGCCTTCCTTTTTCATTATAAAAAATATATTGCTTTGATTACTATTTGTATCTGTAATAAACTAACAATTATATAAAAATACTATACAGTGTCTATAAAAACAAAAGGCTAGACACAGCCAGAGAGAGGGGGGGGGGGGAGTGGAAGCTCCAATCAAGTTCCTGTGTGTTTGTTATGCTCAGCGAGTTTGGCAATCACACACTCATTGACATGCAATAATATTTCAAAGAGTTAATCTGATGGGGTAATGGCTGCCAGCTCCTTATGAGGCAGAGATTGTAATAAGTATGTACAGCGTGCTGAGGCTCAGTCATCCTTACAGAACAAGAGTAAAGTGTTTTTGTTTTGTTTTTTTTAAACTTGCTTTCCAGGAGTGCAGTGGGATCCTTTGAGAATTTACAAGGATTACATGCTTTACTGCTTCGTGTTCAATAAACTGCTGTTCACATTTATCTGTAACTTGTTCTTCCCAGAATAAATTTAGAGTAACGTCTAATAAATAATATGCTGGTGTTTGCCAGGGGATAGTAAATCTTCTTGTCTGTTGCAGAAAGTAAAACATTAAAACTTATTGGTAGTGTACGCTTGTCAGATGCATTAAAAGTGAGCGCCTAGTTTGGCTCCCTGTACCTTGCCTACAGGTTTCTCATTGCGAAAACGCTAAGCTTAGGCCATAGTGTACAGATACATACAGTACAAAAAAGCTCCAATACTTCTATTAATAAATCATTTGGGTAGAAGCGTACGTCCGGCCCCTCAGGCCTGGATCCAAAATGTCATCAGCATGTTCCACCAAGTATCTCGGTATATCTCCTCTGCACATTTGGGAGGACCTTACGTACTTTTTATTCTTAATGTTAGCCATTCACAAATGCGCATCTGTTAAAATCTCTACACTCTAAAACTACTCTTACAAGAAAGTTTTACTGGATTGGAGATGTTTTTGTTTTGCTGTGTTAATTTAAAAGCAACACCAAAGAAAATGTTCACAAAGTGACCACCCTGTGATCTTCCTCCGAGATCCGGCAATTCATCTTGTTCTTGAGAGAGATAACGTTAAAGCTATGACCCAGGGCCTGATGTGCAGGGAGCATAGGTCCTCTTTGGTGTTCTCTTTGGTGTACATTTGAAAATGCTGGCGCTAATTTGGCTAAGGGCACATATTATAACAGTGGCAGAATATACCATAGGTAAATTTACCGATATTCTTGATATAATGGAATATCGGTAATATTTGCCATATTTCACTATGACTTAACCTCTCCCTTCTCTTACACAGAAACCTCCCGCGGTGGGCAACTAATACTCCCTGACAACTAATAAGCCCCCCCCCCCCGAAAACGAATGACCCCTCCCCCAGACAACTAATAATCCCTCAAAAACGTATAACCCTCCTCTGTGGGACAACTAATAACCCTATAATAGTGGGCGCCCATTTTTGTCATGCTGCATTTATCTGTTTTGCCTCTTTTCCTATAATAATTTCACAGTCAAGTTAGCAGCGCTGTAAAAATGGATATATAAAATATATACGGTAAGTGCTAATGAAAATACACAATGAACTCTCCATAAATAATGCCACCAGTTCTGTCCCCCAAAACAGAGAATAGCTTCAAATTAAGAAATCCTTAGCACAAATGGGAGCAAAAATGGTGAACAACATTGACTCATGGGCCCATATGCAATTCACTTTTTCTCCTGAGTTTTCTCCCAGGTGATATTTTCAGAACGTGTCATCATAAAATGCCTTTTAAGCCACCAGTAAGCAAGAAAATACTGATAAATAAATTTGATGGTAATTTGTCACCAACTTTTGGGTACTCTTTCAATTGTAAAATGCTAAAAAATAAATTCAAATAATATCCCAGGAAAAAACTCAGGAGAAGATTTTAATTGGATGAGGTCCTCTGTGTCCAAAGTCTTCTGTTAAAAAGGAACTTTAACCTTGGAAGGAACTTCATCCCAATCGTAGCCAATACCTTTCGCACAAAAAATATTTACCTTTTCTTGAATAGATGATCGGCAAGAGGGAGGGGGGGTCTGTGTGGCTGATAATGTGGTGAACCCCCTCCCACGGCTCCAGTCAAAAATGGCGCATATGAAAAATGGCGCACGGTGATGCTGCTGATTTTTTTTCCCGCTTATCATTATTTAACGTTTAGCTATAAAACGTTATCAGCCAGATGAAAGAGGCTGAAAGTATAAATGTCAGGGCTCTGCCACTGAAAGTACTTTCTTACCCTGTGCATGATGCTCCAGGCTGGTGGCTGGCTGGCAGTGCCCGCTGTCTAGTGGTGCTGGAAGTGGTCAGGCAGTCGATCCCGTGTGGGTGACCCAGCACACTGCTGCCTGTGTGGCATTCCGGCTCCTGCTGCTGCCCTCTCCTACTGCCAGTATCATCCCCGCGCTGTGTCAACGATTCTCATCCCAGGATCTGCTTTTCCTAGATGGCAAAGGTGGCAGGACTAACAAGTCCGCTCTCCACTCCTCCACTCCTCTCTCTTCCCTCCTGCTGCTTATTTTGAAACTTGAGAAACCGCCACATATGAGGAAACTGTGTCAGTGAATGAGTCCGCAGCCGAAGAAACCCTCCTCACGGTGGGTCAATTAACAGTAAAGACAGTAAAATGATAATTAGCGATATTTCGCTTAACAATTTAACCTTTCAATTTGTTTTTCATCTGTGCACTATAATTAAAAATTGATATTGCTAAATAACTTTAAGGCTATGTTTTCAATGCAGCACCATTTTTAAACATCGGCACTATGCGCCATATTTATCTGACCCCTCCCCCCCACAGTGTGAAGTCATGACCATGGTGATGACAGTTTCCTGTCTGTGAACCTTGTTACATTGTGGAAAATAATGGCTTTTTCCAACTACCAAGCAAGCATCAAACAACATGAACAAATTACACAGCCAGTATCGATCAGTTCTTGATCCATCTTTTATTTTTTAAGCTCTAACTTTGCAATGTATTGATTTATTTGTTTTCCCCCTACTAATAACTTTCAGTGACGTTCCTCTTAAAAGCAAACCAGAACTGAAAAATAAAAGTCATCATAAACGTACACAAGTCATACTCACCTCCCGTGTAGAGATCAATCTCTTTCTCTTCTCCTGTGTCCCATTTCACTCTGTAGTCGATGGAATTCTTCGTCCTCCATTTCAAAAATAGTGATGACCCCATAACAGCTTCTGGGTCAGCAACTGTAATATTGTGCTTTTGATCCATAGGGAAACATGGACATTACCTTATACAGCAGTTGTCCTTTCAGTTATAACTGACAGCAACTGATATATAACTGAAAGCAACTGATATATTTCAGTGAAATTTGAAGAATTCATTTTAATACATGTGTAAACATACTTCAACACACATTTTTATCACAATTTCATAGCTTTCATAGACCTTATTTCACACTAGTAGACCCAAGCCCGTTTAAAAACGGCTCTAGGTCTTTTTTTAACGCCGCCGCCAGTCACTCAGGATGCGAACGCACCCGCCGTGCACGCGCCCAACTGCCCGCCCACCAACCTCCCTCCCTGGTCCCTCCAGCTCTACGTTACTACACCATGGCACCAGCGCAGTAACAACAAATTACCAGGGACACAGGGACGCTGCAAACCGCTGGACGCAGCGACACTTAGCTTTTATTAGGTAGGATTTTCTGCAGTTTTGAAAATCCATGCTACATAAACTGTTCATGATGATTGGCAATGTTGCCAGCGTCTCTTTCTGAGTAAAAACAAAAAAGTTAAATGACTGAGTTTCCATCTGCAGGCATTGTGTGCTGCCATAAAATGCATCTCAGTGTACATAGTGTGCCTTTCATACTGCTTGTACAGTGTTACTGATAGAGAGGCACTTTTACTATGTGACAGACAGGTACTATATATGGATGTAACAAGTTCAGGCAGGTGATTAATACACTTCTCAACGTGATTCTCAGAACTTCCAGAACTTCAGAGATGCAAGAACATTTAAATAAACAGGAAAAGAAGGAAATATTACTTATCAAACTTTTCTGTTATAACAATCTAAAAGTAGGGGGTTCTGACTCTTATACCCCTTATAAACTAACCATGCCTATGTATCTTGTATGGGATCCTGATACTTACTGGTCCCCCTGTTTGAATGGGCTGCCCTCTTTTATTATTATTATTTACATTTATAGAGAACCAACATCATCTATAATGCTGTTCATAGTAGAAAACAAACAATAGCGGGGAGCTTAAATTCATGAGTAGTTCAACATATTGTACAATCAGGACAACCAGCATCACAGGTAAATACAATCGATGTGTAGTTTGAGAAATGACCAATACTGGCACATCTGATAAAATACAACAGAAACAATTAACACTAGGGGGAGCTCTTGTCCTTGGGAGCTTACAATCTAGAGCAGGGGTCTCAAACTCGCGGCCCGCGGGCCATTTGCGGCCCTCGATACAATATTTTGTGGCCCTCGCCGGCAAAAGCTTACTTATAGTTCACTTCAGTGCTCCCAAGTAATCCGCCGCAAACCCACCGCTAAATGAGGGCTGCAGAGCCCCCAAATTGCCCCCAAATTGCCTGGGGGGGGTAATCCGCCGGCATTTCCTGGAAGGGGCAGAGCTTTCAGCTTCAGCTCTGCCCCTCCTGACATCAATCGCGGCGCTTCGCCGCCTCTGCTTGCCCCTGTCTGTGAAGAAAGAGTCAGAGGGGCGGGCAGAGGCGGCGATGTGCCGCGATTGACGTCAGGAGGGGCAGAGCTGAAGCTCAAAGCTCTGCCCCTTCCAGGAAATGCTGGCGGATTGCCCCCCGGGCAATTTGGGGGCTCTGCAGCCCTCGTTTTGCGTCGGGGACGCGGCGGATTACTTGTAATGGGAGCCTGGAAGCGAACTATAAGGTACAATAGGCAAAATAGTTCGCTTCAGTGTGTATTTAATTTTGAAATAAAAATCAATGCAAGGGGGGTGGGGGGGGGGCGTGGGAGGGGCGCGGGAGCTGCTGATTGCTTGATTCCCTTATGCGGCCCTGATTTTGCCTCCTGCGGCCCCCAGGTAAATTGAGTTTGAGACCCCTGATCTAGAGAGTATTGGTTGGAGACATCAGAGAAGAAGAAACAGGGGTAAGCGAATGAGGCAGTGAGCTTCAGATTCTAGCTATAACAAATTAAAGGACAACTATAACGAGGTGGATATGGTGGTTGCCATATTTATTTCCTTTTAAGCAATGCCAGTTGCCTGGCTGTCCTGCTGATCCTCTCTCTCTAATACTTTTAGCCACAGACCCTGAACAAGCATGCAGCAGATCAAGCGTTTCTGATATTATTGTCAGATCTGACACTATTAACTGCATGCTTGTTTCTGGTGTTATTCATACACTACTGCAGCCAAATAGATCAGAAGGACTGCCAGGCAACTGGTATTGTTTAAAAGGAAATAAATATGGCCGCCTCCATATTCTTCTCACTACAGTTGTCCTTTAAGCTTGTCAGAAGAGTCGTGTTTTAAGGGTGCAGTTGAGGATTCCCGCTCTTGGAGCATGATGTTCAGGCTGTGGGAGAGATAATACTCTGAGTATGCCCTTTAACCCTTTCCAGTCCTATCTTGGACTAAGTCCAGCATAGGCATTTTCATCTATAGCACAAATGTCGGAAATATTCCGATAGCTAATAAAATCCAGCATATTATAATCTTCTGATTAGGGTTTTATTCTGATTAGACACTCCGATCACTGCTGGCCATCTACCCCGCCGTTCCCTTATTTTGAACGACTGTTGGATGCTGCAGTTGGATTTGGTCTGGCACAGTGTTTCCCTATGCGCAGTGCCAGATTTCTGTGAAGGCCACAAAGGCCATGGTCTTGGGCAGTAAAAAGCAGAAGGGTAGCAGAACTTAAAGAGGTAAGAGGTCACATGTCAAAGTAAATCATCTCTCCTGGTCTCTGCAGCACAGCCACCCTGCTTTGTTCTGCTGTCTGAATTCCATAGATCCCTTCATCTCTCTTACTTCCTGGTGTGTGATGCCACACAGCATCTGCTGTCATCTGATGATGTTTATTACTGGTCAGCGCTTTTAGAGACCTCTTAAAAGTATGGTTTGTTTGTGTGTTTTTTTTCTTAGGGAATGACAGCAGCTGTCTCTGTGCAACAGTTTAACTCTTCCAGACTCATTTTAGAAGCTGTAGAGCATTGTACTGTTAGTGATCAGTGAAATCACAAAGTTCTGAAACAGGATGAAATCTGAATGACATGTATTTATATTTGTAAAACAAGCTATGTATCTCCTTCTGATGCTGAATGTAAATATATCTGTGTGCTCTAACATTTTAGATAGTATACAGGAACAAAGTAGTTGATTCATTAAGCTGCGCTGCTAAGGCAGTGCAGCTTAATGTGAGGAGCGCGAGTTGTGCGCACGCTACGCAGGATAATGCTTGCGCTGGCAACTTATGCAGGCTCCATTCACATAACAGCCGCTCCACTCATCCTGCCCTGAGCCCTGTCGGGTCCTCTGGCTTCATAGGACGTGATCCTCGCACTTTGATTGGCCCAATAGAACCATGTACGCTAAACTATGACCAGCTCGACTGAGATGGCCAATCAGAAATTAGTTTTAGTGTGCATGCACAGTTGCATGTGCATTTATGTGTGAACATATGTTTGCAGGCAATTTGCAGATGTGCATTCACGTCAGGTTTTGCACTCATTCATAAACGGGCAGGCGTGTGTTTGCGGCTTGCACGGCAAACTGCACAGTGCCATGTTCACCCAACACTATTACTGGATCAATGTACCAACTCGCTGTCTAGAGATACCAGATGGCTTCCTTTTCTCCATAAAAAAAGGGCAACTATTTCCCTTGTCCTACAAATTAAAACAATCCTGAATTACAGCAAAAACTTGGCTCTGTTTCATTTGTATCATCACAAAAAGGACAGCATCGAAAAGTAGTTCAAAGATCGGTCAAACCTATTAAGCTACAATTATTTTTCTACTGCAGTCTGGATCGTGGCTGCTCAATCCTGATTGGATGGTCTCGGTTTCCCTCCCCTTTTTTTTTCCTTCTCCTGTAGTTTTTCTCCATAAAGGCGAAAATCCCTCATTGTAATGCGTGAATATAAGACAGACATAAAATATTTAGTAGCTGCAGGGACTGATATTCTTCTTCCTTCACTTTTATGACGTGAAACATTTATTTGAACACAGCAGGTGATGTTCTGAATCAAACCATTTTTAGTCTCAGACTGGCTTGCAGATTGTGTGTTCTATGTAATTGCAGAAGGCTGCTTTGGTTGAAGATCCTCAAAACTTTATAGCTAATTTTGGCAATAAACCTGCTAATGAGTTAATTGTAGAACATTAGTGAATCAAGCAATAAGAATCCATCTGTTTATAACATTTTTTCAGAACTCTCCTGAGTACACTAAGTTAAAACATCATGGTGGCTCTGCTCTGCAGTTCCTTCCATAAAACTTGCCTTTTTTTTGGAACTGTTGAAATACTGTAACTTCTGAAAGTGTTAAAAGGAATTGATGCAGTAAATGTAACATAGTACACAAGTTCTACTTCTACCCTCCCTTCGTTATAAGCTAGATTCTAGGGATGAGCGCACATTTTGCATAGTCGTAATTTTGCATCAAAATTTGTAATTACGATGTGAAATTGGTTAAGAAGTAACCGCCTTCCTCTGGATCAACAGGGATATGAGAGGGAGCAGGCTGGTGTTGTACTTTATACTGGTTGAACTCGATGGACGTATGTCTTTTTTCAACCAAAATATCTATGTAACTTTGTAAGTAGCTTCCACACACTCCAACGGGTGACATACAAGCGATTTTTATTGAACAACAAGACAAATCAAAAAGGCCTTTTTATTTCGTTTTGTTGTTCATGTTCAATAGAATTATTTGGATGTCACCCATTAAAGTGTGCAGTTACTACTTCTAAACCGTGTTGCAGTTCTTTCCAAATTCCGGCATCTCATGACGGGGAGGGAGAGTGAAGCCGTACTTTTGTCTCCGTCTTGTTTGACACAATGTGAAATCGTAATGTAAAATTTCAGTAAAAATCATAATTTATGTCGTCTGTAATTGTAATCAGGGGCGGTTAACGGCAGAGCCCCCATACATGCTATTGTCCAGAATTGCTACATATGATTAAAAAAAAAAACATTTTTCCTTTGCATTCATAAATCCATTTTCTCAAATTACAAGGTCTTTTTGAAATATTCATTTTTTTTTTACCTGTACCCACTATTCTCCTAACCTAACCATATGTAGCAATATGTTGACAATAGCATGTATGGGGGCTGTGCTATTCCCTGTAAAACGATACCCGAGATGACATGTGACCTAGCACACAAATAACTATTCTGTGTTCCTTTTTTTCTTTTTCTGCCTGAAAGAGTTAAATATCAGGTATGCAAGTGGCAGTTCCTGTCTAAGTCAGGACTAGGTCAGACTGCAGTGTGACCCTCACTGATAAGAAATTACAACTATAAAACACTTTCCTGGCAGAAAATGGCTTCTGAGAGCAGGAAAGAGATAAAGGGGGTCAATAGTTCATAGATTTTAGCTCTGGCATACTTCTATTAATGTGTCATTAACCCATTCAGGTTCCGTCGTTTTCACGTGAGAAATGTTCACTTCCCATTCATTAGCCTATAACTTTATCACTACTTATCACAATGCACTGATCTATATCTTGTTTTTTCCGCCACGAATTAGGCTTTCTTTGGGGGGTACATTTTGCTAAGAGCCACTTTACTGTAAATGCATTTTAACAGGAAGAATAAGAAAAAAAGGAAAAATTCATTATTTCTCAGTTTTCAGCCATTATAGTTTTAAAATAATACATGCCTCCATAATTAAAACTCACGTATTGTATATGCCCATATGTCCCGGTTATTACACCGTTAAAATTATGTCCCTATCACAATGTATGGCGACAATATTTTATTTGGAAATAAAGGTGCATTTTTTCCATTTTGCATCTATCACTATTTACAAGTTTAAAATAAAAAAAAATATAGAAATATTTCATCTTTACATTGATATTTAAAAAGTTTAGACCCTTAGGTAAATATTTACATGTTGTTGTTTTTTTTTATTGTAATGTTTTTTTTTTATACTAAAAATTTTATTAGGGTTCTTTTGGGAGGGTGGGAGGTAAACAATAGATTTATAATGTAAATGTGTGTTAATTCTGTTTTGTTTTTTTTCAGGTGTAGTATTACTTTTTGGCCACAAGATGGCGGCCATGAGTTTGTTTACATGACGTCACTCTAAGTGTAGCACGCGCTTAGAGTGACACATCGGGAAGGAAACGGCCAGAAAAGGCGCAGCTTCCGAGAGAAGCTGTCGCTTTTTCAGTGGGGGAGAGGAATCAATGATCGGGCTCTGTAGCCCGATACATTGATTCCTTGGCTATCAAATCCACGGCCGGGAGTGCGCGTGCACGCGCACGATCGACCGCGGGGGCGCGCGGCAGCGCGCATGGTTCCTGAACGTAGAAACTACGTCCAGGAACCAAAATAGGTTAAACAAAAACAATAAAACAGTAAAAACTAAAAGGGAGATTTAAATATAAAATAAAACTGTGGAATATCTTAAAAAGCCATTTTTAGGAGCAGGAGAATAGATACAATTGATTATTTCATTAGTTTATTTTCACCTCGGGTGTCCTTTAAAGTCGGCACAAAACTATGCAAACATTATGTGAAAAATTACAAGAAATTACAAATGGATTACACAAAATCAATTGAATTTACAAATTGTAATTATGTATGGGTGTAATTGCGAAAATGTACTCAAACTACATGTAATCATACTTAGCTGATTACAGTCATCACTACTAGATTCTCTTCCTATTGATGTTCACGCTGTTTGGTAGACTAAATTCTATCCATCAAAATGTAATGGTTGCCATAGAAAATGATGTTTTCATCATATTAAAAGTTAGATTTTACCCACAGTTACAGGTCACATAAAATATGCTCATTTCTTCCTGTCCTAGTGGGCTGTATTAAAAGAAACAACTTAGTGTTATAATCAAGGCCAGATGTATACTTTTTCTGCCCCCGAGGCCAACTTGCTTGTTGCTCCTCTTCTGGGAGCAGATTCCCTCCTCCCATTTCATATACAGCCCCCTATTCCATGGGTAAAATTCATGCACAGCAGTCCCATATTCCATGGGTAAATTCCATGCACAGCAGCTCTGTTCTTTAGTGTATAACTTCCTTAGGGAGCAGCTCCCTTCTTTTGTGTATTACTCCAAATTTGCAGACTCTCTTTTCAATTTACAGCCTCCTCTTCCACATGCAGAAACCCATCCTCCATGTCTAGCTGCCCCTCCCCCAGGCAAATGTCACCCAACGCCCAGGCCTTTGTTGCCTCTCCATAAGTGGTGGAAAGTGTGGTTACAGTAGTTATGATGGGGAAGCACAGTACCCACTGAATGGCCGCATGAAAAAAAATACTCTGGTCCTTGCGCTCTGATAAGAGTTAAAGTACATCTGAAGCAAAACTACTATATGATGTGTTTATTACTCCAGAACCTGTTCTGCTCGTTGTCCTCAGGGTCCTTCTCGTTTTATGTTCCCATCTTTTTTAATGTTCAACTGACCTATCAGTAAAATACACTCTGCATGAAGCACCTTTGCCCCAGTAAAAAAGTGCTCTCGTGCCCAAAAGAAACTCACACATGCCCAGTTCAGATGCGCTTTGTTCACATCTCAATGGACTTCAGGGATGCTGTAAACAGAAAGCTTTTTGGAACAGGAGGAACCCTGAAAGCAATGAACAGCAGGAAGATGGTTAGGAGTAAGTGCTCTGGCACCTCATGCTTTTCATTTTAAAGTTCCAAGTGCATTTCTAAAGCAGTGCAGCTTTATGAGAGGAGCGCAAGTTATGCGCAGCAGTACCGCACATAACTTGCGAAGAACTCACACTCCTTTCATTAAAGCAGCTTAATGAATCTACCCCATAGTTCTCAGCAGGGCTAGGACAAGATTATCTAGAGGCAGGAATTCCAAAATAAGCCCCTCACCCCGGGGTTGTGCATGCCTTAGTGTAGGTAGCACTATTAGAATATATGCCGCTAGTATTGAGTAGACTCCCCAGTATAAGTGTCCCCAGGATTAGGTAGCCCCCTTCACCAGTATAGGTAGCCAGGTGTATCTCCAGTATAAGGTAGCCCACATCCCCAGCACAGATACTCAGATGTGCCACCAGTATTAGATAGGTGTCCCCTACCCCCAGTATAGGTAGCCAGATGTACCCCCAGTATCAGGTAGCCTACCAATAAGATAGCCAGGTCTGCCCCCAGTATTAATTAGTCCCTCTCCGTACAGGTAGCCAAATTTGCCTTCAGTATTAGATAGCCCTCCTCCCCAGTATAGATAGACAGGTGTGCCCTAAGTATTAGATAGGTTCCCCCTCAGTATTGGTAGTCAGATGTGCCCCCAGTATTAGGTAGCCCTTTTTCCCAGCATAGATAGCCAGATGTGACCCCAATGTTACGTAGCTCCTTACTCCCCCAATATTTAAAGTCATGAGTGGAGGGTGCAGGAGAAGTATGGCAGCATCCCCTTTCTATGACTCCTACAGCGGCATCATGTCACTGTCACGTCACTTTGACTGACAGCGGTATTGGGCCGGTGGAAAGCCATGCAGTTTGGGTCCAGTTCCTAATGATGCATCAGCTGTTGCTATGGCAATGCATCTCTACAAATGAGGAGTTGGGGAGGAGTGAGCCATAAGGAGAAGAGTGATAGCTTCCGAAGGGTACCTTCCGGTATACATGCACTTGATGTAATCTATATAAAAAATAAATGTTGGGGAAACTATGTGACACTAACTACTCTTGTACCTTGCAATAGGTACAAGAGTTTACATTTAGCAGTTCCAGCCCTCTATCAAGCATCTGATTTGCCCTTAAAGAGGACCTCCAGTGAAAATAATGGAATAGAAAAAGTGCTTAATTTTTACAATAATTATGTATAAATGATTTAGTCAGTGTTTGCCCATTGTAAAATCTTTTAAATCCCTGATTTACATTCTGACATTTATTACATGGTGACATTTTTACTGTGGGCAGGTGATGTAGCTGCTGCATGCTTTTTTTGGTGGTTGGAAACAGCTGTAAACAGCTATTTCCCACAATGCAACAAGGTTCACAGACAGGATACTGCCAGGAGTACCACGGTTCTCAGAGTTTCTTGTGGGAGGGGTTTCACCACAATATCAGTCATACAGCGCCCCCTGATGGTCTGTTTGTGAAAAGGAATAGATTTCTCATGTAAAAGGGGGTATCAGCTACTGATTGGGATAAAGTTCAATTCTTGGTCGGAGTTTCTCTTTAAGAACAACTTCCGTATTTTACTGTATGTGAGGCTTAACATACTAATGATTTTAATTTTTTTTATACCTTGCGACATTAACTGCGCCTTCCAGATCGCATTGATTACATTTGGAGGGTGGCATTTGAAAAAGCGTTCCAGACTCATTTTAATCAGCGTTAGTGATGAGCAGCGGAGTTCCGCAACCGTGCATAGATTAATTGTCAGATTCATGTATGTTTTTTTGTGCATGTTATTGGTTAATTCTGTAAGGTCCGAACATGTGGCAGATCAATGAAATCGAGTAGTCTGCAGAGATTTTGAATAATACATAAATTAATGTTAACTATTCGGTACAGTTCGCGCCCAGATCAATCCCGACCTCCGAATACAAGCTGGGGAAAAGGCTGACGGTGCAGTTACATAAACTAAAACTTATAATTAATCATCCGCTTCCGCAATTTGCATTAATCTAATGCAATGGTGGAAAATAAATTACTGTCTCTTAAACTCAGATTGAATCGCGAGTGAGATTTATTTAATCTTTATATAAGAATTCCTACTCTTTCTTTATCACACAGATGAAGCCTTTATGGCCTTTAGAGAGCTGCAGAATCTGAACGTTATAAATGACTGCATAAAGGAGTTTAAAATATAAAAATATAAACTGCAGTCAGAAGAAAAATGACCAGGAAAGATAAAATATTAGGTTACGTGGAGCCATTGTTTTACATAATGCCGGCCATAGATGGACTGAGAACAGCCCGCTGTGTTTCTTGATCTATATTCGGTATGCTAATGAGGGAAAATCAGTAGCATATCAGTCTGCTCTTCAAATTTTCAACAGCAATCTAACCCACAGCAATGTGTTTAGTACAAAACGAAGTCAACTCATGATGTCATTTCCTTTGCCTCTCTTATTTGCATACAAGCCTGTTTCAGCTACTGAGCACCTTTCTTTGGGCCTGATGTAAGAACCGCCAGTAATATTACTATGTGCAGGTAGTGCATGGATATATTACTGGTACTAACACCAGCAGAGTACCGAATGTTGCGCAATTGGGGCATGGGTAATGCAAGCATTACTATGGTAGTGCATGTTACAATACTTGCTTAAAGGGGCACTGTGGTGAAAAATTGTAACATGTAAAATATGTGCAAATGTAGACAAATAAGAAGTACGTTTTTTCCAGAGTAAAATGAGCCATAAATTGCTTTTCTCCTATGTTGCTGTCACTTACAGTAGGTAGTAGAAATCTGACAGAAGTGGCAAGTTTTGGACTAGTCCATCTCTTCATAGGAGATTCCCAGCAAGGCTTTTATTCTTTATAAAGATATTCCCTAAAAATTATTTAAACAATGATGCTGGCCAGCTTCCCTGCTCGCTACACAGTTTTTGGCAGTTGGACAGAGCAATTGCCATTCACTAAGTGCTTTTGAAAATAAATAAATCCCTGAGAATCCCCTATGAAGAGATGGACTAGTCCAAAACCTGTCGCTTCTGTCAGATTTCTACTACCTACTGTAAGTGACAGATAGGAGAAAAGCAATTTATGGCTCATTTTACTCTGTAAAAAACGTGCTTCTTATTTGTGTACGTTTGCACATATTTTACATGTTAAATTTTTTTTGTCATAGTGCCCCTGTAAACTGTGTTACCATAGCAATGCTTGCCCTACCCATGTACCCGGGGTTGTGGTAACTGCACAAATATGTGGTACTCTGCTGCCGTTAGTACCGACAATATTGTTCTGTGCTGTCTGAACTTGATTTTTTAACAGGACGATTCCAGATAGTAAGGGTAGCAAGGTGAGGTCTTTAGTTTTCGTGGGACCTGTATGTAGCTGGCAATTCCTGACATCCACCAAAATCAGACTCATCCATTGAACTATAAGACAGGGAAGCATGATTCGTCACCCCAGAAAACACAAAGCGTTGCATTGCACTTGTGATGTAGGCTTGGATGAAGCTGCTAGGAAATCCATCCCATGAAGCTCTCTGTGAGCTGTTCTTGAGCTAATTTGAAGACCATATGAAGTTTGAAGGTTTGTAGCTGACTTTGCAGATAGTCGGCAACATCTACTCAATTTATTACGATAAAGGAGAGGAGAGGGAGACAATCGGCACTGCTTCTAGTGCTATTTAATCCAGAGTGCAGTGGAACACATGTAAACAATCCAAGACAGTGTATCTTCAAATTGTGGCATCAAAAATATTCATTCAACGTAAACATGCATAAACATACCATTGTCTGAGGTGGTGTGGTGGCGGTGGGTGCTGGGCACAGATAGCCTTACGGCCGTTTCACGCAAAATCTGCGCTTCTACGGAGGCCTACTCAATTTATGCCTCAATATGTGCTGGCACCGCTCTGTGATTTTATGTGACCTTCCAGTTCATTGCTGAGTTGCTGTCACCAATTGACTTCACTTTGTTATAATACTATTTACTAGTACTATTTAGCACATTACGATTTCACAAAATTATGTGTAATTTTTTATAAGTATAAATATGATCATAATGCAAAAATTGTAATCACGAAAAATTACGCAAATTTTGTGTAATTACGACCATACACAACATTTTTTACGTAATGTGCTGAAAAGTTACCCCCTCGGCTTATATGCGAGTCAGTGGTCAGTGGAGCAGAAGGGGTGGTGAAGCAGTTTTTGTTACTGTCAGAGGAGCGTAGTATTGTGCACTAGGGATCCTGCTCTTGCCAGCTGGCTCCCTGCTGTGTGCGTCCCCCCATCCCCTGCAACATGGTGTGCAGAGTGCGCTGCTCAAGACTACCTGTGTCCCCTGGCTTGTGGAGCGGAGTGTGCAAGCAACGTGTCAGTGGTGAAATGATCGGAGATTCTTCCTGTGTGGCAATAGTTTTGTCTCATATCTATGACGCCATCTAGGTGCATCTTGTGACACAGCTGTATCATCCTTGGGGCACATCTGGCTATGGGAAGGGGGGCTGACTTGTAATGGGGGCACAACTGGCTACTGTGAAGGGGACTATACTGGGGATGAGGCTTGTGTGTGAGTCAATCACTTTTTCCTGGTTTCTTAGGGAAAAGTGGGTACCTCAGCTTATACGCAGGTCGGCTTATATGCATGTATATACGGTAAGTATGATCGATTTGTGATAACATTTTTCATTACTATGAAAATTTTCAAAATCACTAGTATTTTTCGGGATAGTTTTTTGTGTAAAACACAAAATTATGATTTTGAGTAATCCGTCATTTTCGTAATTCTGCTAAATTACAGAATTACAAATGAAACATAAAATTATGATTTAACATGAAATTATGACACGAAAATTATGCGTTTTCTGATAATTACTATTTATGATTTTGTGTCGTAATCGTGAAAATGCTAAAATTCAGCTCATCACTACGTACTACTAACAATTGACTGTAGATAAATTAATAGCAAGGAAATTTCATGAATGGATTTAATGTGCCATCCTATCTTTGTTTCTTTTTAAACAATACCAGTTGCCTAGCAGTCCTGTTAATCTTTCTGGTCAGTAGTGTTTGAATCACACACACCTGAAACAAGCATGCAGCTAATCTTGTCAGATTTTTGTCAGAAACATCTGATCTGTATGCCTGTTCAGTGGTCTATGTCTAAAGCCCAATCTACACGATACGATTCTTTGTACGATTCAATTGTGATTCTATTAACAATCCGATTGAGTCCGACATGTCCGATCGAGATTCGATTCAATTCGATTTGCCATTGTTTTGCAATGGCACATCGAATTGAATCGAATCCCGATCGGACATGTTGGATTTAATCGGATTGTTAATAGAATCGCAATAGAATCGTACAAAGAATCGTATCGTGTAGATTGGGCTTAAGAGTATTAAAGCCAGAGGATCAGTAGGACAGCCAGGCAATGTGGATTGTGTAAAAGGAAATAAATGTTAGCCTCCATATGTCTCTCTTTTCTATATCAGCTTCATAAAACCAACATATACATGAAATAACAGTTTCTATGTACAGCTTTGTTCACATTCAAAATGACACCAGCGATTTTCGATTTTTTGCACTATTGTTTCCCCCTCTCGGGGCATTCTTGCACGTTGCTATTTTGTGTAAAGCGCTTTTGCAAAGCGATTCGTTTTTTCACTTCCTGACACAAGTCAAAGCAAGAAATTTTAAATCAGGATGATACCATTTATTGGCTAACTAAAGAGAATAAGAATAAGCAAGCTTTCGGCCTTGCAGCCTTCGTCGGGCTTACATCCTGTTAGTTTGCAGGCTGGTGGTACAGACAGCTATATATATGTAACATCAAAAGGGAAAACAAAATTTTTTTCAAGCATAAATACATAAATACATGTTGCATGTATATAGCTGTCTGTACCACCAGTCTGCAAACTCACAGGATGTAAGCCCGACGAAGGCTGCAAGGCCGAAAGCTTGCTTATTTTTATTCATTTTTAGTTAGCCAATAAATGGTATCATCCTGATTTAAAACTTCTTGCTTTTACTGATGGCTAATACCCTACTGACACAAGTCAGAAAGTGAACTCTGACCCAGAAAAGAATAAATACAATGGGCTTGATTCACAAAGCGGTGCTAACCTACTTAGCACGTCTAAAGTCTTTAGACGCGCTAACCAGGGTGCTAAGTAGGTTAGCACTGGATTTCTCAATCAGATCGCGCGCTAACTTTGCGCGCGCAAAGTTTTACGCGCGCAAAGTTTTATGCGCGCTAAGTCCCATAGGCTTTAATGGGCACTTCGCGCGGTGCGCCCTGCGCTCTGTGCAGTGTGCGCGTAAAGTTTTACGCGCGTAAAGTTTTATGCGCATAAAGATTTATGCGCGGAAAGCTGGTTTAGACGTGCTCAGGGGGTTTTCACAGGCGTGCTAACAGTTAGCACCGCTTTGTGAATCAAGCCCAATGTATTTATTCTTAAAAGCGCTGGGGAAATCGCTATACCAAGCACTTTTTCAAGCGTTTTGCGATTTCCCTATACCTGCCATTATAGGGAAATTGCTCCAAAAATGGTACAGGCAGGGCTTTGGTGAACGGATCGGAATCGAATCGCTCAGATGTGAACACTCTCATAGGGAATCATTACACAAGCGCTTTTAGGGCTTTTTTGAAAATCACCAGCGCTTAAAAAAAAGGCGAAAATGCCCTAGGTGTGAACAAGCCCTCACTGAGACAGATTCACAATGCTGAATAGCATATCAGTGTTACGGAGAGTGTTTGCAAGCATGCAACAAGTGGTGGACTATCTAATTCTATTAAAAACAGCAGGTGCATACCTACAAATCATGGGCCCCCTGCAGCAAAAGTTTTTAAGGAGCCCCCCAATGTTCACACCCTTCCCTTGCCTACCTCTGGTAACCTCAACAGGCATGGAGCCCCTCTTGCAAGCGGCATAGAACAAATGTGGACATTGTGATCACCGATAACAAGTGTAGCCCCAAAAAAACCCTGATCTGAAGGATGGACCCCTGTATTGGAGGAAGGGAAGGTTAGTAGTTGGGGTCCCTTTACAGATCTGGCCCCTCCCTGCGGTCACAGGGGCTTCTCCCTTGCAGTTACGCCCCTGAAAACCAGCATACATTGCAAAATGAGTATTATAGCTCCTCTTAATGTAAAAAATTGTTTGTAAAATACATTTTAACAAAAGCATTGTTACAGTGGGTCTGAACTCAAAACGTCCTCTGTAAAAGATAAGCAGCAGCATAATAACCTTTTAAAAAACAACATTTCTTTGTTACAGATGATACCAATCCTGCAATAAATCTGCAGTGTGTCTACTTCCTGCTTTCATGGAAGCAGCCATAGAGTTAACATCCTGTGTTTACAAATTAGCTGCTCTGCCGAGGCAGCCAGCTGACACAGCTGAGAGATCAAATTACAACTTGTGCTTAGATGAGGAGATACTAGGCAGGCCAAACTCTCTAAATACATACAAATACAGGGGGCATTTCTGTTTGTTGTCCTTCTGTCCTCTGCAAGAGTTCAGGTCCAAGTCGGATTAGGACTGGGTTGGACAATAGCTCAGCCCTCACTGATAAGGAATTACAGCCATAAAACATTTTCCTGGCAGTAAATGACCTCTGAGAGCAGATACAAATTGTCAATAGTTCATAGATTTTAGCTCTGGCATACTTCAATAAAGGTGTCACTGAGCAGAGACAATGAAACAGTAAAAACTTAAAAACTAGATGTAAATATAAAATAAAACTTTGGGATATCTAAAAAAAAAAAAAAAAAAGGTCATTTTTAGGAGAAGGAGAGTAGATACTATTTATCTCATCAGTTTATTTTCACCTCGGATGTCCTTTAATAAGTGAAGTCCCTACATGGAGTGAGTCCAGCACAGCTAACAATCATATATAGATTGCTCTCCTGTGCCTGTCGCAACATCTAGGGCTGTATATGTACTGACTGCAGGAAGACAGCCTCACATGGAGAAGTCCACTGGCGGTCACCCTCCTTCAATCACTTCTGGCTGCTGTCTGGCTCATGTCCAGCTGTGAAAAGTAATGTATTACATAAAAGCTTCAATGTCTTTATCAAGCAACTCAATATTTTCCACTCAAACTCACAGGGCAGCTAATATTTCACGTCTAATTGTGATAACCTATATCGTATTGGCTGCTTACATTCTCTTTATCACTCAATCAATGAGGTGGTCAGTCATAAAGAGATAAATGTGGGGACCTAACTAGTAAAAACCGACTCAAGAATTTCACAGCTGCCAACATTTTACAATAAATCCAAAAAACTCAGCTGGCGAACCCGTCTCACGTTTCTGCGTCACGATAAAGCTAGCCACTACATTCAGCATCCAGGGCTTATTACTTGCTATCTTGGCATTTTAAAGTGAAATGCATTCAAATATTATTTTGGACTTTGGATTTAAATGCCATCTTTATTATAGTACACATACTACACGCAAGATCCTCTCCGATTCTCCGATCTGAACAATGTTGTGCCTCTAGCTAGAGTCAGCTGGATAGTGTACTGGTAAGGCTGTTGTTGAGGTAGAATGTGAGCCTTTGACCAGAGTTCAAATTCTGGCTCAAGACAGTATGCAACATAGTAAGGAGATTTGGGGCATGGCTACTTAAAGAGGAACTCCAGCCTAAATAAACATACTGTCATTAAGTTACATAAGTGATGTTAATTAACCACTTGAGGACCACAGTCTTTTCGCCCCTTAAAGAGACTCCGTAACAAAAATTGCATCCTGTTTTTTATCATCCTACAAGTTCAAAAAGCTATTCTAATGTGTTCTGGCTTACTGCAGCACTTTCTACTATCACAGTCTCTGTAATAAATCAATGTATCTTTCCCCTGTCAGACTTGTCGGCCTGTGTCTGGAAGGCTGCCAAGTTCTTCAGTGTTGTGGTTCTGCTAGGAACTCCCCCTTCCAGGCCCCTCTATGCACACTGCCTGTGTATTATTTAGGATTAGAGCAGCTTCTCTCTCCTCTCTTATCTTTTACAAGCTGGATAAATCGTCCTCTGAGCTGGCTGGGCTTTCACATACTGAAGAATTACAGACAAGGGCAAAGCTGTTTGCAGGAAGAAACAAGCAGCCTGAAACTTCAGTGCATGAAAACAGGGGGAAAGAAACACACAAATGATCTCTTGAGATTCAAAAGGAAGGCTGTATACAGCCTGCTTGTGTATGGATGTATTTTCTATGTGTGGACATACTGTACATCAACCTACTTCCTGTTTTGGTGGCCATTTTGTTTGTTTATAAACAAACTTTTTAAAACTGTTTTTAACCACTTTTAATGCGAAATTAAAATGGGAGCGGCGAAATTGTGTCAGAGGGTAATAGGAGATGTCCCCTAACGCACTGGTATGTTTACTTTTGTGCGATTTTAACAATACAGATTCTCTTTAAAGGACTTACGAGGCCAAGAGGAGTAAAAAAAAGTTAATTACTTGCATGGTCATTTCAGGCACGGAGGACGCCGTCCGCACCCTCCGTGCCGCTCCGCCGGGTCCCCCCGCTCATTATCCCCCCGGGCCCGCTCCCGACCCCACGGCCCGGGTCAGGCTCTCCTGCCTCTTCAAAGATGGCCGCTTCCTCTGGCCGCGGCTGCGCAGTCCGCCTGGCCGCGAGTGCGGCTGCGCAGCCCTAGGGCCAACCCCTCTGATCCACGCTACGTAGTTAGCGGAAAATTACACTTTGTGACAAAAAAAGAAAAAAAAAGTTTCAATTTCTTCTAACTTGCGACAAAAAAAAATGAAATCTGCCACGGACTCACTATGCTCCTCTCTGAATACCTTGAAGTGTCTACTTTCCAAAATGGGGTAATTTGTGGGGTGTGTTCACTGTCCTGGCATTTTGGGGGGTGCCTAATTGTAAGCACCCCTGTAAAGCCTAAAGATGCTCATTGGACTGTGGGCCCCTTAGCGCAGTTAGGCTGCAAAAAAGTGCCACACATGTGGTATTGCCGTACTCAGGAGAAGTAGTATAATGTGTTTTGGGGTGTATTTTTACACATACCCATGCTGGGTGGGAGAAATATCTCCGTAAATGTCAATTTTTTGATTTTTTTTTACACACAATTGTCTATTTACAGAGATATTTCTCCCACTCAGCATGGGTATGTGTAAAAATACACCCCAAAACACATTATACTACTTCTCCTGAGTACGGCGATACCACATGTGTGGCACTTTTTTGCACCCTAACTGCGCTAAGGGGCCCAAAGTCCAATGAGTATCTTTAGGATTTCACAGGTCATTTTGCGACATTTGGTTTCAAGACTACTCCTCACGGTTTAGGGCCCCTAAAGTGCCAGGGCAGTATAGGAACCCCACAAATGACCCCATTTTAGAAAGAAGACACCCCAAGGTATTCTGTTAGGAGTATGGTGAGTTCATAGAAGATTTTTTTTGTCACAAGTTAGCGGAAATTGATTTTAATTGTTTTTTTTCACAAAGTGTCATTTTCCGCTAACTTTTTTTTTGACAAAAAATAAAATCTTCTATGAACTCACTATACTCCTAACGGAATACCTTTGGGTGTCTTCTTTCTAAAATGGGGTCATTTGTGGGGTTCCTATACTGCCCTGGCATTTTAGGGGCCCTAAACCGTGAGGAGTAGTCTTGAAACCAAACGTCGCAAAATGACCTGTGAAATCCTAAAGGTACTCATTGGACTTTGGGCCCCTTAGCGCACTTAGGGTGCAAAAAAGTGCCACACATGTGGTACCGCCGTACTCAGGAGAAGTAGTATAATGTGTTTTGGGGTGTATTTTTACACATACCCATGCTGAGTGGGAGAAATATCTCTGTAAATGACAATTATTTGATTTTTTTTACACACAATTGTCCATTTGCAGAGAGATTTCTCCCACTCAGCATGGGTATGTGTAAAAATACACCCCAAAACACATTATACTACTTCTCCTGAGTACGGTGATACCACATGTGTGGCACTTTTTTGCACCCTAACTGCGCTAAGGGGCCCAAAGTCCAATGAGTACCTTTAGGATTTCACAGGTCATTTTGCGACATTTGGTTTCAAGACTACTCCTCACGGTTTAGGGCCCCTAAAATGCCAGGGCAGTATAGGAACCCCACAAATGACCCCATTTTAGAAAGAAGACACCCCAAGGTATTCTGTTAGGAGTATGGTGAGTTCATAGAAGATTTTTTTTGTCACAAGTTAGCGGAAAATGACACTTTGTGAAAAAAATAATACAAATCAATTTCCGCTAACTTGTGACAAAAAATAAAATCTTCTATGAACTCATCATACACCTAAGAGAATACCTTGGGGTATCTTCTTTCTAAAATGGGGTCACTTGTGTGGTTCCTATACTGCCCTGGCATTTTAGGGGCCCTAAACCGTGAGGAGTAGTCTTGAACCCAAATGTCTCAAAATGACCTGTGAAATCCTAAAGGTACTCATTGGACTTTGGGCCCCTTAGCACAGTTAGGCTGCAAAAAAGTGTCACACATGTGGTATCGCCGTACTCAGGAGAAGTATTTTAATGTGTTTTGTGGTGTATTTTTACATATACCCATGCTGGGTGGGAGAAATATCTCTGTAAATGACACATTTTTGATTTTTTTTTACACACAGTTGTCCATTTACAGAGAGATTTCTCCCACCCAGCATGGGTATGTGTAAAAATACACCACAAAACACATTATACTACTTCTCCTGAGAACGGCGATACCACATGTGTGACACTTTTTTGCAGCCTAGGTGCGCTAAGGGGCCTAACGTCCTATTCACAGGTCATTTTGAGGCATTTGTTTTCTAGACTACTCCTCACGGTTTAGGGCCCCTAAAATGCCAGGGCAGTATAGGAACCCCACAAGTGACCCCATTTTAGAAAGAAGACACCCCAAGGTATTCTGTTAGGTGTATGGTGAGTTCATAGAAGATTTTATTTTTTGTCACAAGTTAGTGAAAAATGACACTTTGTGAAAAAAAAACGATAAAAATCAATTTCCGCTAACTTTTGACAAAAAATAAAATCTTCTATGAATTCGTCATACACCTAACAGAATACCTTGGGGTGTCTTTTTTCTAAAATGGGGTCACTTGTGGGGTTCCTATACTGCCCTGGCATTTTACGGGCTCAAAACCGTGAGTAGTCTGGAAACCAAATTTCTCAAAATGACTGTTCAGGGGTATAAGCATCTGCAAATTTTGATGACAGGTCTATGAGGGGGCAAATTTTGTGGAACCGGTCATAAGCAGGGTGGCTTAGATGACAGGTTGTATTGGGCCTGATCTGATGGATAGCAGTGCTAGGGGGGTGACAGGAGGTGATTGATGGTTGTCTCAGGGGGTGGTTAGAGGGGAAAATAGATGTAATCAATGCACTGTGCAGGTGATCGGAAGGGGGTCTGAGGGGGATCTGAGGGTTTGGCCGAGTGATCAGGAGCCCACACGGGGCAAATTAGGACCCGATCTGATGGGTAGGTGTGCTAGGGGGTGACAGGTGGTGACAGGAGGTGATTGATGGGTGTCTCAAGGTGTGATTAGAGGGGGGAAATAAATGCAAGCAATTCACTGGCGAGGTGATCAGGGCTGGGGTCTGAGGGCGTTCTGAGGGTGTGGGCGAGTGATTGGGTGCCCGCAAGGGGCAGATTAGGGTCTAATCTGATGGGTAACAGTGACAGGTGGTGATAGGGGGTGATTGATGGGTGATTGATGGGTAATTAGTGGGTGTTTAGGGTAGAGAACAGATGTAAACACTGCACTTGGGAGGTGATCTGATGTCGGATCTGCGGGCGATCTATTGGTGTGGGTGGGTGATCAGATTGCCCGCAAGGGGCAGGTTAGGGGCTGATTGATGGGTGGCAGTGACAGGGGGTGATTGATGGGTGGCAGTGACAGGGGGTGATTGATGGGTGATTGATAGGTGATTGACAGGTGATCAGTGGGTTATTACAGGGAAGAACAGATGTAAATAATGCACTGGCGAATTGATAAGGGGGGTCTGAGGGCAATCTAAGTGGGCGGGTGATTGGGTGCCCGCAAGGGGCAGATTAGGGTCTAATCTGATGGGTAACAGTGACAGGTGGTGATAGGGGGTGATTGATGGGTGATTGATGGGTAATTAGTGGGTGTTTAGAGGAGAGAACAGATGTAAACATTGCACTTGGGAGGTGATCTGATGTCGGATCTGCGGGCGATCTATTGGTGTGGGTGGGTGATCAGATTGCCCGCAAGGGGCAGGTTAGGGGCTGATTGATGGGTGGCAGTGACAGGGGGTGATTGATGGGTGATTGATGGGTTATTGACAGGTGATTGACAGGTGATCAGTGGGTTATTACAGGGGGCATAGAGGCATACAGTACACAGGGGGGGGGGGGGCTGGGGGAGGGGTCTGGGGAGAATCTGAGGGGTGGGGGTGATCAGGAGGGAGTAGGGGGCAGTTTAGGGTTAAAAAAAAATAGCGTTGACAGATAGTGACAGGGAGTAATTGATGGGTGATTAGGGGGGTGACTGGGTGCAAACAGTGGTCTGGGGGGTGGGCAGGGGGGGGTCTGAGGGGTGCTGTGGGCAATCAGGGGGCGGGGGGGGGAAAGATCAGTGTGCATGGGTGCGACATAGGGTGGCTGCAGCCTGCCCTGGTGGTCCCTCGGACACTGGGACCACCAGGGCAGGAGGCAGCCTGTATAATAGGCTTTGTATACATTACAAAGCCTATTATACATAATGCGTGCGGCGATCCGGGTGCTAGTAACCCGCCGGCACTTCCGAACGACCGGCGGGTTACAGCGCGAGGGGGCAGAGCCAGTCGCCGGCGGCTGATCGCGTCACGAATGACGCGATCGCCGCATAACCACGCCCGCCACCGCCGATGGGCGTATTGCGGTCGTTTGGGCCCAGCCCTTTCTGCCGCCCATCGGCTTAAGGTGGTCGGCAAGTGGTTAAAATAGATATGTAATATAATCACTTACCCACCCTGTTTTAAAAGAACAGACAAATGTTTGATTTCATGAGGGCAGCCATCTTTTTGGTTGAAAGGAGGTGACAGGGAGCATGAGACACAGTTCCAACTGTCCTGTGTGCTGATCAGTAATCACCCCTCCCAGTTGCTAGGCAACGTGAATAACAACATAGGAAATCCCATCATGCTTTGCACAGCATCAGGGAAAAAGAGCCCAGGCAGTTTTCTTTGATCGGTGGAGCTTAGCTAAAATGCAGCTAAAAATTATGCTTTGGTAAGAAAAACAACATTCTGATGCTGTGAAACTGTTAAAGAAACACCAAGCCTTTTCAGTTCTGATGAGTAGATATTTAGTCCGGAGGTTCACTTTAATGATCCTGGTCACCTGTGGAGCATGGCTGAAGCCCTGGAGCGCTTTGAGCCCACCAGGAGAAAAGTGCAATATAAATTTTCCTTGCCTTGTCTCCATGCTCTGAAAACAAAAGTTGATTATTTTCAATTAAAAGCCGATTCCTGTACAATCGACCAATATCTTTAATCCTGGTTAAATGATGAAGTTTGTAGATTCAACATGATATTAGCCAGTTTTCATTGATCAAGCACACTGGGACACACTCGATTTTCTCTCAATTCAATAAAATAATCAAATGGTTTACTGTATAGCAAAATCGCTAGATGTATGGCCAAGACTGAGGAGCACACATTTCGCATAATCATAATTTGGCATTGTAATTTGCAATTACGATGCAAAATTGTAATGCAAACATTTTGGGAAAAATCGTAATTAATTTTGTTTGCAATTTAGCGTAATTCGCAATTTCAGTAAGGCTGATAATCTTTTGGCTTCAGTAGTGTCTGAGAAGAAGTATGAAGCCACCAATCTGCATGTTTATTCTAGACGCCAAATACATTAAAGCCAGTGGGTAGGGATGGTCGGAAACGTCCATTTCTAATTCCGTGGAAATTTTGATTTCCAGCAATGCCAGTTTCCATTTTTCCGATTTTTCAATTTTCCGATTCACGAGTAGTATTTTAATTTTGATTTTAATTTTTTTGCATCAGAAAATGCAAAAATGACAAAAAAAACAGAATTTGGAAAATCGGAAAAACTGAATCTTGTGATCGATTTAAAATTACTGTGGTAAATGCCGATTTTTGCTGCAAAATGTTGCATTCTATGATTGATCCATTGCTCCAGGGTTCTGTGATTGGGCTAAAATTACAGAGTTGCAGTAATTCGGATTTCTGCAGAATTCCGATTTCCGTTTTCCGATCACAAATGCAGATTTCTGATCGGAAATGTGGAAAAAATTTATATAGAGCGGAATCTGAATCCCTAGCAGTTGGTAAAAGCCAAACATTTTTTTATTTTTTTTTTTACAAACGAGAGGCAGCAATAGGCCTAGCCATATTTCTGGAAGTTCATACTTCCTTCAAAGGTGGCCACACACCATACAATAAAATGATCATATTTTACAGCAATTCAATAATTATGATCGGATCTCCTCAAAAAAAATCGAAAGCCTTTTTTTTCATTCGACTGAAGAATCTGATTGGCTTTCCAGGGTTTTTTTTTCAGATTTTTATCGATCTGGAATGCTGGAACTTTTTTCCTTAATTTTTCCAAAGATTGTATGGTGTGTGTTAGATTGTCAATTTATTAATATACACACCCTAGCAATTTTATCAGAGTTTCCAATCATTTTTATCATAATTGGGGGAAAATGTTACATATGGGTGTGGTAGATTGGTCATATTTTTGAAATGTTACAATCAGCGAGAAAAATTGATTGCAATTCTTGAATTGAACAGATATTTAAAAAATTGTATGGTGTGTGGCCACCTTTATCCTGCTCCCCCCACCCCCCACCCCACCTTTTCCTTTTGTGATAATTGGTCCTGGGATTTGGTTGCTGTAAAGTTAGGCACTTGTTTATTAAAGCATTAAAGCAGTGCAGCAAGACTGCTTGCTAAAAAAGATGGTACTCAACCCAGCAGGTGGGGCTGTGAAACAAATATAAGATATCCCATTTTAATATGTTTCATTTTTCTAATTTAATAAAACCTATTTAAGGGCTCCATTTTTGTAATTGTATTTTTAAAATGAAATCTACTTAATAAAACAAATGTGTTAAAATGCGTACATCCATTTACCTTAAAATAACATCCAGCTTGCTAATGAGACTAGCGTTCTTCGCTCTTGCATTAAAAGCTATTGTTGTACTTGAACCATTATAGGTAATTTTTGAACAACAAATTCAGCATCTCCCTTTATTTTACCTAGACAGATATTTTACAGTGAAAAAAAAATGTTAAAATGATACTACTTAATTTTATACCGCCCTCTGTAGAGCAATGCGCCATAAAGTGAATTGCCATTGATTGCTTGTTTTAATAATTAAAGCAAATCCCTCCAGCGGCAACGTTTTCGACATTAGTGTTTTTAGCCTGACGTATTGAGTTGCTGTACGAAAAAAAATATAAAATAAATAATTACCCAGATTGTTAATGAATCTACCTCTGGCCTCAGCATGGCAGCGCCCGCTTCTGTACTGCGATAAAAGTTTTATCAGCTCCGTTGCAGTTTCCAGATGTTCTTTTCAGCAGATTCTCTTTATGTCGGAGCAAACGGAACTGATTCAGATGGAGGAATAAGACGAGTTTAATATTCGGCGAGGGGAAAATGTTCTGGTCTTGGGCAGACAAAATGATATTAAGCTGAATTCAATTTGCTCGCTTCTGGAATGGCTCATAATGTACGTACTGGAAATGGACAAAATGTAGATTCTACATATGTGCCCCGCGACCTGCTAAGAACGCAATGTACAATTACATCTACGGCTAGGGATGGGTCAGTCTCTCGGAAAAAAAGGTGCTTTCCTGGAACAAGCTGTGAACTCATTTTAGATTTTGGAATCTTTAAATGTACATTTGTCCCGTTATTGTATTTATTGTTTTTTCCATCATTTTTGTCAAGAATTTTGTGATGTGATGTCCAAGGTATTATTACTATTATTTTAATTAATACATTTATAAAGTGGCAAAATAGTATGCAATGATATACAATACGTCAGAGGGGTAATCAGGGCCGTAACTACAAATCATGGGGCCCCCAGCAAAATTTTGATGGGGCCTCCAATGTTCACACCGTTTTCTTGGTTACCCCTGGTGACTGTCGCAGTCTGGAGGTCCATCTTGCAAGGGTCATAAAACAAGTGAGGGCCTCATAACCGTCACAGCCATAATAAGTGTAGCCACAAAAACACCTGATCTGAAGGATAGACTTCTTTATCAGAGAGATTAAAGTAGTAGTTGGGCCCCCCTCACAGCTCTGGGCCCCCCTGCAGTTGCAGGTGCTGCTCCCCTGTACTTAAGCCCCTGGGGGTAATCACATGATACAAGGGGAAGAGGGCCCTGCCCCACTAGGCTTCTTAGAGGTAGGGCAGCACAAAAAATGGAAGGAAGGAAAAGTTCCAACATCTTCAAATCCTAACACTTGTATAGTGCTTTTCTCCTGTTGGATCCAAAATACTTGAGAGCTGCACTCACTAAGGATGCTCTCAGTAGTCCACTCTTGAGCATTAGTGAGTCTTGCCCAAAGGACTTCTTACTGGTTCCAGCCAGGACTCAAACCCTGGTCTCCTATGTCAAAGGTGATGCCCTTAAAGGGACACTTTAGCCAGAAAAAAAATGAGTTTTACTCACCTGGGGCTTCTACCAGCCCCCTGCAGCAGTCCTGTGCCCTCGCAGCCACTCACTGCTCCTCTGGTCCCCCGCTGCCAGCTAGTTTCGTTTTTGACAACAGGCCCGTCAGGACTGGCCACGCGTAGTTTTTTCCGCATTCCCGACTGCAATTAGTGCTATTGCGGGCATCAACGCGTACAAAAATATGCGTTGCTGCATTACGAACGCATAGATATGCGGCAACACGTATTTTTGTACGCGTTGCAGCCCGCAATAGCGCTAATTGCAGTCGGGAATGCGGAAAAAGCTACGCGTGGCCAGTCCTGACGGGCCTGTCGGCAAACACGAAACTAGCTGGCAGCGGGGGACCAGAGGATTAGTGAGTGGCTGCGAGGGCACAGGACTGCTGCAGGGGGCTGGTAGAAGCCCCAGGTGAGTAAAACTCTTTTTTTTTTCTCACTTAAGGTTCACTTTAACCAGCATACTATCCAGTAAGGATGAGCAAGCACAGTTTCAGGAGATGCAAAACTTTACCTTCTCTTGTCTGAGGAGGCAGTGTTGCTTGCGAATTTTCGCCAAAGCCATTTTCGCATCGAAAATCCCATTTTCGATTTCGCCGAATTTTCGCGAAAATAACTACTATTTTCGCTTCAAAGGGCGAAATTTCGCATTAATATTTTCGCATTAATTTTCGCCTAAAGTCCGTTTTTTTCGCGTTGAATATCTAAGCCCCCTTAAAAGCTAGAATCACCAAATTTGCAGGGTATATTAAAGAGATATGTGGGTACAAGAGGAAAAAGAAATTTTTCAAAAAGACCTTATAGTTTTTGAGAAAATCGATTTTAAAGTTTCAAAGGAAAAAAGTATACATTTAAATGCAGTAAATGACAGTTACTTAAAGGGATACTGTTGGAGGGGGTCGGGGTAAAATGAGTTGAAGTTACCCGGGGGTTCTAATGGTCCCCCACAGACATCCTGTGCCCACGCAGCCACTCCCCAATGCTCCGGCCCCGCCTCTGGTTCACTTCTGGAATTTCAGACTTTAAAGTCTGAAAACCACTGCGCCTGCGTTGCCGTGTCCTCACTCCCGCTGATGGTACCAGGAGCATACTGCGCAGGCCCAGTATGGTCTGTGCTTGCGCCGTGTGCTCCTGGTGACATCAGGGGAAGCGAGGACATGGCAACGCAGGCGCAGTGGTTTTCAGACTTTAAAGTCTGAAATTCCAGAAGTGAACTGGAGGCAGGGCCGGAGCATTGGGGAGTGGCTGCGCGGGCACAGGATGCCTGCGGGGGACCATTAGAAGCCCCAGGTAACTTCAACTCATTTTCCCCCGACCCCCCCTTACAGTATCCCTTTAAGCAAACCTAGAGGTAGTGTAAAATTACTAATATCAAAAGAAAGGGCCAAGTGCCAAGTGCAAACTGCCAAGTGCAAAGGGCCAAGTGCAAGGGCCAAGTGCAAAGGGCCAAGGGCCAAGTGCAAAGGGCCAAGTGCAAAGGGCCAAGTGCATAGGCAAAGGCCCAAGTGCAAAGGGCCAAGTGCAAAGGCCCAAGTGCAAAGGGCCAATTGCACGTGCAAAGGGCCAAGTGCAAAGGGCCAAGTGCAAAGGCAAAGGGCCAATTGCAAGTGCAAAGGGCCAAGTGCAAAGGCAAAGTGCAAAGGCAAAGGGCCAAGTGCAAAGAGCCAAGTGCAAGTGCAAAGGGCCAAGTGTCAAATGAAAAGGGCCAAGTGCAAAGGCAAAGGGCCAAGAGCCAAGGGCTCTTTGCACTTGGCCCTTTGCACTTGGCCCTTTTCATTTGACCCTTGGCCCTTTGCACTTGCACTTGGCCGTTTGCACTTTGCACTTGTTCTTGGCACTTGGCCCTTTGCACTTGGCACTTGGCCCTTTGCACTTGGCACTCGGCCCTTTGCACTTGGCAGTTTGCACTTGACACTTAGCCCATGGCACTTACACTTGGCCCTTTCTTTTGATATTAGTAAATTTACACTACTGCTAGGTTTGCTACAGTAACTGTCATTTACTGCATTTAAATGTATACTTTTTTCCTTTGAAACTTTAAAGTCGATTTTCTCAAAAACTATAAGGTCTTTTTGAAAAATTTCTTTTTCCTCTTGTACCCACATATCTCCTTAATATACCCTGCAAATTTGGTGATTCTAGCTTGTAAGGGGGCTTAGAAATTCAACGCGAAAAAAACGGACTTTAGGCGAAAGTTAATGCGAAAATATTCGGCGAATTTTCGCCTTTCGAAACGAAAATAGTACTTATTTTCGCGAAAATTCGGCGAAAAGAATATTTGCATTTTCGCTCATCACTGTGAGGAGGGGGTTGCAGCAGAGAGGGTGAACTTCTACTTGGATGACATCCTCTTGCTGCAGTGCTCCATGTTGCACTACACCCTTCTGAACCATCATGTTTCACCCCCTGGAACTTCTGCTGTGAAAAAGGAAGTATCGGCAGGATAGAGTGCTGTGTGGAGTGCAACGGCAGGAGGACATCATCCAGGTAAATTAACCTTTTCTGCGCTGTCTCCTCTTTGGACATGAACGAGTAGTTTTGCATCACACAAAACTGTGCTCACTTATCCCTACTATGCAAATGATCCTAGGAGTTTTGGTTCACCATGAGTTTACTGGGCAATCTGTATCGCTGAAAGTGTGAAATGTTAGTTAAGTTAATAGTTGTAGTTGAGTGGAGTACAAGTAGACAATTTTGAAGGGGTACTTTCTTTCTTAAAGCTTCTTTTTATGAAGATGCACATTTTAAGATAATACAAAAAAACATATTAAAGGTGGGTTAAAGTCTATAGGATGAAGTTGAGAATTTCAATGAATGCTGGTAGTCCAAGAGCTGAGTGTGGAAAACATTGCTAGATTGCTGGCACAGCATGGAGGTGTAACGGTTAGTGTCAGCTAGTGACAGAGTTCTGATTATTTGGTGATCTGCAGTATCACCAATAATACAGAAACTATATCTGATTATGTGGTGATCTGCAGAAATAGTGACAGAAATGTCAGTACTTTAATCAGGGTGATCACACGTGTTTAGGTGCACAGTAGCTCAGGAGCACTCCCAAGTGATAGCCCCTGGCTGTGGGACTATCACCAGAACAGGAGAGGTCGTACAGGCAGGGTAACTGGTCGGTCAGGCAGCAGTACAAAATCGGCAAACAGAACTTAGTCAGAGGATAGCCAAGGTAATCAGATATGCGGAAGTACAGAATCAGGAGGCAAGAGCGGAGTCCAGGTTGGGCCGGGTTCGGCAACAAGACAGATAGGCAGAGTACAAAATCGTTAGGCAAAGGATAGTCGAGAGTTCAGGCAAGGTTCATACACATAAAGACAATAATATCAATTATAATTATAGCTATCAAACAATTCCTATCTCTGTGTGAAATCCCCGGTTTCCTCCCGGATCAAAGCACACGGGAACTATCTAAGGTCTGAGAGCTTAAAGGAATACTATCGATGTATGCATTTATTTTTAAATGCTGTATGTTGTAGCACACATCAGGGCAAGTACTAGGAGCAATTGATTCCTCACACAGCTTTTCTTCTCAGCTGTAAAATCCTCCGTCAGTTTTGGCGTCAGTGTTGGATACAAAATGTATCTAATACTGAGCTCCCAGAGGGCTAGACCATGTCTCTGCAAAAGGGAGATGCTATCAACTCCTCCGTTTATAGTTCCATTATCACCTTGCTGAAAGAATCTTGTTGATATGGTGGTAAGGGGTTAAAGATTTTAGCAATGTGTGTTTATTATCTTTGCTTCTCTTTACTGATAAAGATACTTATAATGCTAATTATAGACAGTGGTCTGCCCCTCTCAGCAGCTTGTAAAGTGGATGCAGCCTGGAGTGAATCACCTCAAGCAGGCAGCCAGTCTGAGTGTAAACACAGACTCGTGGTATAGCTAGTTATATTCCAGCAATATTCCAGCTCATTTAGTTACCTGTTACCACCTCAGATCAGCCTGTTTCTCCTCATGTCTGCTGCATGCTGTGAGTGACACAGTGAAATATATTTGTGAGCTGTGTGACAGAGTAACCAAGCAGCTCAGGGTGACCCAAACTACTATGAGCTGTGTGAGAAATGAATTTTTAAGCAGGGATAGTGAGAGAGAGACCTGGGTGAATAAATAAAGTGCCCCTAGCACTAGTGGTAATGTGTACACTAATATAGAGTATTAAAAAAAAAAGTTGTTTCAATCGATAGTACTCCTTTAACCGCAAAGTTTCAGCAACAGCAGACTATGATGCACTGACAGTTTAGGCCGTAAATACAGACAGAGCATTCACAAGTTTCGCCCAGCAGATTCCAGCCAATCAGTGCCAAAAGTCATACTCAGGTTCTCCATTGATAATTACCGGGGGGGGGGGGGGGAGAGGACTCAGCATATACAGCTGGTTTAAGCAAAGTAACGTGGAAAGACTTAACTCCTTTCATGGTAGCTGGAAGGGCGACTTTGTATGCTACTTCATAGATTTTTTCTGAAATGGGGTATGGCCCAATATACTTAGGCCCCGACTTAACTGATGGCTGTCTTAGGGCTATGTGGCGTGTGGAGACCCATACCATATCTCCCGGGGTAAAGTCCCATTCAGGTGAACGCTTCCTATCAGCCTGCCTCTTTTGTGTATAAAAGGCTTTTTCCAAGTTGGCTTTTACCAATGACCAAATCCTCTTACACGACTTTTGCCAGTTGTCTAATGCTGGAAAAAGAGAATTGGACGTTGGCAAGGGGCAAAATTTTGGTGACTTTCCAGAAACCACCTGAAATGGAGAGTACCCCGAGGAAGCGTTATGCAGATTATTGTGGGCGAATTCCGCAAAGGGTAGAAACTTTACCCAATCCTGCTGTGAATCAGACACATAGCATTGGAGGAACTGCTCCAGTGACTTATTCATTCTCTCAGTCTGGCCATTGGTTTTAGGGTGAAAACCTTTTACACTAGTTGCTCTCAGTTAAAACTGAAAGAAAACTGATTTTCAAAGTAATACCCATGTTTTCCTATGACACCTTTTACACTTAACGCAATTTAACTGAAATCTTCTTCCCAATGCACTGCTATGGAAAAAACACGTACCAACTGATTAAGTGTAAAAGGGGCCTTAATAATTCACTGAACACATTTTATTCAGCACAAAAAAAATTGACATTGCGTTTCACAGCCAACAGCCGCTTCAGCCAAAGTTATCATCTTTGAAATCTAAAGTGAGTACTACAATGTTGCTGGCCTTCTCTTCTGCAGCAAGGCAGGATGGGTTACCTGGCCCAACACAAGCTTTGTTCTTTGGAAACTTGAAAAGAGATGCTTTCCATGCACAAACAAGAACATTTTTACTTTTTCACCAACTTTTTGACCCTTTTTAAGTTGTAAAACGCTAACAAGTTTTTAAGAGAAAATGAAAAATTGTCTCCATTGGCCCTTATTCAATCCCCTTTTTCTCCCGAGTTTTCTTTTGAGAGATAATTTTTCATCTTCTCTTTAATTACTGTACATTTTCACCCCTTTGCAACTGAAAAGGTAAGTGAAAAGTATAATTGAAATTATTCGGAATAGTTTCTTGCTTGCTAGTTTCTTAAAAGGCATTTTAGTGATAAGGTGCAAAAATATCATCTAGGAGAAAACTTAGGAGAAAAAGGTTATACGAATAGGGTCTATTTTACTACAAACAGGGTGATGAACACAAATGTATGAAATGCAAGCAGATAAAAATATGTTGCTCATCACTGGCTGGCATAAACGTGACCTTATTTGGAAAGAGCAGACTAACGTTAAGTATGCACATAGCATGCACACAGGGGCGTAACTAGAAATCATCGGGGCCCCCCTGCAAAAATGTGGATGACCGCCCCTGCTCAGGCCTGTTTTGGGGGACAGGAGGGGTCGCAGCATGAGGGGAGAGCATTGGCCACACATCGGCACCTACCCTCAGCACTCCCCCTGCAGCATCAGCAGGAACACATACTTCCATCCAACGTGGAGGTTCGATCTCTAAGTGCCTCACGCTACTTCCTGTTTAAACAGGAAGTAGCGTCAAACACTTAGAGAGCGGAACCTCCTGCGTGAGGAACGTATGAAGGTATGTGTTCCCTCCTACCCGCCGCCTGCTGCCACTGATTGATGCTGGGGGGGGAGCACTGATGGGAGAGCCCGCTGATGTGTGGCCAATGCTCTCCCCTCATGCTGCGACCCCTCCTGCCCCCCCCCCCCCCCCCCACACACACACACACACACACACACACACGGATTCAAAGCTTGATGCCCCTATTGTTATGGCGCTGCATGCACAATTAAAAAAAATAGAACTGAAAAATGGCAGTAATAAGGCAAGGAAACTTCAAACAAATACACTGTAAATAAAAAGTACTTAAAATTCAGGTAGCCATCATGCTCCAACTTTCAATCCAGCAGAGATATCTGTTATCTCCAGCATGCTTTCTAATTTATTATTAAACCAAAGATTCCAGTATATTTGATGTCATTGCTGCAGGTCAAATATTTCATAATTCATATCACTAACAAAAGGGACAGTGTCCAAGCCACTGATTAATAATGTCCAGATGTCAACCAGGGCTTGCTCTTTCACTGATTTCTTATTTAAAGCATACTGTTTTTTATTTATTCATTCTTTCCTTCTTTTTAAGCAAGCCCCACAGAAGAAACAAGTAAAACGCACTGAAAAAAGCAGAACATAGTGGTTAGACTTCAGAGCAGGGTCAGTAGAGGGCGCTGAGTATACTGTATCAGATCAGGTGAATTGATGCTTGACTGAAGGAGAGATGGCAACGAAGATTCACCACTAATCAGATTCAGCTAATACATTTTGTTAATACCTAAGAGCAAAGGGGTTTATGCACTAAAATAATCTAACAAATGATATTACCTTACTTAGGACACGTACACAGACTCAATGTCTGTCAGATGTTGCCTGTCGGCGATCAGGACCTGATCCCCTTGGGATTGCTGGGCTGCACCCACGCCTGTCAGCTGTGTGGCTGATGATGCGCTATGTTTCTATGCAGGAGAGCAATGGGGGGGGGGCGACAGAGAGATATCGAGAGGCATGTGCATGAGGTCATGCAGCAGGCAGGGGAATGGTACAAACAATGGGATTGGTGGGGGATTCAGCATCACTGGGGTTGAGTAGATACATCTGGTGGATCACTAATGGGTTTGGGTCGGGGGTTGCCAGCTGCTATACACATGCACCTGATTGTCGGCTGAGGCAGTGGTTATTGGCCGCCTCAGCCAACTAAAGTCAGGCACGTGCATGAGGCTTTACTTTTGACCTCAACTGTAAGGAGAGATAATTCATGAGATGAAGAGATATACAGCAGTATACTCTTATACTTTTCCACCCAGAGTTGGAAGAAGGGTGAAGGAAGAGTCATCACCAGGTGGGGTTGCACCGCTGACACTATTTTCTGAGCCCAGATCTCATGTAATAACATGTGATCGGAAGTCAGAGGAGGCTGCCAGGAGTGCAGTGCCACAGGTGGATGAGGAGGAGAAGCCAGTCCAGTGCCTGGAGCAGGTAACTATAAAAGCTCTCTGCGCTGCTCCGCATAGCTCACATAGTCGGCCAGTGTGGGGAAGTGTGACGATTACAGAGAAAGAATACGGAGGTAGTATAGCTGGTCTCTGCCAGGAATGCCGGCAAGAGACAAGAACCAATCAGACAGATAATAATAGACATTCACCAGATAGCAGACTAGTCCTATCAGAGGAGCTGGCAAGGAGCTAGCTTAACTGGCAGCCAAAAGCTACCCCAGGCCTTTCCAGTGGAACTGGAAAGGTGACGCAAGTGAATTAGACCGCTATGGTTAAACCTTCCAGAGGAGCTGAGAAGGTACCTTCAATCACTAAGCTCTACCTCACCAGTGGAGCAGGTGAGGATAGTAAATACACAACAGGTGCTCATCCGTGGAGCTGATGAGCCTCAGACACCACGCAGACTAGGCCCCTACAGTGAAGCAGGCTGGCACTAGCTGAAACTAATAAAGGCTAGATCTCTACAGAGGTGCTGGCTGGCACCAGCTACACGGCCCTGCTAAATACAGCCAGACCTCCGGGGCCCTCAGAGCACATACTAACAGATATGCTAACAGTATAGTTTGGCAAGACCTCGCCAGAGATGCTGGTGAGGTACTAAAGATACACAGGCCGTCCGTATAATAAAGTACAAACCCCAGCAAGCTGAGGAAACTGAGATTGAATCTCCAGAGGAGCGGGTTATTCAGACTGCACTGCAGCCTAGGAACAGAAGATACAAACAGTACTGCACTAGCAGGTGATTCAGACTGTACTGCAGCCTAGGAGCAGGAGATACAAATAGTACTGCATTAATGAATAACTTCACCAGAGGAGCTGGTGAAGTTATCACCTCACCAGTGGCGAGGGCCCACTGGTGAGTAGGGTGGTCTGACAGGAAAGGTTCGGCAACAGGGAGACAAGTATCGGTACAGAATCGTGAAACAAGAGAGTAATCAGTAATCAAGCAGAGGTTCAGCAACTAGAAGACAGACTGGCGGAAGTACAGGACCAGAAAGCAGGATCAGAGTCAGAGTAGTTAGCTAAGAGTCATACACAGAAATCCATACAATACAATATCCTAGTCTAGGTGTGAAATCCTTAGCATAACACCTGGGATCTAGTCTAACAGATAACAGAAGCAATATAGCAATATCCTAGTCTAGGTGTGAAATCCTTAGCATCACACCTGGGATCTAATCTAACAGATAACAGAAGCAAGGTAGCAATATCCTAGTCTAGGTGTGAAATCCTTAGCATCACACCTGGGATCTAATCTAGGGTCTGAGCGCTGACACACAAGCATTCATGACATCAGACAGCGCCAGACTAAAGCCCGAAGGCTTAAGAAGCAGAGGAGACCCCACTGGCAAGCCCCATGCAGCAGCCAATCCGGGTTGCCGTGAGTCTCCTCCGCTGTCAGCTGACCAGCCGGTCAGCTGACGAGCCCTCTCCCAGAATAAAGGTCCTTTCTATCGCGTGAGACAGCGACCTTGCAGGCAAAAGGTAGTTCCGTCCTCGGCGTCTTAGATGCCGGATGGATGGACAGGAGCCCAGAGGCAGCCGCGGCGGCAATGCAGTCCGCCGCGGTTGCGCTCATTACAGGAAGGCAGAAAAAATTTGGCCCTGCAGCCAGATAAAGTTTTACTTTAGTGGCTGCTAAAAGGTTAACCATTACATTGAGGAGGAGGGGTGTCAGGTATAGCAGTATTACCTCACCAGCGGAGAGTGCTGCGGCCGCCGTTTCCGCATCTGACGTCGCCCCAGCGGCATCCACATCCTCTCAGTCATCTTGCACAGCCCCTGGCAGGACAGGTCTCTCCTCTGCACATCAGATTAGGTCAGCATGCTCGCTGGCGGGGCGGCAGGACCTTTATAATCTGAGGAGACGGGTCAGCTGATCTTGCAGTCAGCTGACACCAACCTGCCAATCACACGCTGCTGATTGGTCCAGCCCTCTGAGCGGGCGGCTTGAGTTTGCTTTCTGTATTTAAGCTGGGAGATGTAATTTGCTCATTGTCTGTTGTTGCAAATACTTTGTGTTAGCGCTCAGACCTTAGATAGTTCCGGTGTGCTTTGATCCGGGAGGAAACCGGGGATTTCACACAGAGATAGGAATTGTTTGATAGCTATAATTATAATTGATATTATTGTCTTTATGTGTATGAAGCTTGCCTGAACTCTTGACTATCCTTTTACTTTGTGATTCTGTGCTTCTGCCCATCTGATCTTGTTGCCGACTTTTGCCTGAACTCCACTTTGATTCTGCCTGCCGAAACTGTACCTTGTCTGCCCGTCTGTTGCCTACCTAAACTGTCCGACTACTCTCTCTCACCAGTGGGCCCTCGCTAGTGTTGGGCGAACAGTGTTCGCCACTGTTCGGGTTCTGCAGAACATCACCCTGTTCGGGTGATGTTCGATTTCGACCGAACACCTGATGGTGTTCGGCCAAACCGTTCGGCCATATGGCCGAACTAAGAGCGCATGGCCGAACGTTCCCCGAACGTTCGGCTAGCGCTGTGATTGGCCGAACGGGTCAAGTGGTTCGGACCCGAACGCGCTCTGATTTGCCGAACGAGTCACGTGGTTCGGGTAAATAAATACCCGATCCACGTCATTTCTCCGCCATTTGTCTGTGGGTTTAGCTTTGGGTAGGCAGGCAGGGTAGCTCTCTCTCCAGCCAGGCTAGCCAGGGTCCCCCCAGTCATTGTGTCGCTGCTGGGAACAGTAGTACACCGCTCACCCACACTATATAGCATTGTGTTTACTGCCACTCTGTGTACACCGCTCACCCACCACTGTATAGCATTGTGTTTACTGCCACTCTGTGTCTCTGCTGGGAACAGTAGTACACCGCTCACCCGCCACTGTATAGCATTGTGCTCTGTGTCGCTGCTGGGAATAGTAGTACACCGCTCACCCACCACTGTATAGCATTGTGCTCTGAGTCGCTGCTGGGAAAAGTAGTACACCGCTCACCCACCACTGTATAGCATTGTGCTCTGTGTCACTGCTGGGAATAGTAGTACACCGCTCACCCACCACTGTATAGCATTGTGCTCTGTGTCGCTGCTGGGAATAGTAGTACACCGCTCACCCACCACTGTATAGCATTGTGCTCTGTGTCGCTGCTGGGAACAGTAGTACACCGCTCACCCACCACTGTATAGCATTGTGCTCTGTGCCGCTGCTGGGAACAGTAGTACACCGCTCACCCACCACTGTATAGCATTGTGCTCTGTGTCGCTGCTGGGAATAGTAGTACACCGCTCACCCACCACTGTATAGCATTGTGCTCTGTGTCGCTGCTGGGAATAGTAGTACACCGCTCACCCACCACTGTATAGCATTGTGCTCTGTGTCGCTGCTGGGAACAGTAGTACACCGCTCACCCACCACTGTATAGCATTGTGCTCTGTGTCGCTGCTGGGAATAGTAGTACACCACTCACCCACCACTGTATAGCATTGTGCTCTGTGTCGCTGCTGGGAATAGTAGTACACCGCTCACCCACCACTGTATAGCATTGTGCTCTGTGTCGCTGCTGGGAACAGTAGTACACCGCTCACCCACCACTGTATAGCATTGTGCTCTGTGTCGCTGCTGGGAATAGTAGTACACCGCTCACCCACCACTGTATAGCATTGTGCTCTGTGTCGCTGCTGGGAATAGTAGTACACCGCTCACCCACCACTATATAGCATTTCTGTACTGCCACTGTACTGCTGCCAGTCAGCGTGTACTTTAAGGATATGTGAAATGAAGAAGAAATCCTGTGAAAGAGGGAGGGGCAAGGGAAGAGGTGTTTCCCCTGACGGTTCACGTACAGGCCACAGTGGAGCACCGAAGAAAACCCACTCAATACCGCCCATGTTGTCCAGGAAATCAACCCTCACAAATCCAAAAGAACAGGACCAGATAATTAATTGGATGACCTCTCAAGCGTCCAGCAGTGGGTTAAGCAGCACCAGCACATCACGCACGAGGTCCGAGTCCTCAGCCAGTTACAAGGAGCCAGTGGGCACAAAGCTAACACAACCGGCAGCGACACCACGCACACAACTGCCAAATAACCAGTCCGAAGAATTTCCTCAGGACACAATGGGGTGTTCGCAGGAGCTATTCCCAGCCCAACAAACTTCCACCTTTCAAAGGTCAATGAAACAGCCAGAAATGTTGTGCCCGGATTCACAACCATTTACTGTGGGAAATGCACCGCGCACTGAAATGCAAGGCGAGTCCGAGGACTTTGAAACCCAAATCCCAGAGCAAGTTGGGCAGGAGGGGTTTCAATTGCAGGAGGTCGGCCGAGAAGATCTGGAAGACGACGTTGGAGTGAGCTGCGCAGAGGTTGTTCTGGGGAGCTCTACTCCACGGCGGCGGCCCACAATCACATATGACGAGATGGAAGAGGAGGGTTTGGACAATGTGGACACAGACCCAGATTTTGTATGTGAAGGAGAACATCACCATCGTAGCAGCACAGATGAGTCTGTTGAAGAACCCACTGCTGCACGAGTTCGCCTTGTGCCACAAGGTAGGCGGCGCGAAATTTCAGGCACCACAAGCGTGGAAGTTCAAGTGAGACGCAAAAGAGGCGCAAACAGAAATCGCCAGCAAGGCAGGTGCTCCAAAGTCTGGCCTTTCTTTGAAGACTGCAGTGAGGATGGTACCATGGTGATTTGCAAGGTGTGCAACCTCTCCACCACCAGCATGACCCGCCACATGGTATCCAAACATCCCACTCTGTGGGCAAACGCGGCAGGACAGGGTACCAGCAACACTGCCTCACTTGGGGTCACCAGACTCACCACCAGACCCTCCTCAGCAGCAGCAGTAGCCCAGCCATTGTGTGGTTCACAACAACATTCACAAACATCAGACGACGCTGACACTGTCACTTTCCGGAATAGTGCTCTTGAGGTCTCCCAGTCTTCATCAAACACAACAACCAACAGCCCTTCAGTGTGCAGCCCTACGGTTCAGTTGTCTGTCTCGGAGATGTTTGAGCGCAAGAGGAAATTGCCAGCAAATGACCCCCGGGCCGTGGCACTAACAGCCAGCATAGCCAAGCTTCTGGCCTGTGAATTGCTGCCATATCGAGTGGTGGAGACAAACAGCTTCAAGGGCATGATGTCAGTGACCATCCCACGTTACGTGGTTCCCAGCCGCTACCACTTTGCGCGCTCTGCAGTGCCTGAGTTGCATGAGCACGTGGTCAGCAAAATAACCCGAAGCTTGAAGAATGCCGTTGCCTGCAAGGTTCACCTCACCACTGACACCTGGACGAGTGCGTTCGGCCAGGGTCGATACATCTCCCTTACCGCGCACTGGGTGAACCTTGTGGAGCCTGGCAGCGATTCCTCACCTGCTACGGCGCGGGTGTTGCCCACGCCACAAACAGCTGCACCGCCGTACCTCCCACTGGATAACAACAGCAGCACCTACCTCTCTGACTCCTTCTCCTCCAACGCATCTCAAAGCTGTACCTCATCCGGAAACGCTAACCCAGCAGCAGTAGGATCGTGGAAGCAGTGCAGCACAGCTGTTGGCATGCGTCAGCAAGCGTTGCTGAAGCTGATCTGCCTTGGGGATAAGCAGCACACAGGGGAGGAAATTTGGAGGGGAATAAAGGAACAGACGGATTTGTGGCTGGCACCGCTGGACCTGAAACCGGGCATGGTTGTGTGTGATAATGGGAGTAATCTCATTCGCGCTTTAAGGTTGGCTAAGCTGACACACATCCCTTGCCTGGCGCACGTGATGAACCTAGTAGTTCAGTGGTTCCTGAGGACATACCCAGGCGTGGCCGATCTTCTGTTGAAGGTGCGACAAGTGGCCAAACATTGTAGAAATTCCAGTACTGCTTCTGGGGCACTCGCCAAGATGCAGGAGCGCTTCAATCTCCCCCACCATCGCTTGCTGTGTGATGTCCCTACGCGCTGGAATTCTATGCTGCACATGCTAGCCCGCTTTTGCGAGCAGAAGAGTGCAGTGGTCCAGTACATGACGGCACAGTACCGAGGCGCATCCGGACAGCTGCCAAGCTTCTGTGGATCCGATTGGGCCAACATGTTGGACCTCTGCCAAGTCCTCCAAAATTTTGAGCAATCCACGTTGCTTGTGAGCAGTGACAACTCTTCAGTCAGCATTACCATACCACTGCTGTGTTTACTGAAGAAGTCAATGTTGAAAATCAAGGAAACAGCTGTCATGATGCAACTGGGGGAATCTGAAGGAGAAAACGATCAGCGTGATGATACCAACATCAGGCCATCTGCCTCAGGAAACGCTGGCCCCAGCAGCTATGACGAAGAAGAGGAGGAGGAACAGCTGGAGTTGGAGCAGGAATTTCATGCCACCACTGACGAGGGCCAGAGCGGTGCACGTTGGACTTCCACAATTCAGCGCGAATGGTCAGCAGAAGCAGACCAGGAAGAAGGTGACGACTATGATGCATCACAACTATCACAACGCTCACAAGAGGATGATGAGGATTCTGGCAGGACTCTGGCACACATGGCTCAATTCATGCTAGACTGCATTGAACGCGACCCACGCAATGTGCGCATTCTGGACAACACCAATTACTGGGTTTATACCCTTCTGGATCCACGGTACAAACACAATGTTCCAAAACTGCTTGAAGAAAGAGTCAGACAGGTCAAAATGGAAGAATACCAGCAGGCCCTTGTGGAGACTTTAGAGAGGAGATTGACATCCTCCCCCTCCTCTAGCCAGTTGTACGCCGACATACTGACTTCCGCAAACCCAGGATGACCAGGAGGGCAGCAAACAACACAAGCCGCAGCTAGTGCCCAAAAGGGAATGGTATCGGCAGTGTCCTTGGAGTGGGAAAATTTTCTGACACCCATGCAGCAGCCCACAGAACAGCAAGCGTGCAGATCCACCTCCAACACCGATCGCCTGGAGAAGATGGTCAAGGACTACATGTCAGATGGCGTAGCTGTGTTGAACAATCCATCTGCACCCTTCAACTATTGGGTATCGAAGCTAGACACCTGTCACGAACTGGCAATGTACGCAATAGAGGTGCTGGCTTGCCCGGCAGCCAGCGTTATGTCGGAACGCTGTTTCAGTGCTGCCGGAGGCATCGTCACAGATCGGCGTATCCGCCTCTCCACAGAAAATGCAGACTGTCTGACTCAAATTAAAATGAATCAATCCTGGATTGGAAACGACTACGCAACACTCCCGGACCCCAACCAAGTAACATGAACAATGAACATCTGTTGTGGGTTAGCGTTTCTGGTCCCTGTTTATTGAACCTCTCATCTGTATTACATTTATGACTGCATGGCGACAAAATGCATTGCTATCCGCACGCTTCTTGTCCTCATGCAAGGCCTGGGTTACGCCTGAAAGCGTGGCCTTCTCCTCCTGCACCTCCTCCTGTTCCATCACGTGTGCTGCTGCTGGGTTAGCGTTGCTGGTCCCTTTTTACGGAACCTCTTATCTGTATTACATTTATGACTGCATGGCGACAAAATGCATTGCTATCCGCACGCTTCTTGTCCTCATGCAAGGCCTGGGTTGTTGTGTCTCAAAGCGTGGCCTTCTCCTCCTGCACCGCCCTCCTCCTGTTCCATCACGTGTGCTGCTGCTGGGTTAGCGTTACCGGTCCCTTTTCCTGGAACCTCTTATCTGTATTACATTTATGACTGCATGGCGACAAAAAGCCTGTTACCTGTGCAAAGAAAAATGACATATTCCACATTTAAAAGACATTTTTTCCTTTTAAACTTTACAATCAATTTTCTTAAAAACTATAAGCTCTTTTTCAAATATTTTTTTCCTCTTGTACCCACTCCCAAGGTGCACATACCCTGCAAATTTGGGGTATGTAGCATGTAAGGAAGCTTTACAAAGCACGAAAGTTCGGGTCCCCATTGACTTCCATTATGTTCGGAGTTCGGCGCGAACACCCGAACATCGCGGCCATGTTCAGCGAACGTTCGTGAACCCGAACATCCAGGTGTTCGCCCAACACTAGCCCTCGCCACAGGTGAGGTTACTGCTGTGGTTCTATCTGTAACCTCCATCGCCACTGGTGAGGTTACCGCTGAGGATTTATCAAAAAATTACTGTTTGCACCAATCACTACACTTTGTGCAATAAAGCTAGTAACTTTGTCACGTCTTACACGCCATTTGCTAATTATTTTTGTATTATTGGTGATTCTGCAGATCACCATATAATCAGATATAGTATCTGTATTATTGGTGATACTGCAGATCACCACATAATCGGAAACCTGTTATCCTGCGGACACTTTTGTTACAAGGGGTAAGGGATGGGATTCCCCCATACACATGCTAGATTCTCGGCAGTTGGCCCCAAATGACCATCTCAGCCAAGAACTATCTAGCGTGCATTCAAAGCTTTAACCTTCCAACCATTACAACCCCAATATCTTCCTCTAACCCTAATCTTCCTAATCTATGCCTAACCTAAACTAATATATATCTTTTATAGTCATCGGTGCTTGACAACGTGGCTTTGCAGCAACCAATCGCCCAGCACCGTAATTAGTCTGCCACCACTGAAAAGTGTGCAAAGAATTTTGACTGATGCCAAAAATAACCCTGGAAAGCCAAATTTGGTACCAAAAATAACCACAGTCAGCCAACATAGCCTTTCAGCTCGTGCCGGAATCATCAGCGCCGATTCCTTGTCCAGATATTGATTTACTATCCAAGAAACTGGTTGTAAACACAGAGCACAATCATTAATGCACTGCATTTGATCAAGGTCTACTTTTAAGATTTAATGCAAAGAAAAATTTTGCTCTACAGTCGCCCTTTATAAAACAGCACACGGTACTGTTAAATAACATTCACGGATATGCTTGTGTATAGCTGAAAGTTTCGGACCTATGCATATGCAGCAAACTGTAATCAACAGAAAAATCACTAAATTAGAGTCCAAAGATCAAAAGACGACCTACTGTTTCTGTGCCATTCATTTTAAATCTAATTGACTAACTTAATAAGGTTTGACAAACATATCCATCCTTGGCCTTTCAGAAATCCATGCTTGAATAGATAATTGTACTGCACTTAGGAAGAGTGTTACTTTGCATGCTGTCAGTGAGCAATGACAATAGCTCCTCCAAGGAAATCTGATTCACACTGATGTTTCTTTTGAGGCAGCTGGACACTAAAGAGTTGTATTAAAAATGATTTTCTGTCAAAGTTGGAAAGTTATAGTTGCGGAACACGCTATAATACTTAAGGGTTCTTGATTTTCAACCGAGGATACAAAGTAGAATAAAAAAAATGTAGGAGTAAAAGGAGTAATTGGATTTGACACTTAATTCTGCCACAACAGTCTTGTCATTCGGCATAGAAATACATTTATACACAGATAAATACGGACCCTTTCTCTGAATGCCTACACAGGACTAGGCTAGCAAATGGAATCTCTAAATGCACAGGTTAAAGGGACCGTGTAGTGAGAGGGATATGGAGGTTGCTATGAAATAACCAGCTTTTATACTTAGGCTCAGTCTACACTGTTGCAGATTGGATCGGTTTTTATATGGGCTGGTTCACCCGGGCGTCTGCCCCGCGTTTACCGTCGGCGTTCAAGACTTGGCGTTAAACGCTCCCATTCAAGTGAATGGGAGCATTTGTACCAGGCTTTTACTGGTGTTCATGCAAACGCGGCGTTCGGATCTCGAATTTTCCCTGGCGTTTGAGACGACCCTGGACACTACATGTAGCGTCCTGGGGTGGTTAACTGCCACAGCTAATGTCCCCCTATGGGGAAAAATAATGCTGACCACAACTGAAACCCTGAATGCAACGCCGCCGAAAGCCGGCAGACGCATGTGTTGACCAGCCCTAAAAACTGATGAAAAACTGATCAGTTTTTCAAAATGTTGTCCTTTTGTAGATTACATTTCCAGTCGGTTTAAACATATGCAAGTTTGCATATGTGTATCAGCGCCAAGGAAACAAAGTGGCCGCTGCTGAGAGAAGAACAATGTCCAGAGTTCACAAACAGGTAAATTATAAATGATCAGCGCAGAGTCCAAAAACAAAAGACGAGTCTTCAACAAAGAATAAGAGCAGGCAAATCTCCACCAAAATAAATATTGGGGTCACGGCACAGCTCTGCATTCATGGATACCCAGAAAAAAGAAAGAGGCTTACCAGCTGGTGACAACCCACATTATAAGGTTGTATCAACGATTTGGTAGGACATCAGGAAGTAACAGTCTGTCCAGGATCCACCAATTCAGCAATGATTCATCTCACTAATGGATATCAGTAGTAAACAAATGGCAACTCTAAGTGTAAACCGTTTAATATAGAGTTTTCATAGTAAAACATCATAAAAAATAGCATAAAAAGAAAACTTACATACGTGGCCCATGCAATGGGAACCCCAAGAAAGTTGCACACATGTATAGGTCAGCAGTAAAGGACTGTATGAAGGTGCCGCCTGTGTCCTTCTCGACTGGTTTCGCAAACTAGCATCATCAGGGGATGACCTGATGATGGTAGTTTGCGAAACCAGTTGGGAAGGAGACACGCGGCACCTTTATACTGTCCTTTACTACTGACCCATACACATATGCAACTTTCTCAGGGTTCCCATTGCATGGGCCCCGTATGTAAGTTTTGTTTTTATGCTATTTTTTATGCTGTTTTTACTATGAAAACTCTATATTAAACGGTTTACACTTAGAGTTGCCGTTTGTTTGTTTTTATGATGTTTACTACTGATATCCATTAGTGAGATGAATCATTGCTGAATTGGTGGATCCTGGACAGACTGTTGCTTCTTGATGTCCTATCAAATCGTTGATACAATCTTATAATGTGGGTTGTCACCAGCTGGAAAGCCTCTTTCCTTTTTCTAGGTATCCATCAATGCAGAGCTGTGCCATGACCCCAATATTTATTGTGGTGGAGATTTGCCTGCTCTTATTCTTTGTTGAAGACTTGAGTCGTCTTCTGTTTTTGGACTCTGCGCTGATCGTTTAAACATATGTCCTTCCTTTATGTGTGTTTCTATTGGATAAGAGATGATGTTGAGGGGAGGAGCAGGCAGTAGCAATCCGTTTTTGCCTCTGTTTTGTGTGCAAAAGTTCTCTGTGTAGAGGGAGATCCGTTTTTGTGTAACCTTTCACTACCCCTCAATGTATCCGTAAGAAATCTGCAAATGCAGACTCTCCATTCAGTTTTTCAAAATGTAACCCTGCGGATCTGTTTTTTAAAGTGTGTGAAGACGGACGCTATTTTAAACATTGGTATCCGTGGCTCCAGTTTTGATCCGGGGCCAAAAAGCGGAGCCACGGATACGTTTTTTTAAAGAACTGTGAACCGACCCTTACCTGGGGCTTCCTCCAGCCTCATGCCGGCATTGGGCTCCATCGCCATCCTCCTGGGTTCTTCCACTGTGTCCCCCAATGACACTTTCTAAAGAACTATCAATTCAAGTTTGCTTTAAATTGACACTACTGATTAACATAACCCAACACAAGTTGCCCGAATAGCATAACAATGAATGGCAGGTACGGTTCATGAGCTAATTAAAGTGAACCTCCAGACTAAAAATTGACTCAGCAGCACTGGAAAGGCCTGGTGTTTCTTTAACTGTTTCACAGCATCAGAACTTTTTTTCTCTTATACAAGCCTCATTTTTAGCTGCATAGAAAAAAACTGCCCGGGCACTTTTCCCCTAATGCTGTGCAAAGCATGATGGGATTTCTGATGTTGTTCTCGTTCTGCTGTTTTGGTGCAATTTTTTTTTTTTTACATTTTGAATTTGACATTTGAAGCCTAGCACGTGCAGCTGGGAGGGGTGATCAGGACACAGGACAGTTGGAACTGTGTCTCCTGCTCCCTGTCACCTCCTTTCAACCAAAAAGATGGCTGCCCCCATGACAAAGATGGTAGCCCCCATGAATCACAAACATTTGCCTGGTCTTTTAAAATGGGGTGGGTAAGAGATTATATTACCTATCTATTCTAATTAACATAACTAATGTAACTTAATGACAGTATGTTTGTTTAGGTTGAAGTTCCCAGCTGTAATTGCTTTGATTCTTTCCATATTGACAGTTGCAACTCTTCTGGATTTCAAGGACAATGGTCCGGCCCATAAAACCCAAACTCCACACCAACAGACTGCACACCTCTCAATATTTTTAGGAAGGACTTGTAATGTGGGTTGAGTGAGTTTGAGCCAGCAAGGTGTATCTGGCCTTGTTATAAATTAATGCGTATATCCTTTATTTTAAGAAACAATACTTTTGTATCTAATCAATCAATTCCCACTAATGCAATATTTCAAAAGCGCTACAGTGATAAATATACAGTAGATACAATTAATTAAATACTAATACTCCAAAAAAAAATAATACAAATAAATAACAATTAATAAAAGTTCATATGAGTTAAAAGTCTCTGACAGTAAGTCCACTTTGTATGTACACCAGATAAAGTGCTTCAGTACAGCTGCACTTCTGTGTCAGCCATGGCAGGCTAATGTAAGAATATCCAAATGTGCAAGATAGCGCTCAGCTGTATTCTTATATCCACCACCATTTACCCCGTGAGGGAGTAGACTCACCCCGCAAATTTGACCACTGTCAGATTGGTCAGTAAGCGCTCAGCAATGTGTGTTTCCAGCACTTTAGGGTTGCCAACTCCTCTTACTATACTGAGGTCCTGGGTGGTGTCTCCAGATGGATGTGTACCTCACATAAAGAGAAATGCTTACATAGCGTAATTCAGTTATAAAAATAGTAATTTTATTATTAAAATTATTAAAATGCACTCACAGTATGGTTGCAGGAAATAGGGCATACAGTTTAATCAGGCTCTCCCCCATTGCCTCCTGGGTATCTGACAGTGGTCAAATTTGCGGGGTGAGTCTACTCCCTCACGAGGTGAATGGTGGTGGATATAAGAATACAGCTGAGTGCTAGCTTGCACATTTGGAGAATCAATTCCCATTGCTGTCTGCAAAGCCAATTATTGCAGGCTACTGACTTCCTATTCATAAGTTTAGGAACCGGGGAGGCAGCAGCTACCTTGCCTTGGTGCCAAAATGGCCAGAAACAGACCTGTTCTGAATGACGGCAAAGTGAGGAGATGAGAATCTATGTACTGGTCCAGCAGGTATCTTCATTTTCAAAATACAGTAGAAAACTTTTTATGCATAATTCATACAAATTGCTTGGTTAAATGCATAAGAAGTTTGCCTGGATTGGTGCTTTGAAGGAACCGGTAGTGAGGAACATACAAACACAGGCCCATGTAGGTCTTTTCCTGTACTTGTAGTGAGTGCCATGTATGTGATCCTCATTAGTATGGAGTGGTATCACCTGACGCTAGCACCATGCAGATTTGATCAGTTGAACTCGATGGACGTATGTCTTTTTTCAACCAAAATAACTGTGTAACTATGTAAGTAGCTTTATTGCATTGAGTTTGTCTTGGATCAGTAACTGTCTCTGTCTCTCTCTGACCATATTGTGCCAACAATGAGATGCCGGCTTGGGCCAGATTAACTTTATGTCGATTTTGATTGAATCAACTTGCATATTATTTGTATCTGAAGCTGAAATTATTTGCATCTCATTAACCGTATCCGTTATTAAGGGTCAGGTAGATTGTGTTACTGACTGTTAAGGTGGCCACACACCAAACAATTAAAAGATCCAATTTTCCCCCAATTCGATAATTTTGATCATTTGATTTCGATTGATAAATCCAATCGAATTTCCATTTTTTTTTTCAGTTTTTGGACATTGAACATTTCAGACCAACTTTATCAAGAACTGTATGGTGTGTGATGGATTGTCTATTACTTACAGTACAGTTCCAATCAATTGATTCCATGATTGGGGAAAAACACAGGTGTGTGGTACATTGGTAAAATTTTTGATTTGTTACAATCAGTCAGAAAAAATGGATTGCTATTCTTGAATTGAACAGATATTTAAAAAAATTGTATGGTGTGTGGCTACCTTAATTGTGGCCAGTGTACAATCCAGGGCAAATTTTGGCCTTGTGCTGCACCGATCATTTGGTGCCGCCTTAGGCCATAATGAGAATTATGGCTATAGCAGTGCTTAGTGACTATTTTTGGATCTCAAATTTGGTAGAGCTCAAATTAGATAAATTTGGCTGGCAGGGTGTAGATTTCAATCAGCCGCCGCTGCGCACATCCGCCATTTTCGATGCTCCCGCCGATCTTGCCGCTGAATCTCTGCCATGTCCCATTGCAGCTCACTTGCTCTGCCTGTCTCTATGACGGCAGAGCCCTGTGAGCGGGTCAAGAGCCGATTTCATTGGCTCCTGGCCCTGTCTTTCAACGTAAGCAACTCCCATTGGCTTACATTGATAGACCCGGTCAGGAGCCAATGAATGTACCTCCTGACCGGCTCACAGGCACTCTGCTGTCATAAAGACGGCAGAGTGGGTGGCCCAGGTTCTCGACATGCGGCGGTGACAGCGATTGCGGTGGGTATGTGCGGCGATTCATCGTTATCCATCTGGATTCTGTCGTTTCTGTACCAGCAGTCTCTGGTCCTTAAGGGGGCAGAGCCTGCTGGTACTTAAGTGGTTAAGAAGGCCCAGAGTTTCAGCTGGAGCAAGGTGAGCCATCTTTTGGCTTCACCCTTCACCCAAATTAGGCCAAGACCATTTTAAGTGTAGGCCTTTCAAGCACACTTGATCCGAGTCTAAGCTACCTAAGATAAGCACAGAGGTATGTTCATGCTGGAGCCACATAACTCTGTGCTTTCCTCTCCCCGTTCCCCCTGGTAACCGTAACCACTCCTTGAAAAATGTAACTTATGGCTAAAGTCAAAATTTCAGACAGGAAGTGGAAATGTTCCCTTCTATCGCCATGCCATTTTTTCTTCTTCCCTGCCCCATTCACTTCCCTCTGGGGTGGAGAAGAGAAGGGAATGAGAGGGTGATAAGAAGGAACATCATTGCAAGCCTGCCTCTTCCTGTCTTAAAATTTGACTATAGCTGAAAGTCAAATTTTTTATAGTGATTATAGGAATTGGGGTGGGGAAAGGAGAGGAATGGACGATGCACAAAGGTGTGTGGATCCAGCATGAACGTACCTCTGTGCTTACCATAGGTAGCTCTGCCTCAGGTTAGGTGTCCTTTAAGGTAATGCTGCCTGCTCGGTAAGTCACCATGCTATAACACAAGGTAGTACAGTTCATCTTGTAAGCATTACTTTTAGTTATACTGGCCCTTCAAAGTCCTTGTACTGCACCCATGCAGTAATGCAGCTGTGTGAATGAAATTATTTCTTATCTTTTATCACTTACATCTGACATGCTTTCTTTCGTAGACTTCAAACCATTCTATTAACTGAAGGGACACCTGTATTTGTGATTTTGTTCAAACACTATTATCCAGACCACCGTCGCAGCCACACAGACCGTGTGTTTTGTGCTTCTGTTCCCAATCTGCTGAGGTGTGTCCAGACTGCTGTGTTTCCTGGACTTTGCTGATTCACTGGTTTCCTTATGTCCTTGGCCTCTGCTGACTACAACACCTACTGTCCACAGCGTGTGCCTGACTTTGTGCTACAACAACAAAGCTCACATCTGCATATCCTACCAGACGGGCCTGGCTCATCTTTTTATAGTATAAGCCTGAAGTCGGCAAGCCTATCCAATGAGAAAGCCCCAGCGTCCTGTCCTCCCCCCCAGCTTGACAGGTTTATATGCTCGCTGGAGATGCGTTTAAACTCTTGTCGCATATTTATGCTGATTAAAACTAAAGGGCTGTTCATCACATGTGGTGAAATTAAAAAAAATAAAAAATAAAATTTTGCGGTGATTATCCCTCTGGGAGAGAGTGCCGTAGGGTTCTTACACACTGCTTTTTTATCTTGCAGTTATCAAGAGCGTATAAATAAAGGATCATAAAAGCAAAGGTGTTGATGATGTTCCTGTACCGCAGCCTCTGATGCAGTAAATGTGTTTGTCTGGGTTTTTTTCCATTTGATAAACTTTACTACAGACAACAAAACACATATGTAACTTCAAATAAGACGCAGACGCTTTGAAAGCTGAAATCCAGGCGCACTTGTCAAAACAGCAATAAGTAGATGATGCTTCCAAAGTAATTAAGTTCAGTCTCACACATTTTTTTAATAATCAATAATATGTTTCCCAGGGCCGGTTCTAGACTTTTTGCCGACTGAAGCAAACTTGTGAGGATGCCCCCCCCATAGGTAGTATACAGTAATTGCCCCAGTATAGGCAGCCTGGAGGGGGTAGCAGCCAGGAAGGGGGAGCAGCGGGCACAGCGGTGGGAAAGGGGAGTCAGACCCCCCTCCCTCACCTGGGGCTTCTTCGTCTGCGCTCACCCTCCAGCTATTTGTGCAGTATTTCATTTCTGTCAGGCAGTGAGGGAAGCAGTGACTCACCTACTGCGGCAGTACAGTGGGCGGCATTGCAGGAAGTGACGCGAGCGGTGGACCGCTTCGCTGGATCACGGAAGTAGGTGAGTCACTGCTTCCCCCACTGCCTGACAGAAATAAAATGCTGCGCAAATAGCTGGAGGGGGAGAGCGGACGGGGGAGCCCCAGGTGAGGGAGGGGGGTCTGACCCCCCTCCCCACCGCTGTGCCTGCTGCTCCCCTTTCCTGGTTGGTACTACCTCCAGCTTGGCGGCACCCCACCTACTGCCAGGTGGGCTCCGCCCCCTACTTCTGCCGCCTGAGGAACCTGCCTCACCCCGCCTCATGGGCGGCCCAGGGCTGATCTTACCCCATAAACAACTATAACTGTGAATGTGTTCTGCTCTGAGAAATAAATTAATGAAGGAATGAAGTAATAAATTAAGCATTTGTAAGGCAGGAAACACACTTGTCCTGGTGACATCTCAGATGTTTTTCGGCTTTACGGTACTCTGCAATTGCATTTCATTCACATTTTCTGTGTGTGATTTTTCATTTGATGTTATAGTGAACCGAAAGTCTGGGGTTTCTTCCAGCCCCCTGAAGTCCTCTTGGACCCTCGCTGTGACTCCGCGCTCAGGCGATTTTCTGCTGTCCCCTCCATAATCTGGGCAACTGTCAGCCGGCCACAGCACATGTGTGGGGCCGGCCGTGCACATTCTCTATTGTGTTCCTGTGGTCGGGAGCATTCTGTGCAAACACAGTAACAATTTTTGCTTACTGCACAAATCCAGAGCACTCCTGCCTGTGGGAGCGTGTTGGAGGAGGCGTGTGGCATGGGTCTGCGCATCCAGCATTGGAGAGAGACACCGGAGTAACGGCAGAGTACGAGATGACAGCAAGAGACCAGGAAGACTTCAGAGGGCAGGAAGAACTCCCAGGTAAGTAAATGGGCAATTTTTTTTTCACTTTAGGTTTCCTTTACATATAATTTTGCCTGCTTAAAGTGGGATTATACTGTATATAGTAAAAATTAAAATTTCAGCAATTACTCCTATGTACATAAAAGAACATTTGAAAGCATTCCCTGTGTGTAAAAAGATTTACTTTCACTTGAGCAGCATAGGCTTGCTTATCTCTGGCTAAACGCCAAATGTACTGTAATCCTTGCAGGCAAGAATATCTGCCTGTGTCTTCATTCTCCTCATTCCTTCCTCACTCTGCTGAATAGACACATCACCCTGACAATAGCTCAGTCACTTAGGCCGAAAGGTGGGGCAGAGTTAAGACGCAGGCAGAAAGATTCTTACTCAGAGATAAGCAAGCCTGTACTGCTCTCTGCAGTGAAAGTAAACATTTTTAAATACAGGGAAAGCTTTCAAATGTTCTTTTATGTATCTAAGAGTAGCTGCTGAAATGTTATTTTTAAGAGTTTAATCCCACTTTAAAAAAGAAAATATAAGCAATAGTTCAGCTTTAAGTGACTAGGTACGGTTCCCCATGATGAAGGGGATGAATTTTGGTTTGGATGCATAAAGTATCTGCTTGTGTGCTGATCTCTTTGGGTTAAAGTAGGGAAGAGTTCTAAGGAGGGAACCTTTATAACATCACTGCAGGAGACTAGTGTTTTTACATATTTAGCGGTGTCACAGGTTGCAGTAAGTATTTTGTTTTGTACAAATAGTTAATATTGTTTTGTGTCTAATCAGACCACATTCTTCAGCACCTGCCCATCCTTAGTGAAGATCTCTGCTGAAGGAACACAGCTACACTTTAGTGAGGCTTCTAAGTAGATCGAAACTAAAGTTTGAAATCTATCTAGCACTAATGAGTTTAAAAAACCTACCAAAATACTTTGCATGAATGCTCCACTGTGACTCCATTTCCCGACTCAGTTGTCCATGAACTTGAAAGTATGTCAGCACACTCTTTATCCACTCACAGAGTTAGTTCTGGTGCCCCAGCCAAGCGGTGAAGTGGAAGTACATAAGGACATCCGCATACAAACTTTCAGAATTTTTTTTTTTGCATCGATTAAAAGTGGACCCAAACTAAAAATACAAGATTTCAGAAATAAAATCTATTTTCTAAAGTATAATAATAAATAGCAGCCTTTTTTCAGCTGCATGATGACAAATATAAAATATTTTACATTTATTGGTGTAACCCCTCCCTTCCTTTCATATTGCCGGGACAGAATCCGGCAAACGGGTGGAGTAGATGGTGTCCAGCAAAGGAGGAATTGCTAAAGGCTGCCATCTGTATAACCCTAGTTATGCAAAGAGGAGGGTGAAAAGCATGCACTGAAATGCTCATAGGCTTGAAGGAGTTTTTATTTATCTTTGTATCTGTCAGAGTGGTGCAACTAAATATTTTGAATAAAAAAAATGTTTGGTTTGGGTCTGCTTTAAGGACATTTTGAGGAAATTAAGCCAAACCACCAAAACAGTCTAAATCAAGCTGTATCAGAAGAAACTGTAATGTAATAGCGTATAGCAATAATTGCATAAAGCAGCAGTTCTCAGTGTATGCCATAAAGGAATGATTTGCATACTCAGAAAACTTCTTGGGAAGATCTTGCTCATTTGATGCTAAATATTTACAAATGTTTGGAAACCAAATTTGTACTTGGTAGAGTTTTTTAATTCGGTGGAAATTTTAATGTGAACTAGAAATCATACATATGGATTTAGTTACAGTAAAATAAACTATGTTTTAAAAATATATATATGTTTTGTGTTTATTTAAAGAGGCACTAAAGCAGAAAAAAAAATTATGATATAATGAATTGTATGTGTAGTACGGATAATCACCAGAATATTAGAAGCAAAGAAAATATTCTCGTATTTTTATTTTCAGTTATGTAGTGTTTTTTATAACATTGCATCATTCTCTAATATTGCAGTTGACACACTACTCAGCAGGGATGCTCATCACGGCCGAATCACGAGTAACCACGAGCTTTAATTGCGGCAGGTGTGCGGCTGGATGCGGCGGGGTTAATTACCCATAATGCCGCCGTCCGGCTTGAAGGAGGAAGTGCGCCATAGCGAGGCTTGCAACGCGACCATTAGGTCACTTGCAAGCTTGTTAAAACGCAGGGCGGCCTACGGCATTATGGGTAATTAACTCCGCCGCATACAGCCGCTCAGCTGCGGCAATCAAAGCTCATTTGAATCACGAGTAACCACCGTGGTTACTCGTGATTCGGCTGTGATGAGCATGGCTGCTACTCAGCATTCTAAAGGATTTTACAGAGCAGGCCAGTGAACTTTTGACCTGTCCTCTCCAGGAAAAAAAAAACAATACAATGGCTGACAGTTGAGATAACAAGCTTCAGAAGACAGAGCTCTCTGGCTCTTTTGCATAGATAACAACTGGAGTGTCTTAACTATTCCTGTACTGGAAACAATATTAGACTTATGTCTCTGCTCCTAATGTTTTATTTCTTAGCTGTACTACACATACAAATCATTATATCATCATTTTTTTCACTTCAGTGTCTCTTTAACCATTCTCTTGTTACCCTAGCTGTGTTTTATTATTTGAAAGGGAACTTAAAGTGAAACGAAGGGTAAAAAACTGATACATTCCTAAGAGCATGGCTGGATTTCTGGAAAGGCCACAAAGAGGAAAACCTCAGGATCCTGTAAAGGCTTCCCACGTTTTCCTTATTCCTGATGCGTCTGCTGAAGATTGTAACCATACTCTATTTCATGCAGCAGCGCAGCCGTGCTGCACAAGTACAGCTGTGCTCATGCATCTTTAATTTATTATGCAGGCATGGCCGTATTCGCACAGGCGCAGTATAACTGTGCTCATGCAAAGAGAGGAGTGTGGTCGCAATCAGATATCCGACAAGCTCTTGTCAGCAGAGCGTATAATCACACTGATGAAGGCCACGTGTTAGTGGCCCGGAACGCGTGTGTGGGCGTGTGTGTGAGGACGCCGGGTTGGAGTGACTCCTGGATACAGCAAGTTGCTGACACGCTGATGACTCTGAACAGCAAATTGTAAGCTGATTGCCCTGACTGGGAGCTGCAGACACATCCATCCATTCACAGGTACCTGTGACCCACGGGACGCCGTGGTGAGTTGATTCCTGGAGAGGAGTTCTTTTCCAAGAGGAGAAGGTAACCTGACCTTTCAATGATCTGAGGGGGCAGTAGCCCAGAGAGATCTAGTTACATTAGAATGATATATGCACTGAGTGCTGTCTGCGGAGCTACTTGTTGCCGGAGGGCTTGTATGGAGCAAGGACTATTCTTATGCACATGAATTCATCTAGGACTATGGATATGCTTTAGAGCAGAAATATATCTGTCAATATCTGGACTGTCCTAAGTTTGATGTGAAAAGAGATTCCTGTTCCAATTCCGCAAATCACAGGCACATGCAGTATAACAGATCGTTTGATCTAAATCTGAAGTGTATGTGGATTGAGTGTCAGATTGTGTGTACCAGGAGTACTCCTGTAAATGGATGCCCGTGTCCTTGTATTTTTTAGGGGTTAGGGTGTATCAGAGGGGTGTTTGTTACATATTTTTCTACCAATAAACTATTTTTGACATAAAGTTCTGAAGAGTGGTGGTTCTTCCTAAATTTAATCTGACAAGTTCTTGTCAGATTTCTTTCGGGGGTCCTATCACAGCAGCAGTGGGGGCCAGGAGGGCGAGGGAAGCCTCGGCAGGATCCAGAGGCTTCTCCCTTTTCAGGTAAATAACGTTTTTTACTCTTAGCTTCGCCGCGGGTACATTTTAAATTGCTAGCCTTTTTCATGTGTTCTCTGTAGGGGTTCTCTGTAGGACTCCTCCCTCAGGTATGGAGGACAATTTCCAGTGTATATGATTATTATGATTATTATTATGGGACTCACGTCACATCCTCACTTTAGTAGAATGCCATGCATATTAATTAATTTCAAAGAAGTTTATTAGTGTTAAAAATAAAAATTAACTTTATTAAAAAAAAAACATATTAATTGTATTTGGCCCTGGCACAAAAAAAATTGGGCATATTTAAATTTTAGTATATCATCAGCACCAGAGCAGGATCATCCACCAAACTAACCTAGACAGGTGCCTGGGGCCTAGTGGGTGTCGATAGGCCCACCAGCCACCTTCTCTGACCTCTCTCCACTTCAGCTTACCAAAAGCACTACAAGGGAGCGTAAAATCTACTACCTTACTCTGATCAGCACAGGTGAAAGCACTCTATCATGCTAATTAAATTATAAAGGCAAACTGATTGCTATTATAAAGGGGCAGATGTGCTCAGAATCATTGTCTTCTTCTGTTAGCACTGGTTACCTTCAAATAAACATGTGTACCTGTCTATTGGCCTCATAAGATATTAAGATATAAGATAAGGATATTGCAGCTAAGAATATTTCATCATTTATTTGAGGTAAAGAAGGCTTCAGGATGTCCAAGAGTGCCCAGCAAGCATCAGGACCAGCTTCTTCTGAGGAGCTACAGAATCATGCTGCCACCAGTGTAGACTTTGTGTCAGTGTTGGCAGTAGGTGAGTTTGAGCGAATTTGAAACAAAAACTTTGGGCCTTGGCATGAGGACAGCAAAGAAATCGCTTATTACCAAGCAAAACAACAAGGGCAATCTGACATCCTGCAAGAAGTAAAATTGGACAGCAGGAACTGGTGCACAGTTGTCTGGAGAAAATAAAGTGAATAATATCATGAGTTCACATTCAAACATCATGAGTACAAATCCCAGGCTTGCAAAGAGGAAGTGAAATGACATCCTCTCTCTGTCAGTTTTGGAAATTCACAGATAACTGCACATTGTAATAGAAAGATACTTTTTATTAACAAAACATTACAAAAAAAAGTCATGAAAGAGCATGGGGATATGCTTGCAGCAATTTTCAAGTGGAGTTTCACCTTAAAAGCACCATCTAGTGCACGCACAGCAGCCACCTGACATCGCTTAAAGATCTGACACGCCGGATCCTTAGCGACGCCTGCGCAGCCACCAATCGCATTGTTCTTACCACTCCCCCCAATCACTGGAAGCCGCGCTGTTGGGCACCGCTCCCCGTCCCTCCACCTTCCTCCATGGCAACACACGTGTCACTAGCCTGCATGAGTTTGTATACAATTTGGTCAAAAACTTTCACCCGAGGGATTGAGTCTCGATCTCTGCCGGGCAACAGGGGTTACAAGTGTGTATTAATCTTAAAGAGAATCTGTATTGTTAAAATCGCACAAAAGTAAACATACCAGTGCGTTAGGGGACATCTCCTATTCCCCTCTGTCACAATTTCGCTGCTCTCCGCCGCATTAAAAGTAGTCAAAAACAGTTTTAAAAAGTTTGTTTATAAACAAACAAAATGGCCACCAAAACCGGAAGTAGGTTGATGTACAGTATGTCCACACATAGAAAATACACCCATACACAAGCAGGCTGTATACAGCCTTCCTTTTGAATCTCAAGAGATCATTTGTGTGTTTCTTTCCCCCTGCAGCTATCATCCACTGAAGAGTGACAGGATGATTGTTTCTTTTTGCAGACAGCTCTGCAAGTGTCTGTAATTCCTCATTATGTGACAGCCCAGCCCCTTTCACAGCCTAACAGAGGACAATTTATCCAGCTTGTAAAAGGCAGCTCTCTTCTCTCACTGACAAGAGAGCAGAGAGGCTGCCTAATGTAAGTAACACACACGGGAGTGTGCATAGAAGGGGCATGGAGGAGGGGCGTGCATAACAGATCAACAACACTGAAGAGTTGGTAGCCTTCCAGACACAGGGCGACAAATCCGACAGGGGAAAGATAAGTTGCTTTATTACAGAGACGGTGATAGTATAAAGTGCTGCAGTAAGCCAGAGCACATTAAAATAGGTTTAGGAACTTGTAGGATAGTAAAAAAAGGATGACATTTTTGTTACAGAGTCTCTTTAAAGCAAATCTGTAGTGAACTTACCTATGGAGTGGGAATGCTTCCGATCCTAAAGAGCCTTACTGCTCCTCACTCGGTGTCCTGGTTCCAGCTCTGTCACCCATTTTAATTAACCACCTCCGGGAGCCCTCATAAGGCATCGGTAACATCCCGAACACTCCCTAAGACCGGTGGCTCCATACTGGGCATACACGCACTCATGCGCAGTACAGAGCTGCCCCAGTGCCCATCTTCAGGAGCGCTCAGTCAGTGACACAAGTGCTCTGGATGCTTTAAGAGGGCTCAAGGAGGTATATTTGTCTATTTGGTCAAATAGCTGTAACAGGGGTGACAGAGCTGGAACTAGGGGACTGAGAGAGGACAGAGAAGACGCAATAGAATCCAAAGCCTTTCCTCTGTATAGGTATGTATCTGACTTTTTTTCACTTCATTTTTACTTTAACATTATTGATGTGATTTTGGAAAAATGATTGGCTCACTGCAGTAAATCAAAGGATGCCTGCAATGTTTTCTAAACCTCTGTACAGCTCTTCAGTCTCCTTTAGTCTCCTATATTTTCCTAGTAGTTTTGGGTCAACCCAAGCAAGCTGCTGGTATTCTGTTGTTCTGGTCCAAGCCCCTATCCCACAGAGTCATATGAATCCCTGCCATGCACTGAGGAGGACCAATAGTCCGAAACAGGCTGTTTGCATGTTGGGTTAATGTGGTATTCCGTAGTGATGCATTGTGGGAGACCATAGTTGTTCACTTAAAGCTGAATTATCGCAAATACCTGCTGTCTAAAGAAGACAAAACTACACTGAGCGTAGGCTTTTCAGTACGTGGGCTTTTGGTCTCTTTTAGTCCTGTATACTTTCCTAGTGGTTTTGGATCACCCGAGCTGCTTGGGTATTTCGTTGACACCTCTGTATGGACTACTTAGGAAGGCAAAGACCCAATTAAATGAGCAGGTGATGACAATTGTACAAAGTATTGTATAAAAATGATAGCGTTGCCAAAGTTCAGAAAATGCAAACTCAGAATGACCGGAGCAAGTATTATATAAAATTATATCAATGTTTTCCTGAGAGTGTCATTTTCCTTTAAGAAGGATATTTTCTATGATTTAATACAAATTATTTATTTTGTAATACAATGCAAAATCTGTGTGGCACATGAAAACAAATTAGCACTTGCAGGATCCTGGCACTCTGTCTACTTAAAAATGAGTTAATTTCCTTTTACAACTTTGGCATACTCCACAGCAGAAAAGTACGGCGTTCTTGGAAGATTCGGCTGCTCAAAATCCACATGGAACAATCCAAACCGGACATTGTAGCCAAGAGTCCACTCAAAGTTGTCAATAAGGGACCAAACAAAGTAACCTTTTAGCTTCACCCCGTCAACTGTGATGGCTGCCAACAGAAGAGGAGAAACGAGTTAGATATAATTAATGGGCAATATGTTAACGATGGTGGCTTTTGTACGTTACAGATCATTTGGCAGCAAAAATTGTACATTTCTGCAGCTGGATCCAATCAGATTCACTCTTCTATGCTAGCATTTTATTGAAAAATACCAACTGCCTCTTGCCTGGAATCTTTACAAACATGAAGAATGACATTTGGTAGAAAGTTATGACAAAAAGTGCTGAAAAACTAGATATAGTTCCAAAGTTAGCCAAAGCTTTGTGTCAGGTTTTTTTATTGTTTGTGCCCCAATCTGAGAACATTTCTTTATTATTATTGATTTTTGTACCGCCAGCATCTTTCGTGGTGTTGTACAACAGCATACAGGGTATAACAATACAAAATAAACAATACAACAGTTAATACAAGACACTGCTGGATTACCGCTGATGCAGCAAACAAATTGACTACAGATTTTTACACATGGGTGGAAGGTATGCGCACACATTTATTTATTTTTTTTTATTTATTTATTTATTTATAAAGCGCCAACATATTCCGTGGCGCTGTACAACGTAAGAAAACAAACAAGGGATACATAATGATACAGACAATGATATACATGGAAATATGAACACTGATACAAGATACAGCACTGCTGATTACAATTTGATTTAACAGGATGACTAAAATGTATAAATTTCTAACAGTGTGCAAGCAATTGAATTAATAACATTCCATGACACAAAAGGGTGAGAGCCCTGCCCTTGCGAGCTTACAATCTGAAGGAATGGGGTGGAAACAAGAGGTGGGGGAAGTATACAGTATATGTACAGGCAGTGCGTAATTAGGTTATTTAGTGGGTGCATGGCCTAAGCTAGAGAATATGCTTGTCGGAAAAGGTGGGTTTTGAGGGAGCGTTTAAAGATTTCAAAGGTGGGAGAGTGGCGGATGTGTTGTGGAAGGGCATTCCAGAGGAGGGGTGAGGCACGTGAGAAGTCTTGTACACGTGAATGTGAGGAGGTAATTGTAGAAGAGGATAGAAGAAGCTCGTGTGCAGATCTGAGATTGCGGTTGGGTTGGTATCTGGAGACTAGTGAGGAGATGTACAGGGGAGAGAGATTGTGGAGAGCTTTGTAGGTTATGGTTAAGAGTTTGAACTGAATCCTCTCATTAATTGGTAGCCAGTGAAGAGCTTGACAGAGAGGGTCAGCAGAGGAAGAGCGAGAGGAGAGATGAATGAGTCGAGCAGCAGAGTTCAGTACAGAATTGAGCGGTGATAGTCGGTTAGTTGGAAGTCCACCAAGCAATATATTGCAATAGTCCAATCGAGATATAATAAGAGCATGTACTAACATTTTGGTTGTGTCATGGGAGAGAAAAGGTCGGATACGTGCTATGTTTTTCAGTTGGAAATGGCAGGAGCTGGTTAGGGAGTTAATGTGAGGAGTAAATGAGAGAGAAGAATCAAATATTACTCCCAGGCACCGTGCTTTGGGAACTGATGTTATAGACGTGTTGTTAACATTTATTGTAATATCAGGCAAAGGGGTGGACAGGGATGGTGGAAAGACTATTAGTTCAGTTTTATTCATATTGAGTTTTAAGAAGCGAGAGGACATGAAAGAGGAGATAGCGGACAGGCAGTCGGGAACCCGTGTGAGGAGGGAGTTAAGGTCTGGGGCCGAGAGGTACAGCTGTGTATCGTCTGCATATAGGTGGTATTGGAAACCGAATGAGCTGATTAAGTTACCAAGACCGTGCATGTAGATGGAGAAGAGGAGGGGACCGAGGACAGAGCCTTGAGGTACCCCTACAGACAGAGGATGTGAAGAGGAGGCCTGATCTGAATAGGAAACAGTGAAAGACCTTCCAGACAGGTAGGAAGATATCCAGGAGAGAGAGAGGTCCTTTATTCCTATAGATGAAAGGATCTGTAGGAGTAGAGTGTGGTCGACAGTGTCGAATGCTGATGACAGATCTAGAAGGATGAGTATCGAATAAAAGCCTTTGGATTTAGCTGTGAGGAGATCATTAGCTACTTTGGTGAGTGCTGTTTCTGTGGAGTGGTTTGGCCGGAAGCCAGATTGGAACTGATCGAGCAAGGAATTTGCAGATAAATACTGACTTAGTTCAGCATGGATGTGGCGTTCAAGTAATTTAGATGCAAATGGAAGAAGTGACACTGGGCGGTAGTTAGCAAGTTCGGTGGGGTCTAGAGATGGTTTTTTAAGTAGTGGTGTTACAACAGCCCTCTTGAGTGAGGATGGAAAAATTCCGGAGGAGAGGGATAGGTTAAACAGCGATGTTAGGGTAGGGATGAGGGATGTGGATAGCTGTGGAATGAGATGTGATGGGATAGGATCCAAAGAACAGGTGGTTAGATGGGATTTGGAGATAAGGGAAGAGAGCGAATGTTCAGAGAGTGGAGAGAAACTGGAAAGAGAGCAGTTAACAAGAGGAGTGGAGATGGAGTTTGATGTCTGCGTGGAAAACACACTACGGATTTTTGCAATTTTATCTGTAAAGTATGTTGCAAATTCTTCAGCTGATAAGCATGAAGAAGGAGGAGGAGGGGGTGTACGGAGAAGGGAGTTGAAAGTACTGAACAGGCGCTTTGGATTGTGCAAGTGGGAGGATATGAGGGAGGAGAAGTATGATTGTTTTGCATTACACAGCATTGTGAGACAAAATGGGAAGAGAGCCCTGGCCATAAGGCCTTACAGTCTAAAGGTAGGTAAGGGGAAGCTGCGTATGAGATGGTAGAAATGGTGGTCAGTGGTTGAAGTTTCCTAGGTAGGAGAATATGCTTGCCTAAAGAGGTGAGTTTTGAGATTGTGCCTAAAAAGAGTGAGAGTGGGTGAGTGGTGGATATGTTGAGGGAGAGTTTTTCAGAGGAGGGGAGAAGATCGATGGAAGACTTGTAAGTGGGAGTGAGAAGAGGTGACCAGAGAAAAAGACAGGAGAATATTGTTAGTAGAGTGGAAATTGCTTGCAGGATGGTATCTAAAAATAAGTTTAATTATATAAACAAGCACTAGCAAGCACCCGGCCTGTGCAAGGGAGTAGCTGACAGCTGGTGAATTCACTGCCTTCAGCCTTCCGAGTAAAAGCTTTCCTTCAAACTCTAACGTAAATATGTTCTCCACGTCACCGAATTAGGTAATGAATAAGAATTACATTTTTACTATACATCTTTTAAAAGTCCTTCAAAGGCTATCCACAGCAAAAGTTTTTGATACTCCTTTAACTGACTTTCAAGAGTCTAGACAGGTCTGTGACTCCTGCCCTGGAAATGAGCTGCATAGCCTGGGAAAATGACAAACTCCATGACTGACAGCATTGAGTACAACACAGGCCCCTGTGCAGACAATGGAAATAGCGGGTTCTGCAGTGATGAAAAAGTATTTCACTATTGGCTGAGTGGGAGAGTTGATACTTACAAGTTTGACCCATCTTATGGCAAAATAATCAACCATTACACAAGCAGAGAAGGCTGCTTTGTGCTCTTTAAGGAAACACCGAAGCAAAAAATAAATTATGATATAATGAATTGGTTGTATAGTACGGATAATTGCTAGAACATTAGTTGCAAAGAAAATATTCTCATTTTTTTTATTTTCAGTTATATAGTGTTTTTATTTGTATTTTTTTTTGCACAACATTGCATCATTCTCTAATATTTGCAGTTTACACACTACTCAGAACTCTAAATTATTTTGCAGAGCAGGCCAGTGAACTATTGACCTGCCCTCTGGAGAGAAAAAGAAAACAAAGTGACTGACAGTTGAGATAACAAGCTTCAGAAGACAGAGCTCTCTGCGACTTTGAAAGTCGTGGAGCTCAATGGCTTTTTTGCATAGATAACAACTAGAGTTTCTTAACTCTTACTGTACTGGAAACAATATTAGACTTATGTCTCTGCTCCTAATGTTTTATTTCTTAGTTGTACTACACATACAAATCATTATATCATTTTTTTTTTTTTGCTTCAGTGTCTCTTTAAAGAGACTCCGTAACAAAAATTGCATCCTGTTTTTTATCATCCTACAAGTTCCAAAAGCTATTCTAATGTGTTCTGGCTTACTGCAGCACTTTGTACTATCACAATCTCTGTAATAAATCAATGTATCTTTCCCTTGTCAGACTTGTCAGCCTGTGTCTGGAAGGCTGCCAAGTTCTTCAGTGTTGTGGTTCTGCTATGCACTTCCCCCTCAGGGGGGGAAAGAAACACACAAATGATCTCTTGAGATTCAAAAGGAATGCTGTATACAGCCTGCTTGTGTATGGATGTATTTTCTATGTGTGGACATACTGTACATCAACCTACTTCCTGTTTTGGTGGCCATTTTGTTTGTTTATAAACAAACTTTTAAAAACTGTTTTTAACCACTTTTAATGCGGCGGGGAGCGGCGAAATTGTGACAGAGGGGAATAGGAGATGTCCCCTAATGCACTGGTATGTTTACTTTTGTGCGATTTTAACAATACAGATTCTCTTTAAAGGGTACCCGAACGGACGTGCCATAATGAGATAAACCTATGAACAACATACAGTACCAATTCTACTTAGAACATGCCTTCGTGCACAGTTTAATTTTTTCATTGCCAGAGTTGATAAACCAGTTATTTTTCTCTGCAGATGAACTGCAGCAGTAGATCTGGTGAACATAAATTAGAAGCCAAAAAACTTTTGTGTGGGTGCGAAAACATCTATTATAATAGAATAGAGACTAGACATTCAAAAGGTTATCATATCTCAGGAAGATGAATGAACTGTAGTAATGAGCGTTTCACCCCTTAAAGTACAAATGAAGTGAAAGGGATAGAGAGGCTGCCATATGTATTTGCTTTTAAACAATGCTTGCCTGACTGTCCATCTGATCTATATGGCTGCAATAGTGATTCATTCACACAGTTGAAAAAGTATGCAGCTAATCCAGTCAGAAACATCTATTCTGCATGCTTGTTCAGAATTTATGGTTAAAAGTATTAAAAGATCAGGAGGACAGCCAGGCAACTGGTACTGTTTAAAAGTAAATAAATATTTCAGCCTCCATAACTCTCCCAAATCAAATAACCACTTTTTCCACCACTACAGTATATCTACGTCCTCAGTGACTTCATTTAAGCCATGAGGATGTAGATATAAGTTGTTAAGAAAAACAAAAATTTGCTTTCCTAAAACAGAAAGAATTTGCGATAATTCAGGTTGGAGTGAGCTTGAGATGTCTCCCAGAGCACCACTGCTGAATATATGCAAATTAACCATTGTACCCTTAGAAGCTAAACACACCTCCAGAACCGCTGGAATGCAATGATGTGTCAGCTTGTTAAATTGTACAGAGCCATAATAATCCAACATGCATACAGATATAAGTTGTGTAACTGTAGCTGAAGCACAGCTGTTCATGATTGGCCTTGCTCCTGTGCAAAACCTCCAGCACTAATTGCTGAAAGCAGATATATGTTCCCTGAGCCAATAAGATTGATTTTTACCATTAAAAATACTTTTATTTTCTCAGTTCATAGTGAAAAATACACATTGTAGCATTATTTCAGAATCAAATATCTTCACCATAAATTGTGACAGGAGCATAATTTAAGTTTTGTGATAAACAGTAGAAATAGCAAAACAAAATTAGCATATTTTATCTACAATAGTACTTTTCATTTTTAAACTGCAATTGGTAACATTGTGCATGTAACCAGGCCAGTTACCATTTGAACTCGGAATTTACGATGCCTCCCCATCACCAGAGTCTGCTTTATGTCATGTTGAGGATTCTGTTGATCTTATCAAGTTAGCCAGGATGCCTGGGAAAGCCTCCTCAGTAACAGTTAAATCTAATTACATTTATGTTTGCTAAAGAATGTTTCTCCTCTGTATGTCAGTGTATATAAGCTGTGTTTTTCAGTTTTGGTCAGGAACCAGTCCGAAGAAGGCTTTTTAAAGGGACTCCGAGCAGTGCGGAAACTATGGAAAGATGCATATCATTTTAAAGCTCTCTTTCTCCTCTTTCCAATGATATATAAACCACCGCCCTACACCTTTTAGCTTTCACGATTTTCGCGATTGAAATTGCCGCGGACGCGATTTTAATCGCGAAAATAGAGAAAACTAAAAGGCGTAGGGCGATGATTTAGGTGTTGCCAGAAAGAGGAGAAACTATGGAAAGATGCATATCATTTTAAAGCTCTCTTTCTCCTCTTTCCAATGATATATAAACCACCGCCCTAAAATGATATCCATCTTTCCATAGTTACTTGTATTACACAGGACGACACTTTCTCCAGTGTCAGCAGATCCATTCAGCAGAATGAAGCTGCTGACTTTAGGAAAAAGTCGCCCTGTGTAATACAATGTAACTATGGAAAGATGGATATCATTTTAAAGCTCTCTTTCCCCTCTTTCTGACGACCCCTAAATCGTCACCCTACGCCTTTTAGTTTTCTCTATTTTCGCGATTAAATTCGCGGCCGCGGCAATTTCAATCGCGAAAATCTTGAAAACTAAAAGGCGTAGGGCAGTGGTTTATATATCATTGGAAAGAGGAGAAAGAGAGCTTTAAAATGATATGCATCTTTCCATAGTTTCCACACTGCTCGGAGTCCCTTTAAGTCGAAAGCTCACTGTTTATCCATCGCTAAGTTAGCCAATAAATGGTATCATCCTGATTTAAAACTTCTTGCATTTACTCATGGCTAATATGGTACAACACTCTACTGCTTGTAACATTGAGAAATAAAGTGTTTTTTCTATTTTTTCCTCTTTTTCCTATTAAAATGCATAGAAAACAAAATTGTTCGAGGGAAAAAAAATGCCATACAATGAAAGCCTAGTTAGTCTTGAAAAAACGATGTATATTTCATTTAGGTGTCATAAGAAGGGATAACGTTTTGCTGATTAAATAGGGACATAGCTAAAATGTCAAAACTGCTCTGGTCCCTAAAGGGGAAACAAGGTCTGGATGCGAAGTGGTTAAACACAAAATAATAATACGGGACTCCAGGAAAGGTCTACTTAGTATTAGGTCTACAAATATTGTTTCTTGAGTACATATTGCAGAATGCCGGATGGTGCCACTTATAGTAAAATATTGGTAATTTACATTACCATTATTTTACTATGCAATATCTGGCACCTAATGCCTAACCTTTAGGCTGGTTTCACAGTGGGACGTTACAGGCGCACGTTAGAGCAGCCTGTAACGCACCCCACCGCACAGCAATGAAAAATCAATGGGCTGTTCACAGTGCCCACGTTGCGTTACATTGTAACGCTGCGTCACAAGACAACGTACTGCATGCAGTACTCTCTGCCGCGTTAGACTGCTTGCACATGCTCAGTAATGTTGGGGAGGAGCGGAGAGCGGCCGGGCACATGGGTAATTAATATTCACTGCACTCAGTGACGTGCAGTGTTTACTTCCTGGAGCGGCCGCTCTGTGCGGTGATTGGCCGGGCGGGACCACGTGATGCCGCATGCGTCCAAGAGTACGCATCACGGCAGCCAGAGTGAGCTGCACAACGCGGCTCACTCTGACGTCCACATCAGAGAGCACCAGGCGTTGCGTTAGGGGCACGTTATGCGACCTTAACATCCCCTAAAACGCAACGTCCTGGTGTGAAACCAGCCTAAATCTCCCAGTAAGTACCTAACACTAACCTAGAAATTGGGCACCCAAACAATCGATAGTTGTAGCTGATCTACAACCCGCCTCAGGCACTCAAATGATTGCCTGAGCGCCTGATTACTGAAAATGAACAAAGGCATTTATTAGACGCCAGCCAATCACGGTGCCCAATTGACCAGATCCGCACTTTCTTACCTATTAGTTAATTTTGCATTATAGGCAGATTACACAGCAAAGGAGGAAAAAGATCAACAACCTTTAACTGCAATAACTGATATAGCTTGGGTTAAACACTTCAGTAACATGACGCGGCGTTCTCCTTTAAGCTTCTAAACCATTTCCATTTTCCTCAGAAGAAAACACACAGACTCTGTTGATCTAGCTATAATCCTTCCATTTTTAGACAAAATTGTTTATATAAAGATGGTAAAAGCAGAAATGCCATCTTTTTTTATTTTTTTTTCTAAATACTGTCGAAAAATGCAGACATCCAAGTAAAACTTTTATAATCCATCCAAAGGAACCAAGGGGAAAAAAAGGCAAAGAAATGTAATAGCGTGATATGCCAATATGATTTATGAAGCACTGAAGCAGTGAAAGTAAAGTAAAAAAAAGCAACCTTTGTGTGTTCAACTTCTCCTTAAAACGGAGTGGAATTTTAAGATAACAGACAGAATGGAATGACTGTGGATCCAAGGAAACTGGAACAAATGTGATAAGCTGTGCTTTTCTCGAGTTTCAAGAACATTCACTCGTCTTACCTGAAGACTGTATTAGAAGAAAGAGTGGGAGCCAAGCAGCGAGATGTAAGCGACTATTCTCACCCGCTCTCACTAGCCACTTATTACCGCCACCATTTTCATACATTACAAGACTGTCAGCAGCAATTAGACTGTGATAGGGGAGACCTCTGCCCTCTGGGAGTTCTCGCTCTCTCTTTTCTTAAGACATAACTGAACGCTGTACGATTTATGGTGGTAACAACTCCTCTCCAGTTACTGTGCCGTATATAATGTCATATAATGACACCAGACAATTTACTGGGATCCTAGAAAAGAAATCTCTATCATATTTTTTATCTATTTTTTTTAGTAGTACAGTAAAAAAATCACTTATAGCAAACTTCAAGGGACCTGGCTAAGTAGTTTACTATAGCAGGCATTTACTATATCAGAGTTGGTTATACATTGTACATTCATACAGGCGCATGGACGGGAACTGGGGAGGACTGAGTCTACTGTAGTCAGAGGTTCACTATATCAGAGTTAACTATAATGAGATTCTACTGTATCAGGGGTAAACCCAGGATTTGCAAGGGGGGATTCCTGAAAGGTCTCCCTCAGCCACGCACAATACAGTATAATAATATGGTAGGACATCATGCTGGGTACACATAATGCAATTTCCTGTCCGACTGACAGGATCTGACAATTATTTCCTAAATGTCTGATCTGCTCCAGATCAACAACAAGATTGATCAGGAGCAGTTTAGATACAGATAATAATGAGGATAGCCAGCATCAGTAATGAAAGTGAAGCATTCACACAGCAGAGCACAGGGCTGTGCTCATACCTGACTCTGTTAAGTTCCCCTGAGCTGCTCCATACTCTGTACACACACTGCTGCTACATCCAAAGTCAACTGTAGCAAGTAAAGAAAGTGGCAGCGTTGTGAGCTGCAGTATACCTGCTGCAGATATTCTGGTGTCTCAACTTGTGCCTGTCCCCAGACACTGCACCGACCCTGGTCTGAGGGGGGATTCTGGGCAGCTGTAATCCCCCCTGCGTTTGCCTATGTGTATAAGTGAATGGGATCAAGTTAAAGGAACCCTGTAGGGTATACAAGTATATGAATCCATTACTATATTCTGATAAGAAGTGTTTGCTAAAAGCACCGTTTCTGCTTCTTACTCTGTTCACAGTGCTCAGTTGCACTGCAAAATAATTCTGCATGTTAACTAGTGTTGGGCGAACATCTAGATGTTCGGGTTCGGGCCGAACAGGCCGAACATGGCCGCGATGTTCGGGTGTTCGACCCGAACTCCGAACATAATGGAAGTCAATGGGGACCCGAACTTTTGTGGTTTGTAAAGCCTCCTTACATGCTACATACCCCAAATTTACAGGGTATGTGCACCTTGGGAGTGGGTACAAGAGGAAAAAAAAATTTAGCAAAAAGAGCTTATAGTTTTTGAGAAAATCGATTTTAAAGTTTCAAAGGGAAAACTGTCTTTTAAATGCGGGAAATGTCTGTTTTCTTTGCACAGGTAACATGCTTTTTGTCGGCATGCAGTCATAAATGTAATACATATAAGAGGTTCCAGGAAAAGGGACCGGTAATGCTAACCCAGCAGCAGCACACGTGATGGAACAGGAGGAGGGTGGCGCAGGAGGAGAAGGCCACGCTTTGAGACACAACAACCCAGGCCTTGCATGAGGACAAGAAGCGTGCGGATAGCATGCTTTGTACCACCATGCAGTCATAAATGTAATAAAGATAAGTGGTTCAATAAACAGGGACCACGCGGCAACGCTAACCCAGCAGCAGCACACGTGATGGAACAGGAGGAGGCGCAGGAGGAGAAGGCCACGCTTTGTGAGACACAACAACCCAGGCCTTGCATGAGGACAAAAAGCGTGCGGAGAGCATGCTTTGTACCGCCATGTAGTCATAAATGTAATAAAGATAAGAGGTTCAATAAACAGGGACCACGCGGCAACGCTAACCCAGCAGCAGCAGCAGCAGCAGCACACGTGATGGAACAGGAGGAGGCGCAGGAGGAGAAGGCCACGCTTTGTGAGACACAACAACCCAGGCCTTGCATGAGGACAAAAAGCGTGCGGATAGCATGCTTTGTACCGCCATGTAGTCATAAATGTAATAAAGATAAGAGGTTCCATAAACAGGGACCGGCAACGGTAACCCAGCAGCAGCAGCAGCAGCAGCAGCACACGTGATGGAACAGGAGGAGGCGCAGGAGGAGAAGGCCACGCTTTGTGAGACACAACAACCCAGGCCTTGCATGAGGACAAAAAGCGTGCGGATAGCATGCTTTGTACCGCCATGTAGTCATAAATGTAATAAAGATAAGAGGTTCCATAAACAGGGACCGGCAACGGTAACCCAGCAGCAGCAGCAGCAGCAGCAGCACACGTGATGGAACAGGAGGAGGCGCAGGAGGAGAAGGCCACGCTTTGTGAGACACAACAACCCAGGCCTTGCATGAGGACAAAAAGCGTGCGGATATAGCAGCAATGCTTTTTGCCGCCATGCAGTCATAAATGTAATACAGATGAGAGGTTCAATAAACAGGGACCGGAAACGCTAAACCATCCCAGATGTTCATCGGTCATGTTACTTGGTTGGGGTCCAGGAGTGTTGCGTAGTCGTTTCCAATCCAGGATTGATTCATTTTAATTTGAGTCAGACGGTCTGCATTTTCTGTGGAGAGGCGGATACGCCGATCTGTGATGATGCCTCCGGCAGCACTGAAACAGCGTTCCGACATAACGCTGGCTGCCGGGCAAGCCAGCACCTCTATTGCGTACATTGCCAGTTCGTGCCAGGTGTCTAGCTTCATGCCCGGTTTCAGGTCCAGCGGTGCCAGCCACAAATCCGTCTGTTCCTTTATTCCCCTCCAAATTTCCTCCCCTGTGTGCTGCTTATCCCCAAGGCAGATCAGCTTCAGCAACGCTTGCTGACGCATGCCAACAGCTGTGCTGCACTGCTTCCACGATCCTACTGCTGCTGGTGCTGGGTTAGCGTTTCCGGATGAGGTACAGCTTTGAGATGCGTTGGAGGAGAAGGAGTCAGAGAGGTAGGTGCTGCTGTTGTTATCCAGTGGGAGGGACGGCGGTGCAGCTGTTTGCGGCGTGGGCAACACCCGCGCTGTAGCAGGTGAGGAATCACTGCCAGGCTCCACAAGGTTCACCCAGTGCGCGGTAAGGGAGATGTATCGACCCTGGCCGAACGCACTTGTCCAGGTGTCAGTGGTGAGGTGAACCTTGCAGGCAACGGCATTCTTCAAGCTTCGGGTTATTTAGCTGACCACGTGCTCATGCAACTCAGGCACTGCAGAGCGCGCAAAGTGGTAGCGGCTGGGAACCACGTAACGTGGGATGGCCACTGACATCATGCCCTTGAAGCTGTTTGTCTCCACCACTCGATATGGCAGCATTTCGCAGGCCAGAAGCTTGGCTATGCTGGCTGGCTGTTACTGCCACGGCCCGCGGGTCATTTGCTGGCAATTTCCTCTTGTGCTCAAACATCTCAGAGACAGACAACTCAACCGTAGCACTGCACACCGAAGGGCTGTTGGTTGTTGTGTTTGATGAACACTGGGAGACCTCAAGAGCACTAGTCCGGAAAGTGACAGTGTCAGCATCGTCTGATGTTTGTGAATGTTGTGAACCACGCAATGGCTGGGCTACTGCTGCTGCTGAGGCGGGTCTGGTGGTGAGTCTGGTGAACCCAAGGGAGGCAGTGTTGCTGGTGGTACGGTGGTACCCTGTCCTGCCGCGTTTGCCCACAGAGTGGGATGTTTGGATAGAATGTGGCGGCTCATGCTGGTGGTGGAGAGGTTGTTAATACTTTTCCCCCTGCTCAGGCGGGTCTTGCACACCTTGCAAATCGCCATGGTAACATCCTCAGTGCAGTCTTCAAAGAAAGCCCAGACTTTAACTGGCTGAGGACTCGGACCTCGTGCGTGATGTGCTGGTGCTGCTTAACCCACTGCTGGACGCTTGAGAGGTCATCCAAGTAATTATCTGGTCCTGTTCTTTTGGATCTGTGAGGGTTGTTGTCCTGGACAACATGGGCAGTATTGAGTGGGTTTTCTTGGGTGCTCCCCTGTGGCCTGTACGTGAACCGTCAGGGGAAACACCTCTTCCCTTGCCCCTCCCTCTTTCACCGGATTTCTTCCTCATTTCACTTAAAGTACACGCTGACTGGCAGCAGTACAGTGGCAGTACAGAAATGCTATACAGTGGTGGGTGAGCGGTGTACCACTATTGTCAGCAGTGACACAGAGCACAATGCTATACAGTGGCGGGTGAGCGGTGTACTACTGTTCCCAGCAGACACAGAGTGGAAGTAAACACAATGCTATATAGTGTGGCTGAGCCGTGTACACAGAGTGGCATTAAACACAATGCTATATAGTCTGCTATATAGTCACCCCGAACAGGGTGATGTTCTGCAGAACCCGAACAGTGGCAAACACTGTTCGCCCAACACTACTGGGAGGGATCGCAGATTTTAGTACCTAAACACACGATACAACATGTTTTCCGGGGTCGGACTCTGAGGCACATACAGATGGTCCCGATCATCATCCTCATCATACAACTCTTCTCCTGAGTCTGACCCACCCACCACCTCTGCCACCCCAACATCCCCAGACACAGACCCCTCATCGTCCTCAACATTAACTTGGGATGCTGGCCTGAGCCAGACCTCCTCCTCCACATCAGGCCCCATCATCTCCTCAATGGCAGCCCTCATTAATCGCTCTGGCGACGGACTGATGGACACAACGTTCTCCTCCGGGGAGGGCTGCTGCTGACCACTGGCTGCTGGGGTGGATGTTATAGCTTGCGTGGGGCGTTGGCTGTTGCTGTTGTTGGGAGTGCTGCTCACAGCGGAGGTCTCTGGGGAACTCATGTTGAGCTCATATAGTGGTTGACGGTGAGTGGAGTATTACTGATCCCAGCAATATACACACTGACTGGCAGAGTACGCAATGCTATATAGTGTGGCTGAGCGGTGTACACAGAGTGGCAGTAAACACAATGCTATATAGTCTGGCTGAGCGAGCGGTGTACTACTGTTCCCAGCAGAATCAGAGTGGCAGTAAACAATGGTATATAGTCTGGCTGAGCGGTGTACACAGAGTGTCAGTAAACAATGGTATATAGTCTGGCTGAGCGGTGTACACACAATGCTATATAGTCTGCTATATAGTGTCAGTAAACAATGGTATATAGTCTGGCTGAACGAGCGGTGTACTACTGTTCCCAGCAGACACAGAACAGTACACAGAATGCTATATAGTGTGGCTGAACGAGCGGTGTACCACTGTTCCCAGCAGACACAGAACAGTACACAGAATGCTATATAGTGTGGCTGAACGAGCGGTGTACCACTGTTCCCAGCAGACACAGAACAGTACACAGAATGCTATATAGTGTGGCTGAACGAGCGGTGTACTACTGTTCCCAGCAGACACAGAACAGTACACAGAATGCTATATAGTGTGGCTGAACGAGCGGTGTACCACTGTTCCCAGCAGACACAGAACAGTACACAGAATGCTATATAGTGTGGCTGAACGAGCGGTGTACCACTGTTCCCAGCAGACACAGAACAGTACACAGAATGCTATATAGTGTGGCTGAACGAGCGGTGTACTACTGTTCCCAGCAGACACAGAACAGTACACAGAATGCTATATAGTGTGGCTGAACGAGCGGTGTACTACTGTTCCCAGCAGACACAGAACAGTACACAGAATGCTATATAGTGTGGCTGAACGAGCGGTGTACCACTGTTCCCAGCAGACACAGAACAGTACACAGAATGCTATATAGTGTGGCTGAACGAGCGGTGTACTACTGTTCCCAGCAGACACAGAACAGTACACAGAATGCTATATAGTGTGGCTGAACGAGCGGTGTACTACTGTTCCCAGCAGACACAGAACAGTACACAGAATGCTATATAGTGTGGCTGAACGAGCGGTGTACTACTGTTCCCAGCAGCGACACACAATGACTGGGGGGGACCCTGGCTAGCGTGGCTGGAGCGCGAACTACCCTGCCTGCCTACCCAAAGCTAAACCCACAGACAAATGGCGGAGATATGACGTGGTTCGGGTATTTATTTACCCGAACCACGTGACAGTTCGGCCAATCAGAGCGCGTTCGGGTCCGAACCACGTGACCCGTTCGGCCAATCACAGCGCTAGCCGAACGTTCGGGGAACGTTCGGCCATGCGCTCTTAGTTCGGCCATATGGCCGAACGGTTTGGCCGAGCACCGTCAGGTGTTCGGCCGAACTCGAACATCACCCGAACAGGGTGATGTTCTGCAGAACCCGAACAGTGGCGAACACTGTTCGCCCAACACTAATGTTAACTCACTGTCATACTATTTTACAGGCCTATTCAAAGTACTGCACTGTAACTGATCGTGTAATTCTGACTCGCTGCATGCAGGCTTTAAATTAAAGTCTATGACCGCTCTCTATTGCAGTTCACACTTATTATACTGTGCTTCCTTCCTGAAAACTGTTTCGAAATCTGACCATAACAAGAATGGATTTGCAGATTTGCCAAGCTTCTCTACTAACTCCTTCCTCCAACTTCCCTGCCTTTTACTATGTTGTGTGGAAACAGACACCTGGGGGAAGCACTGAACATACAGAGCAACAGTCTTGTCTCTGCACAGAGAGCAGACAGCATGACTCATCAGAAGAAAGGGATGGTGGGCAGCTAGAATAAAAAATATATCAAATGACCTCCCCTCCCCCCCCCCGGGAGTTTGTAAATGGTGTTGGCGATTGGGGACTGCTCACTAGCCCCATTATGTATGCGGCCCATCCTCCTCTTTGTCCCATCTGCAGTTACCATAGTTTGAAGCTGATATTGACTGCCTATAGCTCAACACACACCATACAATCTTGGTTGTACAGATTTACCAATTCTATGTAGTATAAAGGCCAACAGATTGAAAATACCTTGATAGATTGATTGGATAAGCTCTTATACTACATGAAAGTGGTAAGATTGAACAACCAAGATTGTATGGTGTGTGTTGAGCCTCTGGCTGCTGCAAGGGTACCAGGAAATCTAGTCCATTAATGGGACTAAATCTGTGTCTGGGACAGAGAAGATGGTTGGCTGCATACAGACTGGGGGCTAGACAGCTGTCCCCAAAGGTAATTAAATGCTTGCCACCTTCTCAACAGTTCGCATCATACAATCAGGTTGCAGTTACTGTATAAAGCAACTGCAGGGAGGCCCAGAGCTGTGTGGGGTCCAACTATCTACCCTCACTCAAATACAGGGTTCCATCCTCCAGATCAGTGTTGCTAAGGCTACATGGCTACACTTGTTCTGGGTTGGGGGTTATGATGGCCACACTTGTTTTATGACTCCTGGCAGAAGATCCCCAGGCAAGGGGCGTGTAAGTTGAGAGGGCCATAAAGGTTTTCCTGGGGTGGTCCCATAATTTGTATCTATGCCCCTCTTACAACACCATAGAAATGGCCTAGTGGAGAACGCTCTCGCCTTGCAGAGTTCAAATCCCAGCCAAGTCAACATCTGCAAGGAGTTTGTATGTTCTTCCCATGTCTGTATGGGTTTCATCTGGGCACCCTGGTTTCCTCCCACATCCCCAAAAAATACAGATAAGTTAAAGCGGTCTAACAGCCAGCATTTCATCTTTGCTTTAAAAGATTGCTTACAGCTTAGAAACTATTATTAATTCAAAGAGGCAAGCGCTCACGATGTGTCTAGAACCCCAAGCAATTGCATATAAAATGTGATCACAGAGGTAAACTCCTTGTTGACATGAGAATAGGAGGCCAGTAAAAGTCAAGACCATAGGTTCACAGGCAAAAGTCCACAGATTCAGGCTATCAAGCCCACAATATGCGAAAGTTCAATTTTCATAGGGTAAAAGGTTCCTCAATAATACAGAGATGGCCACCACCACACCCTTTTGTGTGCCACTCACCGCATCCACTGACCAACCGGTCAGTATAAGCCTTGGGACAGTTCCCGGGTCGTCCCCCACCTCTTAGGCAATATCAGCAGACTTCCTCTCAAACAAGTTCTTCAGTATATAGCCACCTCAGAGGGAAGAACTCCACATAGCGTAATACCGTTTTTAAAAATGAATTTATTAAAAAAACCAATGCACTCACATGTTCCAGGATTTAAAATCGCTCAGAGTTTTATCAACGGGCTCTCCCCCGTATTGATGGCCTAGGCTGGCAGGCTTCCGTCCTACTGGGCTCTATCCCAATCACCGCCGCGCGCTCGGTGTTTTAGGGGTCCCTTCTTAGGTCAATCTCGCCTCCACGCCGTTCCGTTGTACGCCAGTCCACTTCCGCATCAGGCTCCGCCCTATCGATTTCGTCACATGTGACTCATCAGGGGCATGGAGCCTGATGCGTATAGCGGACATTTGTATGGGTCAGTACGTCATTACGCAAACATTCTGACCCTCCTCTCCCCAAGCGTATGCCATGTACCCTTGCGTGGATACTCTGTAATAGCTAGATACTCTATTTCCTCGGTGCCTGCAAGCCTGCCATCTTGTGTCCAATAATCAAACTGCAGGTTCCATAATACTTTATAAAATACATCTAAAATAACATTTAAAAGCTGTACTCTTCTCTACATCCTATCATCCATCTCCTGATGTTAAAGGATGGTGTAGGCATCTGATTTTATACAGTTCATACATTTCTCAATTTTAAAAGATTTTAAAAGAACAGCTACACCTAATTACATAGCATTTTAATACATTTCAACCTATGCTTATGGAATTACTATCCCTATCAGCCACCCTACTGGAGGAAAAATTGGTTCGTTTTCAGAAAGAAACATCATCATACATTATTATGTTACATGAAAGCCACTTCACTCAGCTCCAGGGAGGCTCACATCCATACCCACTACCCCAAAACCTGTATATACCCCAATCCCACAATCTTTAACCCCCTACACCTAGATTTCGGTCCCAGATTAATTTGAGCCCGCCTCTCCAGGTCTGGTGAGATGGCCCTCATGTCTCACCACATCACTCCAAAACCCCTATTTACTTTCATGTTGTATTGGTCTACCCCCCTGTATCCGGGTGCCGGGGTGCATGCACACACATCACACCCCTAGTCACCCAGAAAACATACCAGGTCAATATCTATGTTTAAACCATCAGGTCTGAGCGTACCCATCCTGTGTATCCACCTGGTCTCCTCCTGTGAGACCCTTTTGGTCCTATTACTTCCCCTCCAGTCGGGCAAAATCTTTTGGAGTGCGCAAAACGAGAGATCTTTAGGGTTGCAATTATGGTGGCTCCCAAAATGCGCCGATACTCCATGATTGGGGTAACCTTTCAGGATATTACGGATATGCTCACCCATCCTTTCCTTAAGGGTCCTAGTGGTCCTTCCTATGTACTGCCACCCACATGTACACCAGGCAAGGTACACTACAAACCTGTCATTGCAGCTGATAAACTCCTGTATTTTGTAAATTCTCCCATTACTAAATGATGTTACCCTATCTATTCTAGTTGGGTTTGCTTCTCTGCATGCCCTACAACCTCTGCATGGAAAGAAGCCTGCTGTCTGCCACCCTTGCATGCGTGGAACTTTTTTTGGTTCCACGCAGCTTGGTGCTAATATTTGTTTTAAATTTTGGGCCTTCCTATAAATAAATTTAGGTTTGGGGGGAATAAGGCTCCTCAAGGTTAGGTCCGTTTCCAGGATCCCCCAATGTTGTCTTATTATGTTCTGAAGTTTCTTATATTGAGTATTGAACCCCGTAATGAATGCAAAGTCAAAAGCTCCCCCCTCCTCTTTTTTCTCATTATTTTTCAACAATACCTGTCTGTCCGTACATCCAACCCTTTCTATTTCGTTTTGTAAATCTCCCTCAATGTATCCCTTCTCCATAAATCTATTCTTTAAGATATCTGCCTGTGCATAATAGTCATGGATTTTTGAACAATTCCGCTTCATTCTCAAAAATTGTCCCTTAGGGATTGCTTTTATCCAGGCAGGGTGGTGACAGCTATTAGTTGAGATATATCCGTTTCTGTCAGTTTCTTTAAAAAAGCTCTTAGTTCCCATCATATTTCCATCTCGCATTATCTCTAAATCCAAGAAACTGAATGGACTCCTTGCTATGCTCCATTGTGAGGGAGATGCCCAAATTGTTGTTATTAAGTTGCTCGACAAAAATTTCCAAACCTCTTTATGGGGAAATGGGAACAGTCGGTACTGGAGGAGGGGGGGCAAGTAAGAATGTGGCGGAGATTTATTGATGATCTGTTTTTTGTGTGGGGGGGAGGACAAGAGAGTTTGGAAATTTTTGTCGAGCAACTTAATAACAACAATTTGGGCATCTCCCTCACAATGGAGCATAGCAAGGAGTCCATTCAGTTTCTTGGATTTAGAGATAATGCGAGATGGAAATATGATGGGAACTAAGAGCTTTTTTAAAGAAACTGACAGAAACGGATATATCTCAACTAATAGCTGTCACCACCCTGCCTGGATAAAAGCAATCCCTAAGGGACAATTTTTGAGAATGAAGCGGAATTGTTCAAAAATCCATGACTATTATGCACAGGCAGATATCTTAAAGAATAGATTTATGGAGAAGGGATACATTGAGGGAGATTTACAAAACGAAATAGAAAGGGTTGGATGTATGGACAGACAGGTATTGTTGAAAAATAATGAGAAAAAAGAGGAGGGGGGAGCTTTTGACTTTGCATTCATTACGGGGTTCAATACTCAATATAAGAAACTTCAGAACATAATAAGACAACATTGGGGGATCCTGGAAACGGACCTAACCTTGAGGAGCCTTATTCCCCCCAAACCTAAATTTATTTATAGGAAGGCCCAAAATTTAAAACAAATATTAGCACCAAGCTGCGTGGAACCAAAAAAAGTTCCACGCATGCAAGGGTGGCAGACAGCAGGCTTCTTTCCATGCAGAGGTTGTAGGGCATGCAGAGAAGCAAACCCAACTAGAATAGATAGGGTAACATCATTTAGTAATGGGAGAATTTACAAAATACAGGAGTTTATCAGCTGCAATGACAGGTTTGTAGTGTACCTTGCCTGGTGTACATGTGGGTGGCAGTACATAGGAAGGACCACTAGGACCCTTAAGGAAAGGATGGGTGAGCATATCCGTAATATCCTGAAAGGTTACCCCAATCATGGAGTATCGGCGCATTTTGGGAGCCACCATAATTGCAACCCTAAAGATCTCTCGTTTTGCGCACTCCAAAAGATTTTGCCCGACTGGAGGGGAAGTAATAGGACCAAAAGGGTCTCACAGGAGGAGACCAGGTGGATACACAGGATGGGTACGCTCAGACCTGATGGTTTAAACATAGATATTGACCTGGTATGTTTTCTGGGTGACTAGGGGTGTGATGTGTGTGCATGCACCCCGGCACCCGGATACAGGGGGGTAGACCAATACAACATGAAAGTAAATAGGGGTTTTGGAGTGATGTGGTGAGACATGAGGGCCATCTCACCAGACCTGGAGAGGCGGGCTCAAATTAATCTGGGACCGAAATCTAGGTGTAGGGGGTTAAAGATTGTGGGATTGGGGTATATACAGGTTTTGGGGTAGTGGGTATGGATGTGAGCCTCCCTGGAGCTGAGTGAAGTGGCTTTCATGTAACATAATAATGTATGATGATGTTTCTTTCTGAAAACGAACCAATTTTTCCTCCAGTAGGGTGGCTGATAGGGATAGTAATTCCATAAGCATAGGTTGAAATGTATTAAAATGCTATGTAATTAGGTGTAGCTGTTCTTTTAAAATCTTTTAAAATTGAGAAATGTATGAACTGTATAAAATCAGATGCCTACACCATCCTTTAACATCAGGAGATGGATGATAGGATGTAGAGAAGAGTACAGCTTTTAAATGTTATTTTAGATGTATTTTATAAAGTATTATGGAACCTGCAGTTTGATTATTGGACACAAGATGGCAGGCTTGCAGGCACCGAGGAAATAGAGTATCTAGCTATTACAGAGTATCCACGCAAGGGTACATGGCATACGCTTGGGGAGAGGAGGGTCAGAATGTTTGCGTAATGACGTACTGACCCATACAAATGTCCGCTATACGCATCAGGCTCCATGCCCCTGATGAGTCACATGTGACAAAATCGATAGGGCGGAGCCTGATGCGGAAGTGGACTGGCGTACAACGGAACGGCGTGGAGGCGAGATTGACCTAAGAAGGGACCCCTAAAACACCGAGCGCGCGGCGGTGATTGGGATAGAGCCCAGTAGGACGGAAGCCTGCCAGCCTATGCCATCAATACGGGGGAGAGCCCGTTGATAAAACTCTGAGCGATTTTAAATCCTGGAACATGTGAGTGCATTGGTTTTTTTAATAAATTCATTTTTAAAAACGGTATTACGCTATGTGGAGTTCTTCCCTCTGAGGTGGCTATATACTGAAGAACTTGTTTGAGAGGAAGTCTGCTGATATTGCCTAAGAGGTGAGGGACGACCCGGGAACTGTCCCAAGGCTTATACTGACCGGTTGGTCAGTGGATGCGGTGAGTGGCACACAAAAGGGTGTGGTGGTGGCCATCTCTGTATTATTGAGGAACCTTTTACCCTATGAAAATTGAACTTTCGCATATTGTGGGCTTGATAGCCTGAATCTGTGGACTTTTGCCTGTGAACCTATGGTCTTGACTTTTACTGGCCTCCTATTCTCATGTCAACAAGGAGTTTACCTCTGTGATCACATTTTATATGCAATTGCTTGGGGTTCTAGACACATCGTGAGCGCTTGCCTCTTTGAATTAATTTCATATTGGAGTAAGAGGAAGCGAACAGGTGTTGTTTGGAGCTCAAGGGGGTTACTTAATACTTTCCTAGAGTCTAATAGCTGAGAGCGCTACCTCTTAGTGATTTTTTTAGAAACTATTATGCTAGATTTTTTTTTAAGCAGACATTAACTGAATGGGTTAAACATGACATTTTAGTGTTGCATTTAGCTAGAAATCCGTCAGTGCTGAGGTTTAGATACAAATGTATCTTTGTTTGGAATGCAAATAGACCTATGAAAAGCCTGTCTGGGAAGCCCTCTGTGCTCTCTCAGAGAGGTGTTCGTTTATTTACATTGTAAATAGATACATTTGTATCTAAACCTCAGCACTGACTCGGATTTCTAGCTAAATGCAACACTAAAATGTCATGTTTAACCCATTCAGTGAATTTCTGCTAAAAAAAAAAAAAAATCTGGCATAATAGTTTCTAAGCTGTAAGCAATATTTTAAGTTGAAATGCTGGGTGTTAGACTACTTTAATTGGCTTTGCTAGACTACAATTTACATATAACTATGGTGGGGATTCGATTGTGAGCTCCTCTGAGAAACAGTTAGTGACAGTACTATATATACTCAGCGCTGTACAGCGCTGCGGAAGATGTCAGCGCTATATGAATACTAAATAATAATATATTACCAATTTCATTTAACATTAATCATTTTATTGATAATGACAGTGAGACAATGACTTAATGCAAGCACCTATTTATAGATGGTGGCAGGAAGCAATCCGCCAGTTATTTAGTGTTGGAGCTTTAGAAAAAAAGCACCGTTTGATCTTGAGAATCCTTTTTACATTGCCCTTCCATCTGATATATCCATCAAGCAGCAGATTTACAAGATACACAAAAATGACAAGTCAGTTAAAACCACAGAGGTACACGAAGCTTTTGCTTTTGTTCAAATATGTAATTCATAGATTACATTTGTACATCAATTTATATTCTCATTCCTTCCTGTCCCTCTCCATCTCTTCATCAGTAGAGTGACCTTTAAATCCTCAAAATGTGTTGCCACCAGACACGGCTGAAAACTGAAAGTACTACTCAATGATTTCCTCCCATCTGGTTACTTTAATTTTGTCCTCTGATGTAAACCACAGATACAAGTTTGATTTGCCAGTGGTTTGCATGCCACTGTGGGCTCAGTTCACTAAGACCGGGTCTATCAAATACTGCATTCAGTATTTTAGACTTTTTTTTTCCAGAATTCACTAAAATGTTCACACATGTGGCAACAGTTTAGTTATTATTTGCAGAAAAGCAGAATCACTTGTATTCGCCAAGTACAACAGGTGTAGCACTCGGGATTGTTTGTGGTTCACATGGCATAGTCAGCGTACATAAGACAGACACTTACCGATAAGCAATAGTACATATGACATTTACAGGATATATACGATTGAGGGAACCCTGTGGAGCATACGTTTAACCATTTAGAGCAATTATAAGCCAGGGCTTGGAGCAGTACTGTCCAAAGAGAGCTATGAGGATCAGGATGGGCGACTGTGAGTTATGCTGAACTAAGAGAATAGAGCCACGCTGAAGGGTGGGCCTGGCATGGAAGACTGGAGTTTAACAGAAGAACTGCTTGGGGAAGGAGTTCTTGCGTATGATGGTTCTGGATGGGACAGTTCTACAACAGCGACCAGATGGGAGGAGCTTGATGAAGCGATTGCCTGAGTGGGAGGAGTCATGAGAGATCCTGGTGGCCCTCTTCTTCATCCTAGCAGGAGATCAAGCAGTGGCAGGAGTGATCTGATGATCTTTTCCACATCGCTAATGACTCTTTGCAGTTTATATCTGTCACTAGCTATTGCACCCGCATTCCAGATGATGACTGAGTAGCAAAGGATAGATTCCATGGTAGCGGTGTAAAAACTGGTCAGCAGCTCCTGCAGCATGCCAAATGTTTTCCATTTGCGCAGGAAGAACAATCTCTGCTGTACTTTCTTCTGAATTTTGTTGGTGTTCTGCCTCCATTTGAGGTCATTAGTTAAAGTTATGCCAAGGAACCCCACAGATGGTACTCTGGAGACTTTGTTCGAGCCTATGAGGACTGCTGGGAGAGAGGAGTGCTTCCTGAAATCTACAATCAGTTCAACAGTCTGCGTTGAGGACGAGGTTGTTATCCTGGCACCAGTTGCATATTCCCCCAATTTCACTGCGAAACTCGTGCTCTCCGTTGCTGCCGATGAGGCCAATGATGGTAGTGCTATCTGCAAATTTGATGATGACCTTCACAGAGTCAGTGGATGAGGTAAAGTTGTTGGAGAACAGGCTTCAAGTCACTAAAACCTGTTCAGTAAAAATTAGAAGTATAACCAGCTGTGGTGGAGTAGGTCTTGGCAGCAAGCCGTGTTCTGCTATGGTGATGTTTTCCCACTTCTGGCCATTCTTCAGCTGGTCTGCCTGAAACATGAGCCTTCTTTTGTAAAAGCTGCTTGTGACAGCATACAGTAAAAGGCATCCCCAGCATCCCTTTAGATCTGCATTCATGCCAATAGAGGGCACTCTCTGTGAATCAGTCTTTCCCTGTGCACGTCTAAAAGGATACAGTGAAACCTCTATGAATGTGCCGTGCACCTGCATCTCGTGTTTTTTTTTTTTTTTTACCTTCTGATGTCCCGTCCAGCAGTACATTTGTACTAATGGGGTGAGTAGTTAGACAGTGTGGCCCCTCCTCCTATTGGCATTGCCATTTTACCAAACGGCTGTTAGATACCAAAATGCTCTAGTCTTTGTGAATTGACCTTTATTGAGGTCTTTACCGCACAAGTCAGTCATTTGCCTCACTAGTCAGTAATTTCACTTTTCCATGGGGGCAACAGCATCAGCGAATTGATGTTTGACAAGCTGCTCTGTAAAATCAGCTGTTTCCTGCATTATTCATTAATGCTTAGTGAACTGAGCCCAATGTTGGGTGAAGACAACTACAAACTGCGCTGCAGTGGAGTCCTTCCAATAGGTCAGGTGCATTTACTGTAAGTTAGGCTGCTTGGCCAGAGGCGACGTGCCTGTGTAGAGGAGGGGGACCTGTAGTAACTCCCACGCCACACTTGTGGCTGCCTAAGCCTGATGCGGTGTAGGATTTATGCCACCTGCTTTCAGTGTTCCTGGCGCAATCGATCGCGCACACCCAAGAGGGGAGATTAATCTGTCATATGACAGCCGACATCTCCACTCACTTATCAGGAGCCATGGGGATTGGCTCCTGAACATAAGATAACTACATTCGCCAGCCAATCGTAGTGCAGCGGCGGTAGGAGGGGAAAAAGAGGACTGTGGCTCACCTTCCTGATGTTCCACCAGGGATCATCACTCCCCTCTGCTCTGCCCGGCATGCCTGCTCACTCTGTCTCTAATGTTGCGTCCCGGCTTGATGACCTCATCAAGCCGGGACCCGGAATTTAGCGGCAGTGTGAGCAGGGATGCTGGGCAGACCAGAGGGGGATAGAGCTGCTCATCGCTGGAGCCGGGGACGTGAGTAATGGCTGCTGGCTATACTGGGGACACCTATCTATACTGGGAACACCCATGCCTAGCTATCTATACTGGAGATACCGCTTCCTGGCTATCTAAATCCATTCTTGTGATGGTGCAACCTAGCTGTGTGTCCTCATTCTCTGTCCCAAGTCCTGATTGCTAGCCTTCCATGTTGTCTTCACCTCAAATTATTTTTTTTCTTTATCAGAAGTGGTAAGATAAAAGTCCCATTTTTGTGTGTGTTGTAACTACGGATTACCATAATCCCAATTTTAACTACACACAAAATAAATACACAGAACACTGACCAATCCCTCAAAAGGCAGAGGTAGCTATGCTTGACAGTAGGTGCAAGCCCTTCTCACCCAACGTGCTAACCTCCTTTCAACCCCATCCATAAATCACATCCTAAAATGGCAGATTATTCTCCCACCATCTCACTGGCCAACCAAGAGATTGGTGGTTGCAGTGAGCACACACCCAATGTGGTTTTCACGAAAGATGGGTGCTATATAAAGCAGCATTATATCACTGGTTTATAATAAACCACCCTTATGGATTCACTTGTGGGTTCTTGATTTTTTTTAAATTCTGGGATTAAAGACAGGCCAATAGGTGGTCTTTGTCTAAGTAACAATATTTTTTATTACTAGTACACCTGATACAAGGACAGAATAGATAATTACAAATCAAGGACAGTATAGGAGTTAAAATAACAGAATGAAGCATTCATTTTCCAGTTTTCCATTTTCAAGTGTAAGTTTCAGAATCAGCGTGGTTCTTTATTGACTCGTTAAGGACCGCTCCACGCCAATTGGCATGGACGTGGCGGCAGCCCCAGGACTGCCTAACGCCAATGGGCGTGCAGTCCTGGGGGTGTGTTTTGCAGGAGATTGCGTGTGCCGATGCTCTACTGCAATGATGTGTTTACTCTCCGTGGTGGAGGTATTTTTACTTCTGCAAGGATGCAGGAATGCTACTGGGATGTAGGGATGCTACTGGGATACTGCTGGGATGCAGGACATGAGGCTTGGGATGAGCAGTCTGATCCATGGAAGATGTGAGAGGGCAGCAGGAGGTGCTTCTTTTCAAGGCTGGTTGTTGCTAATACAACATCACTAACCGCCACTCTAATGACTCCTGGTCTCACTACAGATCAGAGGTGTCAACCTCAAACACACAGTGGGCAAAAATTGAAAACTGGAACCAAAATGTGGGCCAACCTCGATATCTAGGCAATTTCCCCATAAAGTTTCCTGGTGTCTAGTGCCCGCCTCTCTCCCCTATCAGTTTCCTGGTGTCTAGAGGCCCCCTCCCTCCCTTATACAGTTTCCTAGTGTCTAGTGGCCACCCCCCTTCCCCATATACAGTTTGCTGGTGTCTAGTGGTCCCCTCCCTTCCCTATACAGTTTCCTGCTGTCTAGTGGCCACCTCCGTCCCCTATACAGTTTCCTGGTGTCTAGTGGTCCCCTCCCTTCCCCATATACAGTTTGCTGGCGTCTAGTGGACCCCTCCCTTCCCTATCCAGTTTCCTGGTGTCTAGTGGCCACCTCCCTTCCCCCTATCCAGTTTCCTGGTGTCTAGTGGTCTCCTCCCATTCCTATACAGTTTCCTGGTGTCTAGTGTCCACCTCCATCCCCTATCTAGTTCCCTGGTGTCTAGTGGTCCCCTCTCTTCCCTATAACGTTTCCTGGTGGCCACCTCCCTCTCCTATATTGTTTCCTGGGGTCTAGTAGTCACCTCCCTCCCCTATACAGTTCCCTGGTGTCTAGTGGCCCCCTCCCTCCACTATACAGTTTCCTGGTGTCTAGTGGACTCCTCCCTTCCCCCTATACAGTTTCCTGGTGTCTAGTGGCCTCCTCCCTTCCCCCTATACAGTTTCCTGGTGTCTAGTGGCCTCCTCCCTTCCCCCTATACAGTTTCCTGGTGTCCAGTGGCCTCCTCCCTTCCCCCTATACAGTTTCCTGGTGTCTAGCCTGGTGTCTAGTGGCCCCCTCCCTTCCCTATACAGTTTCCTGGTGTCTAGTGGTCCCTCCCTCCCCTATACAGTTTCCTGGTGTCTAGTGGCCCCCTCCCTTCTCTATAAAGTTACCTGGTGTCTAGTGGCCCCCTCCCTTCCCTATGCAGTTTCCTGGTGTCTAGTGGCCCCCTCCATCTCCTATACAGTTTCCTGGTGTCTAGTGGCCACCTCCCTTCCCTATACAGTTTCCTGGTGTCTAGTGACCCCCTCCCTTCTCTATACAGATCCCTGGTGTCTAGCAGCCACCCTCCATTATGTGGCTTCATAGTCCCAGCACTTATCCATATAGGCTTGGGGCTCAGGTGCTCGTAGACCAAATATAATGCAAAGTGGAAAATCAATTGCAAGCCAAATTTGATGGGAAAATTGGCCTGTGAGTTTGACATGTATGCTGTGGGTGTTTTAGATGGGCAGGACAATTCCAAGTGTGTCCATACTGATAGCCTATCGCTATCTGAGAGGTGATAGCAGATAATGAGACACAGTTCAAGATTCTCCAGCACAGCACCCATGACTCTAGTAAGCTTTGCCCTAGCTTCATATGCTGGTTAGATTAGCAAGTTTTTCCACTGACATACAGATCAGCTTTCCCTGTCGCTCCAGGGCATTCGCAGTCATCTGCTGCAAGCTATTCAAATGTTCAAGATTCTCTACTTATTACAAAGAGCAGCACTGCTTCTTGTGACTCAGCATATTGTCATGGCATCAGATTGTATCACCCCCAGTTATAAGCTCAAATGCCATGTGCGGACACTGAACGACGTAATGCAGCAACAACTTGCTGTACACGCCATGCATTTGTGTGCTTTAAAGGCCTTTTTATGAGAGAGGAGCTTTATCTTAGGACAAAGCCATATTTGTGGCTTCAAGAGAAGCTTTTATCACCGCATTTATTACCGTCACTTACATATGTTAGATGTGTTAATAATCGAAAAGTTCTAGGAAAGCTTTTTATTTAAGTGAAGACATTTTTCAAATCACCTTAATCTCTGCTTCCTATAACAAGTTTAGAACAGGTGTACATGCTTAGCATCATGAAGTTGGGCGACTTTTGCGGGAATCTCAGTTTTAACTTTGCATTTTAAATAGATATCAGGAGAAACAGCAGAACACTGCCCTCTACAGTTCCAACTAATGCTGGCAGCCAGTCTTGGAATTGTATTTCTGTTTCCTGAATGCTTGAAATGAGTTGTGCTTGCAGGGATTGTGCAAGGAAAATCTGAGAATAGCACTTCTAGATTGCCAAATGCTAACCCCACTGGCAGAGGTACCTTTACACTTCCTATTTCGATGCACTGTGGCTTCTATACAATTTTTTCATCCTTTGGTAATGGTCCACGGCTACAGGAATTATGGGTGAGAACTGGAAGATTGCAAACGATACAGTAAAAAAAAAAAAAAGAAACAAGATACAGAGAGACCAACTGCAAACTGCTCTAAGATTTTATTACATACAGCCTTGTTCAATCTATGTTTGTTATTGAGTTTTCAATAGCATTGGTTAATATAAGCCACATAGAACAGCCAGTAGACTATATCAATATGCTTATACAGTACTAATATATCATAATAAAAGTTGAAGTTGTTTATGCAGCCTGTCTGAAAAAGGGACTTACCAATTTAGTGTTAGTTTATAGTTTTAAATGTGCTTTTTTTTAAAGACAAAAAAAGTTGGTGATCAAGAAAGCTCACATTAATTATTTTAGCTATATTAGGTCTGTTTTAAAAATTCCATTCTCTTTTTACATTACAGAAAGGACTCATTAAAGAGAATCTGTATTCATAAAATGAAGTATAAACAAACATCCCTGCCTGTTTGGGGTCATCTCCTAGCCCCCTCTGTAATATTTCCGCTGCTCTCCGCTGCAATAATGAGGGTAAAAAACTGTTTTATAAACTGTTTTGTAAACAGAAAAGATGGCCACCAAAACAGGAAGTACATCAGCAGAGCAGTGAACTCAGTTAATACACAGTGAGTACACAGAGAATTCAGTGAGTTACACATTGAATTCAGTCTCCAGAGGTTATGTGCAAGTTTTGAAAGAGCTCTGTGTCAATGAAGCATGACAAGCTTTGTCTTTAGAGCCTGGTGTCTCGGCTCTGCACTGGTGTCAGCCTGACAGGCAGCTTCCTCCTCAGCCAGCTACAGTGGTGTGAAAAACTATTTGCCCCCTTCCTGATTTGTTATTCTTTTGCATGTTTGTCACACTTAAATGTTTCTGCTCATCAAAAACCGTTAACTATTAGTCAAAGATAACATAATTGAACACAAAATGCAGTTTTAAATGATGGTTTTTATTATTTATTGAGAAAAAAAACTCCAAATCTACACGGCCCTATGTAAAAAAGTGATTGCTCCCCTTGTTAAAAAATAACTTAACTGTGGTTTATCACACCTGAGTTCAATTTCTGTAGTCACCCCCAGGCCTGATTACTGCCACACCTGTTTCAATCAAGAAATCACTTAAATAGGAGCTATCTGACACAGAGAAGTAGACCAAAAGCACCTCAAAAGCTAGACATCATGCCAAGATCCGAAGAAATTCAGGAACAAATGAGAACAAAAGTACTGTAATTGAGATCTATCAGTCTGGTAAAGGTTATAAAGCCATTTCTAAAGCTTTGGGACTCCAGCAAACCACAGTGAGAGCCATTATCCACAAATGGCAAAACCATGGAACAGTGATGAACCTTCCCAGGAGAGGCCGGCTGACCAAAATTACCCCAAGAGCGCAGAGAAAACTCATCCGAGAGGCCACAAAAGACCCCAGGACAACATCTAAAGAACTGCAGGCTTCACTTGCCTCAATTAAGGTCAGTGTTCACGACTCCACCATAAGAAAGAAACTGGGCAAAAACGGCCTTCATGGCAGATATCCAAGGCGCAAACCACTTTTAAGCAAAAAGAACATTAAGGCTCGTCTCAATTTTGCTAAAAAACATCTCAATGATTGCCAAGACTTTTGGGAAAATACCCTGTGGCCCGACGAGACAAAAGTTGAACTTTTTGGAAGGTGCGTGTCCCGTTACATCTGGCGTAGAAGTAACACAGCATTTCAGCAAAAGAACATCATACCAACAGTAAAATATGGTGGTGGTAGTGTGATGGTCTGGGGTTGTTTTGCTGCTTCAGGACCTGGAAGGCTTGCTGTGATAGATGGAACCATGAATTCTACTGTCTACCAAAAAATCCTGAAGGGGAATGTCCGGCCATCTGTTCGTCAACTCAAGTTGAAGCGATCTTGGGTGCTGCAGCAGGACAATGACCCAAAACATACCAGCAAATCCACCTCTGAATGGCTGAAGAAAAACAAAATGAAGACTTTGGAGTGGCCTAGTCAAAGTCCTGACCTGAATCCTATTGAGATGTTGTGGCATGACCTTAAAAAGGCGGTTCATGCTAGAAAACCCTCAAATAAAGCTGAATTACAACAATTCTGCAAAGATGAGTGGGCAGAAATTCCTCCAGAGCGCTGTAAAAGACTCGCTGCAAGTTATCGCAAACGCTTGATTGCAGCTATTGCTGCTAAGGGTGGCCCAACCAGTTATTAGGTTCAGGGGGCAATTTCTTTTTCACACAGGGCCATGTAGGTTTTGAGGTTTTTTTCTCACTAAATAAGAAAAACCATCATTTAAAACTGCATGTTGTGTTCAATTATGTTATCTTTGACTAATAGTTAACAGTTTTTGATGAGCAGAAACATTTAAGTGTGACAAACATGCAAAAGTATAAGAAATCAGGAAGGGGGCAAATAGTTTTTCACACCACTGTATTCTTTGTTCAGTTTATCAGTTTGTGTTTATCAGCCTCACAAATAGCAGACAAGCTGACAGTGAGAGCAGGGAAGTTGTCTGTGAGGAATAAAAATCACATGAGCACTGGTGGGGCGTGGAAGGGGTTAACTTGTTCACATTACTGAAGAGTTGGCAGCCTTTCAGACACAGGCGACAAATCCGACAGGGGAAAGATAAATTGATTTATTACAGAGACGGTGCAAGTAGAAAGTGCTGCAGTAAGCCAGAGCACAATGGAACAGCCTTAGGAACTTGTAGGATAGGAGAAATACTGCAAACAATTTTGTTACGAAGTCTCTTTAACACTAATGTGTACTCCAGTACTCAATGTTTTCTGAGGTGCTGGTAACATCTGCACAGGTATGATAAGCAGTGGAGATGACAACTTACAACCAGGTAGAGGAAGTACATTTTAAATGGGGTTAACATTCCAAGATCTTAGAATGGGAGTAAAATAAACAAGGAAGTTGTATACCATTATTCAACAGGGCCCTATTTTAAGTACGGTATGCTAAAGGGTATATTTAGAAATGTGGAAATCAGATGATCTCAATAAAAGGACCGCTATTACTCACAAAAGTCCAGGAAAACTACACAACGAACAGCAATTTTGCCAATTTTTATGTAACTGATATAGCACGCAATGCAGAATTAGCGCAATTCTCTTTACCTATGCATCACACTCATTGCTAGTACATTGCTGTGCGCGCATGGTAATTTTAGTGACTATCCCTCAGTGGCGCTTTCCTGTAAATCTAATTTTATCACACTTATAAAAGTGGCATTCAGTTGCTTTCAGGCCGTTGCTTACTGTTGAACACTTCCTAGTAAACCAGGATAGTGGCAAAAAAAGTAAAATCAGTTAGGATATATTTTAAATTAACACTTAATAATAGTTGCTTTAGGGACTCAGCTTTTTTTATATGTAAGTCATGAAGGTATATTACTGTTATTTTAGTAAATAAGGACCCATTTCCACTAGTAAGTGATGCAAATGCGGCTACCTAGCCGCATCGCATCACTTCCGCCGCCGGCCGCATCACTTCCGCATCTCCCGATGCGGAAGTCCATGGAGGAGATGGGACGCGGCTGCGGGCGGATGCCGCCGTGCGAAAATCTGCATCATGCTGCAGATTTTCGGATCGCTCCGCACCGCACCGCACAGCACAACATGCATGCAGTGGAAACTCTTCCACTGGCATGCATGTGTTTCAGCACACCCGCAGTGCGATGCGGCTATGTAGCCGCATCGCACCACTCCTAATGGAAACGGGCCCTAAGGGCTTGTAATTGTTGACCGCTGAAAAAAAAACACCTTTATTTACAAATAATATATTGTCCCCATACATTGTACTAGGAACATAATCTAAATGTTGTGATAGCCGGGACTAATGGGCAAATAAAATGTGTGGGTTTAATTTATAGTAGCATTGCTTATTTATAAACTATAGAGGATGGAATTGGAGAAATAGAGTATTTTTTCCATTTATTTTCTTATTTATCCCTATAAATTGCATAGAAAATAAAGTCATTACTGTAGACAAGTATCACCCACAAAAAGCCAAATTTGCGGCAAAAAAAGCCCAAAGTATAATTTATTCAGAAGTGAGAAGCAGTGATAAAGTTATGGCCAAATGAATGGGAGGAGCGCTGACAGGTGAAAATGGCTCTTGGCGGTAAGGGTAAAATGGCCTGTAGGCTGAAGTGGTTAAAATGTGGAAATCCATGGCTGTAGTTGAAGGCTTCTAGTAGGCTTCTGTTTTTGCCAGTCTGTCTGATCACCACTTCCAATCACATTTCCATGTCTGCCTATCATTTATAGCCCTGGTTCAATCTCTCATAATTTTCATTATTAAAAAAGATGAATACTATGACATAACTCACACAACATTCATATTTGATGCAGCTGTTCTAGAGAAATACTCTTTAGCACAGTCACATGAGATCTGAGCACAAAGTATAGAGCGGACAGCAGAGTGGGAGCTTCTTCCTCTGCACAGAGCCACCAAACCCCACCTCTTCCCTCTGCTTCTTCCTGTGGGTTGTGTCAGAAATGTGTTTACAGACTGGCTGGCAAGCCCTCACAGCTCCAGCCTGACTACCTCCTGTGGTTGATGATTGGATGGGGGTAGGGGGGAGTTTGACTGCTCATATACTGCTGTTCAGTCTAACCAAGCAGTATCTGACATCAGCAGAAAGAAACAGCTTTGCAAATCCAAAAACTCAAGCAATAAAAATGAATAATGCAAAAATGATTTCTATGCAATCCACCAAAATTCGTGTATAGCAAATTTTGACATACCTAAGACCGAAAAAACTTGAAATTTGGGTGTCCGTAAGCGGCAGAAATTAGCACCACATTTTTCATTTCGGGCAGCCCCAAGTGCCTGATATTTAGTGCCCAGATTTCACAGTCTTGCCAAAATGGGCATGGGGCATCCGATAATTAACATTTTTGTGCTAGGGACAGGGATGGTTAAGGTTGGGTATCCATGGAGAACGTTTTAAGGGTAGGCATTGGGGGAGGGGTTTAAGGTTAGGCGTGGGGAGTGTTTGTAAGGTTAAACGTGGGGGTTGTCTTTAAGGTTAGGCTTGATTTGATAGAATCTATAGTAAGCAGGACCGGAGTGTAAATAGCTACCTATATACACCGCTCTGATCAAAAGAATCTGTCCTGTCTGTTCACAGTTTCAAAGAAACCAGAAGCTTTGCTATATTTCATCCTCTTCCTATCCATATGATTCAGGGACACTTATGGGAAACATTAGCTCATATCTGGTTGCTATGCGGTGAATAGAGCAGAATAACATTTAGGAGGATGAACTGGAGACTGCATGTGTACTCGCAGACACAAGGAAAGAGGAGTGAGACATTGCTTACTTCCTTTTATACATTATTTATGCTGATCTTTTGCCATACTTTCAGTCACAGATCCTCAACAAGTATGCAGATCAGGTGTTTTACTGGACTGGCTGTTGTGCTATGCTGTTTTCTTCTTATTCTTTAAAGAGAAACTGTAGCCAAGCATTGAACGTCATCCCAATCAGAAGCTGATACGCCCTTTCCCATGAGAAGTCTTTACCTTTTCTCAAACTAATCATCAGGGGGGTCTGTATGGCTGATATTGTGGTGAAACCTCACCCACAGTATGATGTCATGACCTAGGTCCTGACTGTCTGTGAACCTCATTGTCTTGTGGGAACACTGCGACACCATGTGACAGCTCGGCTGATGATTTATGGGGGCATAGCAGAGCGAAGGGGGAACTTGGGGGGGATTGGGATAGCAACAGAGGCTGGGCAGTATATGTAGACCCAGCCTCCGTGTGCTGTTAGCATTGTTAGAACTCACCTCGGGTTCTCTTTAAGTGTCCCTCTTTCAAATCTCTAAAAGTTGAGAGTTATGCGTACACATGAAAAAATAAAATGACACCTAACGGAGCAGATTTATTTATTCATTTATAAACATAAATGGTTCATAATGCACACTCATTATTATGCATAGTTATGAAAATAAAACCATTGCAGCAAAAAAGAAAAAAAAATGCATAAAACATCAGACATTACCTTTTAGAATCTCTGCCAGAGTCTCCTGAAAATACCCCCATCTTTGCACATCGTGGAGAAGCGGAGGATCTGTCTGAGCAAATCCATTTTCAGTAATGAATATTTCTGGGTCTCCAAATGAGTCCTGGAGTAGAGAAATGACTGTGAATGGCTAGAAGAGGTGTGGACATGGAGTCTATTCACAAACAAGACCAATAATGCTGTATTTAGGGCAGAGTGAAATGCATGGAACAAAAACATGTCCTCCATGCCTCCTACTCTAAGTAACAGCTACATATCAACAATGTTATTTACAGTGCATTGTTTTTCTCTCCGGGACAGATGTATAGCTTTATGTGGGAATACCATGTATTTTAAGTTTTCAACCTACTCTTTCTTGATAGTGGTCCTCTGGTGTGAAAAGTTCTGTTTCAATTCCAGAGGTCACTTGGGGTATGTTTTTATATGATGTATCAAGCAACCCATGCTAAATACAAGACATTGAGGTTAAGCAGCTGTGTGCTCTTCAGATACCAGAGCTAAGTATCCACATGCCCCAAAATACCAGAAAAAAGTAGCCTGGTGGTGGTCAGCAATAGGTAGTCTGGTTTCATTATCAGTGTTATGTAGCCTTGTGCTCCCATTACCTGTCTACATAGCCCTGTCACTGTGCCCCCATTATTTGTATTAAGCAGCCTGCTGTCCCCATTATCAGTAATGCAGCAAGAGACTACGTTATCAGTATAATGTAGCTTTGACCCGCATTATCAGTATCCATGGGCTGCCATTCACCTTCTCCTTATTCAATTCTCTTACTACCGCCACGCTGCTACCTCTAGTCTGGTCACTGGTCCCGATGTCTCTTAGCTGGCTGCTGTTGCCATGAATGTTTCCTACCAACATGTTATGTCCATTAGCATACGATGGCTGGAAACAGTGACATGAGCACGGCACAGACACTGTGGGGATCCATGGAGACCTGCAAAACAGTGCACGATCTCCTGCAAAACAGGCCCTCAGTCAGGACCTTACGCCGATCGCCGTTAGGCGGTCCTGGGGCTGTCAACAACAGGTTAATTGTCTTCCATAAGTTAGGATAGTCTTTGGAAGATGTTTTTTTTTTTTTTTTTTTGAGGGGGGAAGGTGTATTTGATTATGCAGAAACCTATGTAAAGTATATTTATAGGCATCCATTATTAAAAAAATATATATCCAGTACATTTTTGGAGAAATACGTTTACGTTTTGTATTGATTTAACCACTAGTATATTTTCAAAATTCAAGACAACACTTGCCAATCAGAAAAACGCAAACACAAAAAAACGCACATCAAAATTGGTCAAAAACGCAAACGCACGTTTTGCAGTGGAAAAGGACCCGAAAAACGCATAGAAATGGGTTTGTGTTTTGTTTTGATTGAACCACGATTATCTATTTTCAAAAATCAAAACAACACTTGTCAAACAGAAAAACGCAAACACATAAAAAACGCGCATCAAAATAGGTCAAACGATTTGCAGTGGAAAAGGGCCCTTAGAGATCAGTGAGAATACACTGTTTATTATTCAACTCTGTAACAAGAACCTTTGTATTCCAAGACAAGTAGTGGAACAAATGTTTGGAACTGGACAACAGCCTTACCTCGTATATAGGGTAAAATAGACAAATTACACAAATAAACAGGAGCAATGCAGTACAATTAGGATGGAGTCCAGGAATAGGCGCCTAAAGAGGAAAACTATAACAAGAGTAAATGAAATCCAGTCACTTTGTTCCCCACAACAAATGCTCACCCTCGCCAGCACTTTAGGCTAAAGCGGACCCAAACCAAACTTTTTTTAATTTAAAATATTTAGTTGCACCACTCTGACACATACAAAGATAAATAAACACTCCTTCAAGCCTATGAGCATTTCAGTGCATGCTTTTCACCATTCTCTTTTCATAACTAGGGTTATACAGGTGGCAGCCATTAGCAATTCCTCCTTTGCTGGACACCTTCTACTCCACCAGTTTGCCGGATTTTGTCCTTCCATGAGCAGCAGCACTCCTCCTATTCCATGCGCAACCCCTTTTCCATGTGTAAAATACATGTACAGCATCCTCTTTATTTCTCTCTTGTGCAGCCTCTCTTTTTCCTGTGTTGCTCCCCATTTACTGATTTCCTTTTCAATTTCCAGCCTCCCACTCTATATGCAGTAACCCTTCAATGTCCAGCTGCCCCTCTTCCATGCCCAGCCGCCCGCCCTTGGGCTGTAGCCGCCCAAAGCCTGGACCTTTGTGACCTTACCAGAAATCCTACCCTGGTTGCATCTAAGCGTGGCGGTCGCCATGCTCACACACAACATCAGATGGTTTCTCTTAGCTGGGTAATGCTGCTGCGTGCCAAACATGACGCGATCGGTGTTGCAGAAAGCTGGCATTCAGCTGCATGCAATTGCAGCCAAACAGCGCTTGTGGCCGGGAGCCGGGAATGTTCATCTGTCCGTGGAAAAGAGGCCCGAGAATGTACCACCCGTCACTTTGTTAGATGGGAATTGAGACTTTTGAGATTTCATTCGCTTCATACTTGGACCAGGTTAAAGTGGAGCAGAACTCAGAACTTCCTTTCTGCTCTAAAAGATAAGCAGCAGCATAATAACTGTTAAAGAAAAAAACATTTCTTCGTTACAGCTGATATCAATCCTGCAATAAATCTGCAGTGTGTCTGCTTCCAGTTCTGACAAGACAAAATCTTGTCAAAACTGGAAGGAATCATTGTTAGAAGAAAATGATGAGCTTCTGAGAGGAACTGATAGTGAGGTAAGGATGTAATATTTATTTGCAGGTACATCATGTGTTTATTTTAAATAATTTTACTCAGTTCAGGTTCCCTTTAAGCCCTGCTAGCCATTGCATGTTTGCCGGGATCCCGCCACGGTGCCAAACTGCTGAATAATGAGGTCTCATCTTCCTTCATCGCAGAGAATAATTTCTCATGCTTGGGTTTATTCCTATACAGAATAAAATACCCATCCTGGGTTTCCACTGCAAATAATGTAAGCCTAGCAAGCAAAATCAGGAGATGGATTTCAGCCTGCCAATTAGAAAAGGAATTTATTCTAAAGACTCATAAAACCATAACGATTATTAGTAATATATATTATTTTATGAGAGGGATTGCTGAATGCTATTCCGTAATAGAGCTGTGCTATCGATGTTCAAGCACATAAACCTGTAATTTTCTCGTCACTCTTAGGTCTACTTTTTAAATAGTACACTGGTTTTTGGCACCCACCCCATAGATATAATTTGTAGACATTACAGCTTATGATCCCGTCAACATCATTAGGAACACAGCCTGAAATATCAGCATTTAAAGAATAAGTCATAAGAGCATCTTTGCAAAGGTATTTTTTTGCCTTTCACGGCTTACCACGATATTGTCAGCAGCTTAGAGTCCTATAATCACTATTTCTATAGCCTTCTCTATGAACAGTAGACGCAGAAGAGTACTTAAAGGGAACATAAACTGGGGAAAAAACAGCAGCTTAAACTTCCTTCAACCCCCTGCAGTCATCCCAGTGCTTCTACAATCCTCCAATCACCTTTAGACAGAGGCGTTCAGTGTGGTTTTGCTGCTGTTAAGCTGTATGCTCCTTTTTGATTGGCCTGATGAAGCGGGATTGAGCCCGTGGAACGCGTTGCCTATTTTTACTGAGGAGTATAAATAAATTGTTGTTTGACTGTTGATGCCACAGTCCTTCCCTTGTTTGCTTTGTCTGCATGGATGGGATAGGCCCACCACTGCCCCATCGGTTTTAAGCTCGTTTAAGTGACTTTTATTCTATTGGCGCCTCTGGAAAGCTTCTACATATTGCTAAGTCCACCCTTGGTGGAGGGTTGTACCCATCTTCTTCCCATCTACAGAGAGCGACTTTTAATCCTGAGTGGGGTCAGGTTAATCTCCCCACCTGCCTTCACAGTGGTTGCCTAATGGTAACCCTGGTTTGTGAGTATTAAATTGTTATATTACTCATTATTAATTATCATCTATACAATATCACACTATTGGGCTCTTGGTGTCCCCCCTCCCCCAATCACCTTTAGTGCTCCTCTGACAGCTGTATGTGTGGCTCTGTACCATGTGCCTCCTGATTGTGCTCCCGTGCACAGAGCATTCTGCGTATGCGTAGCACATAAAAATCACACATGCACAGTGGCCGGCAACTCGCTGGGTTGACAGGCTGACAGAGAGGTGCTGCGACTGACTGGAGGATAAGGAAACACGGAAAGGCCACAGAAGGACCACAGGGTGCTGGAAGAAGCCCCAGATAAGGTAAACTGCTGTTTATTTTCAGCTGAGGTACCCTTTTAAGTGGTATAAGTTGACCTATGCCTAGTACACTTTATGTAAATCAACAAGACATATGTAGTAGGCCATGATATTAGGGCCATGTTTTCTGATTACGGAGAGATTCTCCTGGATGTCAGAGGGCATCCAGTCATGGAGATACCACCCTCTCACCACTGGTCAAAGCAGTGCAGTTTCTAGGATAAATTTCTCCCAGGGCGAGTGTCAAAAAATACCCCCCCCCCCCCCAACATTCACGGTACTTTGCGTGAGAGTCGCAGGGGATCTTAAAGATCCGATCCTTTGTGGTTGTTATCACCACACATTGCGAAATGTCATTTGTGTAAATAACACACCTGTACTCACATCCCGAGACCGCGGGACCGCTTGTCGATAAAAAAAAATGGACAGTTGTAGAAAATGCCATAAAAAACTCGTATTGGGTATAGGCCTTTACAATTTGTAACTGGCTATACCACCTTTTTTTGAAGGCAGCCAAATCAGAAAGAAAAGAAAACACCTACTAAGCCAACACAGGAGATCACATAGCAGATTGTCTTAGGAATTAAACTAACTCACTACCAGCTTCAAAGTCATGGATCACACACACAAGATTATATAGCAGATAATGCCTGGTACACACCATGCAATTTCCCATCAGATTGACTGTTGAATCAATAATTTCCCATCAGATTGACTGTTAAATCAATAATTTCCAACAGGTCCAATCTGATTTCTGATCATTTTTCTGATCGATTTTGTATAGAAGTGATTGGAAAATCGATCAGAAAAATGATCAGAAATCAGATTGCTGTTGCTGGAAATTACTGATTCATCTGCCAATCTAACGGGAAATTGCATGGTGTGTACCAGGTATTAGAGTACTTCTCAGACCAGGGCGGAGAGACGTATCCCCCCCTCTTCCCACTGAGAGTGGCCACAACAGGAGGAAAAAGCGACAGAGGTCAATGAAGCTAGTGGGGGAGGGAGAAAGTCACTAGAGCTAGTGGGGGAGGGAGGTCACTTGGGCTAGTGGGGGAGGGAGGGAGAAGGTCACTTGGGATAGTGGGGGACGCAGAAAGTCACTAGAGCTAGTGGGGGGGGGGGGCAGAAGTATACTGGAGCTAGTGAGGGGATGGAGAAGGTCACTGGGGCTAGTGAGGGAGGGAGGAGGTTGATGGGGCTAGTGGGAGGTTGCAGAAGGTCGGTGGGGCTACTGGGGGGTAGAAGGTCACTGGGGCTAGTGGGAGGAGGAATAAGGTCACTGGAGCTAGTGGGGAAGGCAGTGGGTCACTGGGGCTAGTGGGGGAGGAGAGAGGAGCCCACTGGAGCTACGTGGGGGGAGGTCACTGGGGCTACTGGGGGGGGGGGGTGGGGGTAGAAGGTCACTGGGGCTAGTGGGAGGAGGGAGAAGGTCACTGGAGCTAGTGGGGGAAGGCAGAGGGTCACTGGGGCTAGTGGTGAAGGAGAGAGGAGGTCACTGGAGCTCGGGGAGGGGGGGGGAGGTGCTCGCTGGGTCAACTGGGGTAGGCAAAAGGCCACTGGAGTTAGTGGGGGTGGGAGGAGGTCACTGGGGCTACTGGAGTGGAGGGGGCTATTATTCCACTGGAAGAGGGAGGAGGTCACTGGAGCTAGTGGGGGGAGTGGAAAGGTCACTGAAGACAATGGGGGCAGGTAGATTCATACTTACTAAATTCTGGTTGCAGGTGTCCATTCTTCCGCACTCCGCATTCCTAAGGGGGCAAGGCTTCCTCCAGGCAAGTCTTCCTTGTGCTGGACAAGCACTCCTTAGTGCACAGGAGACTGGGGGTGACCTCTCCCCTGTGCAGGGGGGCTGGGCTTCCTCTGAACAGGAGATGGGGCTTCCTCTAGGCACACTTCCACCTTCCAGACACATGCTCCGACCTAAATGAACTTCCACGGGCTGCAGATGGCCTTTCCTGCATGTGGATGGCAGGGCTCACCTTAGCCAGCCATCCTACCATCCGAGTCCCATGTGGGGGGCGGGGCTTATGGCGGCCAGGAAACCTCTCCCAAGTGTCTCAGATGGGGGCAGCTGCTTGTAGTCCTGATTGACTGTGACCCCAGCAGCACAGTCAAATCAGCCTCCGCTGCCTGTCAGTTCCTCCTGCCCCAGTCTCCACTACGCGCAGGAACACAGCAGCCAACTCCTTGTGTGGCCTGATGGCTGCTACAGTGCCGCTGCAGGATGTCAGTGTAACCACGTGGTGGTTACTTCAGTCTGCAGCCAAGGCAACAGGACGCCCAGGAGGAGTCAGTCAAGAGAGAGAGGTGATCGCAGCGCTGCTTTTCTTTCCTCTTCAGCGCGCGTCACCCTCTCTCTGTCATTCCTGTCCTTCTGCCTGCGCCCCCCTTCTCCTCAGTGCTGCACTGCGCCCCGTGCGGTGGCACTATCCGCACGCCTCTAGAAACGGGCATGGGTCCAAGCTGATATGTTTATTTGTACAGTAAGTGCAGTGTGGATGGAGCAGGTACTGAATAATACTTTGTTTAGAAAATGGCTAACAAACAATTTTTCAAGCAGCTTGTCATGCAGAAATAATGTTCCAACAATAGTACACACTATTGAACACAAAGCAGGGGATTTGGGCGGGGAAGCTTCACACTCGCTATTGGCGAGTATCCTATATAATAATACCTAAGTGTCTCTGCATCCTGTCCCTGTGTGCGTGTGTCCCTGCTTCCACACCTGACAGTTTGCTGTCTGTGAGCCTCATTGCATTGTGGGAAAAAAACTGCTTTTTCTAACTGCCAAGCAAGCAGCATCTCCCTGTGTGCAAATACTTCGGACAGCGGTGGAGGATGAGCAAGTGGGACACATCTGTGCGCGCATTGTGGGTGGTAGCGGCCATGGCCTAGCGCCCATTTTTTTAATGGGCGGGCCTTTTTACTAGTTGGTAATAAAGCGCCCAGGTGGGAGTTAGGTGCCTAATGCATGAGTAGTGAACAAATCGCCCAAGTAGCTATGGATCCTATACTTAATAGGTTTGTAGAAGAGTAGCGGTGCTGGAGGGAATAGTTAGGTTGAGGTATTAGAATAGGCATTGGGTGGGGGGTAGTTTTAGGCAGTAGGAGGGGGATTCAATTTATGTATTAGATGGGGTATTTATTTTAGATAGGTGGGTTAGTTTTAGGCACTAAAAAGGGGCATTAGTTCTAAGCATTAGGTGGGGGGGTTGTTTTAAGCATTGGGAGGGGGGATTGGTTGTAAGGCCTGTACTCACTGATGACTGATGTCTCCCATCATAGATCAGGACCCGATCCCTCGGGTGACATCGCTGAGCCAAGGGGGCTGTGGGATGATGAAGCAGTGCATACATGACGTCACGTGGCGGGAGTGCGAGGGCAATGATGTTGGCCGCACTCGGGGAAGTTCATCCACCAAGCGGATCGCTTGTGAAGCGGTGGTCAGGGCCCAGGGGCTGCTGTAGACACCCATGACTATCGGCAGAGAGGGTCGTTATCGGCATGTGTATGAGCCTTTAGGCATTAGGTGGGGGTAGGGGGATTTCATTTTAAGCACAAGGAGGGGGAATTAGCTTTAGGCATTAGGTGAGGAGAATTAGTATTAAGCCAACTGGAAAAAAGACTGGGTCTCTACCTGAATTTTCAGGCCAATGGGCCAAATTTATTTTGCGAATCACACAGTGCTAGTCAATTATTGGGGTTGCAGCATTGAGGTCTCTCTACTACTTGAGAATTAGTATTAGGCACCAGGAGGTCGGATTACTTTTAAGAGTAGGTGGGGGGGTCATTTTAGGTACTAGGCGGAGGGCCCAAATGACAATGGGCGCGGGGTTTGTATATATTTAAATATGAGTAATTTAAATTACAAATATAAGTACTAATCCTACTAATATAATAAATGGGAAAGTTCGGATGTTTGGATGTTTGTTACTTGATCACGCAAAAACGGCTGAACGGATTTGAATGAAATTTGGCACACACATAGTACATTACCTGGAATAAAGTATAGGATACTTTTTATTCCCATAACCAAAAAGAGACAAATACAAATTTCACTGGAAAATGTAAACTGCAGACATTCTTACACTGTTACACTGGAGGTGTGTTTAGCTTCTAAGGGTAGAATAGTTAATTTGCATATATTCAGTGGTGATGCACTGGGAGACATCTCAAGCTCACTCCAACCTGAATTATCGCAAATTCTTTCTGTTTTAAGAAAGCAAACTGTTGTTTTTCTTAACATCTCAGTAAGGGGGCTTTTAGGACCATTGTAGTCCCTTACACACTCCAATGAGTTCTGGGTCACCATGAGCTTGCTGGTTAGTCTGTAACTCTCGGTGTTACAAGCCCTACTACATAGAGCCAAAGTAATCAATGCCATGCACTGATGAGGATCAAACAATCCAAAACAGTCTGTATGCATGTTGGATTATTATGGCTCTGTACAAATTAACAAGCTGACACATCATTGCATTCCAGCGGTTCTGGAGGTGTGTTTAGCATCTAAGGGTAACAACGGTTAATTTGCATTTATTCAGCAGTGATGCACTGGGAGACATCTCAATCTCACTCCAACCTGAATTATCGCAAATCCTTTCTGTGTTAAGAAAGCAAACTTTTGTTTTCCTTACACTGTTAATGGTAGGGTTCTCAAACTTTGCACAGTTGGTTGAATTTCAAGGGGAATATTACTGCCAATCTTGCACTGTTAATGGCACAAGCCTCAAACCTGCCATTCTTGCACTGTTAATGGCACAAGGCTCAAACCTGGTATAGTTCATCATTGGGTGACTGGGGTTCAATTTCAGAAAGGGGGTGGAGCCACAAATAGACAATCAGATTTGTTTCATTCCAATGCAAATTATTGTTGCCAAACACTGCAAAGCTCACAAACTTGGTAATTGAGTAATTGATTAATTGTGTGTTAGGGTTAGGAAAGTGGGCACAGCCAACAACAGCCAAATACATAAGCGGGCAACGCAGGGTCATAAGTGGGCGGAGACAAATAAAAATTTTACTGGGAAAATTTAAACAGCAGCCATTCTTACACTGTTAATGGTAGGGTTCTCAAACTTTGCACAGTTGGTTACTGGGTGACTGGGATTAATATTCATAAAAGTGGGTGGAGCCTACAAAAAACAATCAAAAATTGGCTATTGATTTTTCAGGGGAATATTTCATTGCTGCCATTCTTGCACTGTTAATGGCACAAGACTCAAACCTGGTACAGTTAATCATTGCGTGACTGTGGTTTAAATTTATATAAGGGGGTGGAGCCCCAAACAGCCAATCTGATTTGTTTCATTTTAATGCAGGTTATTGATGCCAAAGACCGCAAAGCTCACAAACTTGGTCATTGAGTAACTGAGTAATTGTGTGTTAGGGTTAGGGTTAGGAAAAGTGGGCGCAGCCAACACCAGCCAAATACATAATCGGGCAATGCCGGGTCATCAGTATGCGGAGACCAATACAAATTTCCCTGAGAAAATGTAAACTGCAGCAATTCTTACACTATTAATGGTAGGGTTCTCAAACTTTGCACAGTTGGTCACTGGGTGACTGAGATTAATATTCAGAAAAGTGGGTGGAGCCTACAAAAGCCAATCAAAATCCACCTATTAATCTTTAATGGGAATATTTAATTGATGCCATTCTTGCACTGTTAATGGCACAAGCCTCTTGCACTGTTAATCACCTGTACCTGGTACAGTTGGCCATTGGATGATTGGGGTTTAAATTCAGAAAAGGGGTGGAGCCACAGCCAATCAGATTTATTTTATTTCAATGCAAATTATTGATGCCAAAGACCGCAACGCTCACAAACTTGGTCATTAAGTAATTTTGTGTTAGGGTTAGAAAAAGTGGGCGGAGCCACCACCAGCCAAATACATACCTGGCCAATGCCAAGTCATCAGTGGGCGGAGACAAACACAAATTTCACTGGGAAAATGTAAACTGCAGCCATTCTTACACTATTAATTGTAGGGTTCTAAAACTTTGCACAGTTGGTCACTGGGTGACTGGGATTAATATTCAGAAAAGTAGGTGGAGCCTACAAAAACCAATCGCAATTCACCTATTGATTTTCAAGGCAAATATTTAATTGCTGCCATTTTTGCACTGTTAAAGGCACAAGCCTCAAACCTGGTACAGTTGATCATTGGGTGACTGGGGTTAAATATTTAGAAAAGGGGTGGGGCCACAAACAGCGAATCAGATGTGTGTAATTTTAATGAAAATTATTCATGCCAAAGACCACAAATCTCACAAACTTGGTCATTGAGTATTGACAATTGTGTGTTAGCGTTAGAAAAAGTGGCCACAGCCAACAGCAGCCAAGTACATACCCGGGAAACATTAGGACATCAGTGGGTGGAGAAAAATACAAATTTCACTGCTAGAATGTAAACTGAAATTTGGCACACACAAAGCACATTACCTGGAATAAAGTATAGGATACTTTTTATTCCCATAACCAAAAAGGGGGCGGAGACAAATACAAATTTCACTGGAAAATGGAGGTGTGTTTAGCTTCTAAGGGTAGAATAGTTAATTTGCATATATTCAGTGGTGATGCACTGGGAGACATCTCAAGCTCACTCCAACCTGAATTATCGCAAATTCTTTCTGTTTTAAGAAAGCAAACTTTTGTTTTTTTTACACTGTCAATGGCAGGGTTCTTAAACTTTGCACAGTTGGTCACTGGGTGACTGGGATTAATATTCAGAAAAGTGGGTGGAGCCTACAAAAGCTAATCAAAATTCACCTATTGATTTTCAAAGGAGTGGAGCCACAGCCAATTAGATTTATTTCATTTTAATGCCAATTATTGATGCCAAAGACCGCAAAGCTCACAAACTAGGTCATCCTTGAGTAATTGTGTGTTAGGATTAGAAAAAGTTCTGGGTATTTCTTCCTCACTTTATTCAACTAGAGCTATAAATGTCTGATGATGTTAATCCTTAGTACAGTGAATATTTCCAAAGTTGTAGATATCTGTTAATAAATGAACATTGAAGCCTTACCTTTACGTGTGCTAACAGCTTACGCAAGCCCCACGGAACAACAAGCAGCCACTCAGGTCCAGCTAATGGCCAGTCTGGATCTGTAACACCTTCTGCTCCAACGTCAGAATTACCAAGAGGTTGGCTGGATGTACTATCAAGAGGTTTTACTTTTCTAGTAGTGTAGTAGTTCAAACAGAAGAAATCAGCAGTGCCTTTAATCATGGCCTTTTCCTCTGCTGTAAACTCCGGGAGTCTAGAAGTTTTCAAACCTTCCTCTTTGCTTTTCTGAGAAATAACAGATTTCATGATGGCTGGATAATCTCCATCAATGAAGATTGGGTTTGCAAACCAGTGAAGGCGGAAAATCATGTATCGCATTGTAGCTTCTTGATCAGCCAAGGAATCTGCATCTAGAGGCTCTGCCCAATCCGAATCTAGAGCTATGGACACACGCCCCTTTTGCTTATCTTTGAAACAGTTATTGTATACGTGCCAGGCTTTGGCATGAGCTTTAATCATGTTATGGCCCGCCTGGTATGCTCCCACACCAACTTCCTTCTTCCCTGGTGGAAAATTACCTACTTCGTAGGACAGTTTGGAGGCAAAATATGGCTCGTTAATAGTAATCCAAAGTTTAACTCTGTCTCCAAAGGTGGCATAACAAAACCGTGCGTACTGCTCAAAGATTTCCACAGTCTTCTCAGAAAGCCAACCACCTTGGTCTTCTATAGCTTGAGGATGGTCAAAGTGACACAAAGTGACCATTGGAATGACATTCATCTCCAACAGACCGTCAATGAGCTTGTTATAATAGTCAACACCTAGGGCAAAGAAAAACAAAATATTTCTTTAACTGCTAAATGCTGTAGTGTTGAAAGACTGTTGGGCATTTAAAGTTTTGGTAAGTAAGATTTGTATCTAAACTGTCCATGTAAAATAATCTTGTAGAAAGGTTTTATGTGGAATTAGGGTTTTCTTTGGTGGTCGTGAACAAGGAGAATCCTTCTTTCCTGTCTGTTATGCGTTTAACAGTTAGGGTATATACATATCTTGCATACATATCTACACCATCGTTTTCAACGACTGAGCTTTCATATTTTCATATATGCTTATTTAAGTGAACCCGAGGTGAAAATAAACTGATGAGATAAACAAGTGAATTTATCCTCCTACTCCTAAAAATACTTTTTTTTTTAGATATCCCATGGTTTTATTTTATATTTACACATTTACATGGTACAGTAGAATGACTGTTTTGTTGTCTCTGCTCAGTGGCAGCCTATTAAGTGTCCCTAAATAAAAATACATGAACACTGACCTTTTACTATCTCCGGCCCAGTGCACACCAAAACCGCTAGCAGATCCGCAATACGCTAGTGGTTTTGGGAGCTGATATCAGAGCGATTCTAGGTATGCTTAGAGAGGTTTTCTAAACATACCTAGCGGTTTTGGCTGCGTTTTTGTGTAGCAGATTACACATATTGTTACAGTAAAAGCTGTTACTGAACAGCTTCTGTAACAAAAACGCTTGGCAAACTGCTCTGAAGTAGCGTTTTCAGAGCGGTGTGCTTTTTTCCTATACTTTACATTGAGGCAGAAACGCTTCTGCAAACCGCAAACGTGCAGCAGGAGGCACGTTTGCGGTTTGCTACAAACCTCAAACCGCCGGTGTGCACCATCCCATTGAAATACATTAGCCAAGCGTATTTACATGCGGATGCGGCCGGCGGATCGCACCTTAGTGTGCACTGGGCCTCCCTCTGCTCTCAGAAGTTGTATTCTGCCAGGAAAACATTTATGGCTGCAATTTCTTATCAGTGATGTTTACTATATTCACAACAAAGTACTGGCAAGACAGAAGCTGCTACTTCCATGCCTAAAAATTAACTCTTTCAGGCTTCAAAATAAAACAAGTAAAACAGCCTGGTTATTAATAAGTTTTGCACTGTAAATTCACATATTTATCTCATCATGTCACATGTCGTCTCTGGTACACTTTAAGTTGATCTGCAATTTCTGACTTGGCAGATTTATGGGTCCATTCTTGTAGTACCAAGCTAGATGGTATCTGCAGTATAAGTTACATGCATGTATCCTGCATGGTCCCAGTCTTGCAAAGAACACTGGCTTGATGGCAAGAGTATGACAAAAGGTGCCAGATGTGGCACTACTTTTCTCTCAATGTGATTTTTATCTTGCAGACTGTTTCCACTTATGAAACACGTATTACATATTTCTTTTCACAGCTATGAGCTTATTTCCCAAAAGGGAACAATGGTGTGTTTACAGTGAAAGTGCTTGGAGACTTGTCAAGTAGGCACACAGAAGAACACTCTACCCTCCAATGGGAGCTATACTACTGAAGGACTCGGCCTTACATCACTGTTTATGGAGGATGTACATTAGATCAAATGTCAAAGAAATTCCAGTCCATCAAGGTCATTTTTAATCACTTCATTAATCTTTATTTTGCATTAATTTCCATTATTTCCTATTATAGTGATAATTGATCATTTAAAATGTCCCTGATTAAAGAGAACCTGTAACTTCAGCAAAAGATAAAGTTTGATACTTACCTCAGTAGAGGGAAGCCTCTGGGTAATCCAGTAATCCAAAGGCTTCCCAATCCATCCAGGAGTTTGCTGTTCCTGTGCAGGGTTCTACTGCACATATCTGACAACAAGAGCATGTTGGATATGTTGTCACGGCCACGCCCCCTCTCCTCCATGTACAAATACAATGCGAATGTGAGAGTCCGGCCACACCTGCACAGCAGACCAAAAGCAACTTAAGTATGAACGGCTTCATGCCAAAGAGGAAGAGGGTCACGGGCAGAAGGGGTAGGGTAGGGGAGAACAGAAGAAGCCTCTGGAGCATCTACAGGCTTTTCTCTTCTTTAGTATCTAAGGCCCAGTGCACACGAAAAAGCGCTAGCGTAAAAGCAATTGCTTAGCGCTTTTTGAAGTGATTTTTTAAGGCGATTCTAGGCATGTGCTTAGTTATTATCTTAGCATGTCTAGCTATTTTTGGAGCGTTTTTGTGTAGCATATTTTAATTTGTGTTACAGTAGAGCTGTACACTGAACAGCTTCTGTAACAAAACCGCTTGGAAAATCGCTCTGATCTTTTCAGAGCGATGTTCCACTTTCCTATACTTAACATTGAGGCTGAATCACCTCAGAAATCAGCAGAAATGCTGCAGGACCCACGTTTGGGAAAAAAGCACATTGCTCTGGTGTGATCTATTCCATTCAAATACATTAACCAAGCGCTTTTTGAAGTGCAAGCGTTTTAAAAAGCGCTCAGAAGCGCTCTTGGTGTGCAACAGCCATTAGTTTTATTTTTCTAGAACATTAAAGGTTTGCTTTAAAAGAGATTTTAAATTACACATTAAATAAACAATATCATAAATAAAATGCATAAACATCCCCAGTAGATAGGTTTCTAAGGCTCTGATGTGCTGGATACAATAAGTTGGCACTCCTGTTTCTTGTGAACAATAAAGCTGATCACAGCAAATCAGAACCTTATAAAAGTATCACCTGGTAAAACTGATCACGCTTCTTCCTGAGTCCTACACACAAACAACATTAGCGGATATGAAGACGTGATTATTCATGTTCGTTAGTTTTCTGCAAAAGTAACAGCACTTTCTCTAGACAGAAGCAGGTCAAGATATTCATCAAAGAGACCATCACAACAAATTGCAACAAAATCATTTAAAAGTATAAAGTGCTTCCAGACGAAAATCCTTGTTTCCAATTGGCTAATACACCGTCATGTGACCATGTCCAGCCGACCAATAAGGATGTACTTAAAGCCGGGTGTCATCACTGGTAGGTGTATAATTATATATATATACAACGATTTTCGGCTGGAAGCATTTTATACTTTTAAACAATTTTGTGCACGCACCAGTTGAACATCCATTAGATCCCTGATTTCAGGATCTATATTCTGAGTGGAAGGATATATGTACAGATAGAGCTACAATATGATTGGCTAATATGTGATATACAGCTTTGATGACCAATCAGCAGACCTTAATGAAGGGGTGGCGACCTGAGATGGGTGGACCTCTAACCACTCCCTTCATCTTAGGTATAAAAGCACTAGGTCTGCAGCATGTTCATTTCGGCTGCTGTCATACGGCCTATACGCTATGCTATAATTGTATATAATGTATATTTTTGCACCTTGGCGCGTTAGCACTTTACTGTCTGCATTTACCCTTGAAAAAGGTTCTTTATAAATTGAAACATGTTGGGTTTTATGGTGGAGGGTGTTTAATTTTAATATACAAACACTGCGATTGGAATGGGTTTTCCCTAATACAATACTTACCTTATAATGGTTTCCAACACAGTCTAATGGTATTTGTCTATTTCCTATAGGACAGCATTTTCAGTTGATTTTAAACTTACTATTAAAGGTTACGTTTTAGTATTCAGTCCCTCTCAGGGAAATTCCTGTGTATCCATTGATCAGTCAGAATTTTGTGATTTGTATTTAACTCACATATCAGCAATTTACCTCTCTAGTCAGTCACTTTAATTTTGAATCCAGTAATAGGTTTAGTGAATTGGCATTTGACAATGATAGGTAAAATCAGCATTACCAAATACGTTATTACTTAGTGAATTGAGGCCAATGCGTACAACATATTCTAGGCTCTTCTTGTCTCTTACCATAGTACTGTTATCATGCCAAACCACTGGATGTCAAAACATACAAAATGTGAACCTTATTCTCTCAACAACAGCTGGAAAGCAGTATGGCTGGCTCCTATCACCTTACCGCTGACAGCCTTGTCACTACACACAGTACTTCTGCTTAAAGTGAAACACAATGGACCTCAAAGATGAAAACTGCACTCAAAGAAAATGATGATGTTGCCCACAGCAGACAACCAGATTCCAGCTGTCATTTTCCATTATAGGTTAGAAAATAAACATCATCTTGTTATTCATCTGTTCCTTCCCTTCAGTTGTTACACACAAGTACAGTTATAATTAGCCAGGAAAAACAAACATGGCCCCTTTATAAACAGAAATAATGCTCAGCTTCCGTCAGTGTATCAGTGTTTTATAAATAGGCCATTTTCCTTGTGAGCACTTAGAGATTTGTTGCTATGTAGATAGTGGTGTGAAAAAGAACTTCCCCCCACCCCGTATCTTTCTGATGCTTTCCGATGCTTGATAAAATATAAAATGAAACAAAGAGAATGTTAGTAAACACATAGCACAGTTTTCCTGTTTTTACTTAAAGGGAATGTCCAAGCATTCCCGCTAGTGCAGGAACATTAACACATACATTGAACCAGTAATGCGTAAAAATGTATGTGTTAATGTTCCTGCCCTAGTGGGAATGCGTAAAAATGTACGCAATGTGGCCCGCCGACCTCCGAGGTCGGAAAGCTGCCAGTGGGGGACTGGAGCAGCAGAGAGTGACTACGAGGGCACAGCATGGCTGCATGGGGCTGGTAGAAGCCCCAGGTAAGTGAATCTCATTTTTTTATTTTGCTTGGACATTCCCTTTAAAGAACAACTGAAGTGAGAGGAATATGGTGGCTGCCATATTTATTTCCTTTTAAAGGGGAACTGAAGTAAGAGGTATACAGAGGCTGCCATATTTATTTCCTTTTAATCAATACCAGTTGCCTGGCAGCCCTGCTGGTCTATTTCTCTGCAGTAATACCTGAATCACACCAGAAACAAGCATGCAGCTAGTCTTGTCAGATTTGACTTTCAAGTCTGAAACACTTGATCTGCTGCATGCTTGTTCAGGGGCTATAGCTAATAGTATTAGAGGCAGAGGATCAGCAGGGCTGCCAGGCAACTGGTATTGATTAAAAGGAAATAAATATGGGAGCCTCCGTATACCTCTTACGTCAGTTCCCCTTTAAACAATACCAGTTGCCTGGCAGTCCTGCTGATTTTTCTGCATAGTAGTATCTGCATCACACCCCGGAAACAAGCATGCAGCGAATTTTGTAAGATTTTTGTCATAAAAATATGATCTGCATGCTTGTTCAGGGTCTATAGCTAGTAATAAATATGGCAGCCTCCATATCCCCAGGGCTGGGCAGAGGCGAGAGAGAATCCAGCCACAGGCACAATGTAGGAGGGGGCGCACAACTCACTCAGCTATCATTCCCCTATTGTATTTGAAGCAGAGAGAAATAAGAAAAAGGGCATACATGGCAGTGACTGCAAGACAGATAACTAGAGATTAAAGTGTTGTGGGCCCTGGGGTGCCTCTTAGTCTAATAGCAATCAGTGTGTAACGGATGGGGTGGGAGGGATGGAGGGGCACACTTTGGAGTCTCAGCCTTGGCTGCTGTAGGACCTTGTCCCGGCTCTGAATTATCCCTCTCACTTCAGTAGCCCTTTAAAGCAAACCTGAGTTGAAAAAAACCAAAACAAACAAAAACAAGATACTTGTGTCAGTAAGGCCCGGTTCACACTGGCACGGATGGAAAACTGATCCGTCTAAAAACTGATCCATGGCACAGATCAGTTTTTAAAAGGCTGTTTTCCATCTCTGACCATCTGTTCCGTTGCGGTCAATGCGACACATCCGTTAGTCTGGAAAAATCACAGCAGACCCAAACATGCGGTCTGTGCAGCGAAATGTCTGACTGACCAGTGTGAACTGATCCATTGGCTAACATTGGATCCATTTGCTTATGCTCTCGTCCATTCTGGTCCCATGTGCTTTTCAACGCCACCATAAGGACTCAATGGGCTTGATTCACTAACCGGCGCTAAGCCGGTTAGTGTGCCCTAAGTGTTAGTGGGCGCAAACCACGGCGTTAGGTGGTTTGCGCCCACAAAGTTGAAATAATCCTGCTCACTGCGAATAATAGTGCGCATTGCTGGTCCTTAAAAGTCGCACCCAATGCAACGAAAATGACGCAGCGCTATAATGCGCCACTTCGGGGGCACCCTCATTTTCGTCGCATCAGGTGCGACTTTTAAGGGCCAGCGGGTGCAACGTTATCGTCGCACCGCGCACTAATATCGGCACACCCGCAGTGTCCGCGCAGTGCACGGGGCCGCGCACAAAGTAGGTTTGCGCACACTAGCGGCCAAAAAGGGCTTTTCACACCAGCGCTAACACTTAGCGCCGGTTAGTGAATCAAGCCCAATGACTCATCTGTTATACTTACGCCTTAAATATTGAAATGTCTCCCCTATTTCGTGTATCGCAATATGTAATACGTTAGCGCTTTATAAAGGCAGTAAAGGCCTTGTTCACATTTTAAATTGCCTGCGCTATCGCAAGTGCTGAGCGATTTATTAAGAGTTTTTCTCAGTGCTTGTCCTGCGCTTTGCGCTAAGAAAAGCGCTTTTCTAATTGCTTTTGCAGAGCGATTTGTTTTTTCACTTCCTGACGTTAGTCAGGAAGTAAACGCTTTCATTTGGAAATGAATAACTACAATGTATTTATTTAAAAAAACGCTGTAGAAATCGCTATACAAAGCGTTTGCGATTTCCCTATACCTTCCATTGAGCCATAATGCTCAGAAAATGGTACAGGCAGTGCTTTTGGAAGCGGATCGCAATGGAACTGCTCAGATGTGAACACTCTCATAGGGAATCATTGTGCAAGTCCTTTTAGGGCGATATTCAAAACCGCTGGTGCTTAAAAAAAACCCAAACGCTCTAGGTGTGAACAAGCCCTTAGGCCCCATTCACACTAGAGTGTTTTGCCAGCGATTTCGGCAAAACACTCAAGCGCTAGCGCTTTTGAAAGCGCTAGTGCTATGATACCTTATGGGCCCATTCTGAATTGGGCATTTTGCGTTAATCGCCGGCGATTAACGCAAATCGCCAAACGCAAACGCGTAGCCTGCACCATTTTCAGACGATTTCCCGGCGATCGCGTTTCAATGCTATGAAAGCACTAAACGCAATCGTGGGAAAATCGCTGCAGTGTCCAGTGATTTTTCCGCATTAAATCACGGAAAAAATCACTCCCGCAAAACGCCGGCGGAAATCACCGGCGTTTTGTGCTTTCAAGTGTAAATGGGGCTTTAGACTGCTTACACACCAAGACGTTACAGGCGCACGCTAGTGCGCCTGTAACGCTCCCCCAACGCACAGCAATGTAACACAAGTGGGCTGTTCACACAGCCCATGTTGCGTTACATGTAACGCTGCACGTTCTCCGGAAAGTGCAGCATGCTACGGCGTTAGAGCGGCTATAGCCGCGTTAGACTGTTTGCACATGCGCAGTGGGGGGCGGAGAGGAGGCTGGGAGAGCCAGCTACAGTAGCCGCGCACATGGCTACTTAATATGCACTGCACTGGCGGCCGCTGATTGGCCGGCGGGACCACGTGATGCGGAGTGTCTCGCTCTGCATCACGTGGTCCCGCTGGCCAATCAGCGCCACTCTGGGAGACCTTATAGGAATCGAGCCGCCTAACGCGGCTCACTCTACCGTCCTCACTTGCAGCACCATACGTTGTGTTAGGTGCACGTTATGCGACCTTAACGTAGCACCTAACGCAACGTCTTGGTGTGCAAGTAGCCTAAATGTATAATACCAAACACCTTTGAGGCACAGTGCAGAGTTCTTGATGCCATCAATCATGGCAAGATTCCTGGCTCTAGAGACGTCCCCAAGGCCAGGACACAACCAAGCCCATTTCTGATCCCCGGTAAAAATATTCTCCTGTGGAATGCTGCATTTGCTATATGTCAGACATGATGGGATCTACTAATGAACTGCAGTGGATCCCATGCTGGGCATATATATAGTAGATGTGATAAACAATTGATATCCAACTGATACCAATCATTTACTACCTTGTCTACTACTACGATGCCTCCCAATGTTAGATCAGTTCTCATCAGCTAATATACCCTTCCCACAGCAGCCACAAGATCTGTAGTACTCGCTGCAACAATAAGCTGTCCTGCTGCCAGGGCCGGCCCTAGACTTTTTGCCGCCTGAGGCAATTTTATATGCTCTTTCTTTTCATATATGTAAATTCACACTACCGTTAGGTTTGGTACATTATCTGTCATTTACCGCATTTAAATGTATACTTTTTTCCTATTAAAAATGTAAAATCGATTTTCTCAATTTGGTGTTTTTAGCATGTAAGGAGGCTTTGCTATTAACCACTAAAGTCGGCAGGAAATCACAAACTCCGACTCGTGATTCCGGATTCAATGCGGAATTTCGACTCGAAACCGCATTCAAATCGGTATTTCGCTTCTATCCATGATGACGATCACGACCAATTCGGAAGTGGGCGGAGTCATGATTGTGATCACTCGGATTCGTGATTGGGGGTATCCGAGCAATCCTGGCTGTTATACAGAATGGCCTTTCCCAATCAATGTTTGACCAATAAGATAACACACCAGTGGAGGTCGCTGCATTTTTAATCACTTGCTGACCGCGCACTCATAACGCGCGTCGGCAAAGTGGCAGCTGCAGGACCAGCGACGCACATCTGCGTCGCCGGCTACAGGCTAATTAATCAGGAAACAGCCGCTTGCGCGAGCGGCTGCTTCCTGTCAATTCACGGCGGGGGGCACCGTGAATAGCCTGCGGGCCGTCAATCGCGGCTCGCAGGCTAAATGTAAACACAAACGGAAATAATCCGCTTTGTTTACATTTGTACAACGCTGCTAGCAGTAGCAGCGTTATACCAGATCAGCGATCCCCGGCCAATCAGCGGCCGGGGATCACTGTCACATGACAGGCAGGAGCCTGTTAGAGGCTGCACAGGACAGATCCGTTCCTGTGCAGCCTCCGATCTCCGGGGAAGGGAGGGAGGAGAGGGAGAGGGGGAATCCTGCGGTGGAGGGGGCTTTAAGGTGCCCCCCCCCCCCGCCAGCCACACGCAGGCAGGAGCGATCAGACCCCCCAGCACATCATCCCCCTAGTGGGGAAAAAAGGGGGGCGATCTGGTCGCTGTGCCTGGTGTTCGATCTGTGCTGGGGGCTGTAGAGCCCACCCAGCACAGATCTGCGAAATCAGCGCTGGTCCTTAAGGGGGGTAAAGGCTGGGTCATCAAGTGGTTAAAAATATCCTCACTAGATTTGATGTTGTCTTTATCTGATCTAACATCAAATGCCCCGCTTAAAGCTGAATGTGTAGTGAGGTTTATGCTGGGAATACACAAAGAGTTTTTTCGGCAGATAGATGACTCGATAGACAGATTTCGATCATTTTTCTGATCGATTTTCTCATAGAAGTGAATGGAAATGGATTAGAAAAATGTTCGGATAATCGATCGGTCAGTAAATCTGCCGAAAAAAACTCTTCGTGTATTCCCAGCATTCGATTTAGCAAGGCTAACTGCAATCATTTCTGAGTTCAATCAGCTAAACTTACTCATCAATTAAAGCAGCCGACGGCTGATTGCCTGCCTAATAGGGCACTTATTCTTTTTACATGGTTGACATAGGTATTAAAGCAGTAGGATTAGCCATACTATGCCAGGGAAAAAACACATATATAAGTAGATAAATACTTCATCTACTTTTTTTGTTTGTTTTGTTTTCAGTGTATGTTATATAGTCAATGAAGAGAATTCTGTTCCTGGTGGGAACCATGTCTTTTGCCCACAGTTTAGGCTAAATCCTGATGCCATTTCTGCCCTTTACTTTTTTCTTTTCTTCTCAAATCGCTGAGTCACCTCAGCCTTGCTTGTAAACACAAGTAAGCAGAGGATCGTGTTTCAGGGAAGTAAATGGAAGGGGACTATATTACAGATAAAAATAACCCCCAGCATGCAACTGTTTGGCACTGACTACTAAAGGACCAGTGCTCCTTAACTATTTCTAGCCCGCGGGGATTTTTCACCTTATGCATCAGAGCAATTTTCACCTCCCATTTATTCGCTAATAACTTTATCACTACTTATCACAATTTATTGATCTATATCTTTTTTCCGCCACTAATTAGGCTTTCTTTGGGTGGTACATTTTGCTAAGAATTCTTTTTTTATAAATGCATTTTAACAGGATTAATAAGAAAAAAGTGGAAAAAAAATCATTATTTTTTTTTCTCCTTGGGCTTCTTGCTAACCGGAAGCACAAGGAGGACGCGGGAAATTTTATTTGCAGAAAGACTGAAGCCTCTAGTAAGAGCGCTTCGTTTTTTTTGCTGGGGACACGGATTGGTTCCCGTTCACTGATCCCAGGGCTATCGGGGGACAGTACGGGGGCGCGATCGCGCGCTGAAGTGTGGCACCGCAGCAGAGCAGCCGCCTGTAAATGAGGATCACATCTGGGCGGCTGAAATGGTTAAGTATGTGATAACTCCAAATCATAAGAGCAGAAAAAGTTTTGAAAGTTTTGAATGCAGGATTAGCATCTTTATCACTTACTACACTCAGACCAGTTGCTGTTGAAATTTGATTTCTATGGTGACAATCCCGCTTTAAATAACATTGGGCTTGATTCAAAGCTAAAGCAGCGCAGCTTAATGTGCACTAGTGCTCGCAAATCCACACTTTACATAGCATCGCTCGCTTCCTTAGGAACAGTGGTAACTGATACTTCATTATCATGTTAATTGTCATAGTAGCGGCTGTTAGTAAAGTATCGCAGGAGCAACACTTCACAGGACCACCCGCATCGAAAGTTACGCACGTTCCTAAGAAAGCAATGCATGTCACTAAGGGAAAGAACGCTCCTACATAGCAGCAAGCGCTGCACTATGTAAAGTGTGGATTAACGAGCTAATGCAGCGCAGCTTAATGAATCAGGCCCTTTCTACCTTTAGGCTGGTTTCACAGTGGGACGTTACAGGCGCTCGTTAGAGCAGCCTGTAACGCAGCCCACCGCACAGTAATGAAAAATCAATGGGGCTGTTTACAGTGCCCACGTTGCGTTACATTGTAACGCTGCGTCACAAGACAACGTACTGCATGCAGTACTTTAGACGTGGCTGAGCCGCGTTAGACTGCTTGCACATGCTCAGTAATCTTGCGGAGGAGCAGAGAGCGGACAGGCACATAACTAATTAATATGCACTGCACGTTGTGACGTGCAGTGTTTACTTCCTGGAGTGGCCGCTCTGTGCGGCGATTGGCCGGCGGGACCACGTGATGCCGCATGCGCACAAGAGTGCGCATCATGGCATCACTGACGCCAGAGTGAGCTGCACAACGCGGCTCACTCTGACGTCCAGATCCAGCACCACCAGGCGTTCCGTCAGGGGGACATTATGCGACCTTAACGCCCCCTCTAACGCAACGTCCTGGTGTGAAATTAGCCTAAAAATAAGGAAATAAGATAATAAATCCTGTGCTATATGTTTACTTAGATTCCTTTGATCTAACAAAGTCCCAAGGACAGCCTCCAACATACATATAACATTGCATTAGCTGGCAAAACACCATGGGCCTGAACCAATTTACTATTTCTCCTAAGTTTTCTCCTGTGAGATACTTTTCATCTTCTGTTTAATAACTTTTCAGCATTCTGAAATTAAAAATGTAGTGTCAAAATTATTCTGAGTATTCTCTTGCTTGCTTGTGGCTTGCTTATAACGCATTTTGATGTGAAAATATTACCTGAACAAAACTTGAAAAAAGTGAATTGGATTGGGCCCCATGTTTTGTACATTGGGAGCTTGTAGTTTTTGTAAAACAAGTACTGAATATTCCTGGCAAGCTCCTGCAGCTTCCATCCTTTTTGAGAAGGATTTTATTGGACAGAAAGCTGTTCAGACTCCTCCCCAATCCCATCGTCACTCACATGAAGTAGCCATTGAGGAGCTATGAGGGGCAGTAGCCAATCTCCATTTGGGAACATAGATCACCTGTCCCAACTCCTCCCTCTGCTGGTGAGAGATTGCCTCTTTGTGGCCAGCACTGCAGAGACCACAGAGTTACATAATGATAAGAATCTGCTCAGCTCCAGTGCTGCTCACATGAGTTAATTTTTCAGTGGCACAGGGAAGATCTGGAGACAGAGAGCTGTTTTCTTATTGAAAAAAACATTCATGGTACTTCTAGCTTTATGCTATTTAAAGGCATTTCTGGAGTCACATGACGTCTTCAAAGGGAATTTCTCTGGAATAGCTGCATCAAGTATAAAAATTGTGAGAGTGATATAATAGTTCACAATTCACCTTTACCAACAACAAAAAAAGTCCAGGTCTGGGAAACAGGTTACGATCAGAAAAACGGGTAGCAACAGGAGAAATTAGGGAGAGGTGAATACTTTTTCACATCACAGCGCACAAAGGATGTTAATCATGACTGCAAAATATCAATTGAAATACCGAATTCCCATTTGTTTTATTATTGCATAAACATTTAGAAGAGAACTGTAGAAAAGGTTATTTGCTGATACTAACCATATTTCTCAGTATAACCGCACAGTTGTAAATCTTAATGAATGGAACAGTCGCTCATTAAAAACAAAATATTACAGCCGAGGAATGAGTGATTGATGTGCTGCGCTGTGAACAAATAACCATTTACTTACAAGGTTATTTTCAGTACACTTCTATTAATAATCCTTCAAAAAGTCTTCCTAAAACCCAAGTGTGGGCAGAAAGAACGTGTGCATGAAAAAAGGGCGCCGTGAAACAAAGAAACCGGCTGGACAACGAAATGGCGCCGGTTGATAACGAAATCTGATAACAATAGACCTCACTGTCAAACTTGGTTAACAAAAAATACCGTTGTTAAAACAGACGGGAAGTAATAACCAAAATATATTAACGTTAAAAATCGTTACGTAATTCAACAATACAGCTTAACCCAACCCTACTCTCACACAGAACCTTCCTGTAACGATTGTGGAACTTCCTCCGTGATCAGCGCACAATGCGTGCGCTGATACGGCGGAAATCCCCCACAAGCGTATAACTGCAGGAACCCAGCAAAAGGTGCTACGCACCCGTAGAGGGAACGTCCTGTTGGCAGATGGCGCTGAGGAGTGCAGAGGAACCAATCCTCTGTACCTCCACAAATGCCAGACAGGAATTGTACGAAGCGCAGAACGCAATCGCAAGGGAAGCGATTGCGAATGAGAACGAGCAAAGGGACAGTTTGTATGTGTGTGCGCCAATCTAGTCGCCACCCCGCGACAGCGCACACACAACAGCAGATACGAAACAGAAACGCAACCGCAAGAAAGGCGAGAACAGAATACGAGGATAGCAAAGCACAGCAAATCATACAATGAGGAGATACGGAAAATAACAAACGCTAACTGAACGCGAACACCGCACTCATTCGCAGAAGTGCACGCGTTCATGCGCGGCCTCCACATGATAAGCACAATAGAGACAAGCACGCCTAACTAACCATCGACACACAAACATGTAACAGAGGATGCGAGCGCTTGCTTAACGGTTACCTCACCGAGCCTCCAGCAAGCGTTCGTAGCAGACGAGACAGACACACAAAAACAGGGACAAGCGAGAGATAGGATCCACAGCACTAGCGAAAGTGGCTAGCGCGATCCAGGAAGACAGAACAGAAGGATCCACAGCACCAGCGCAGGATGCTAGTGCGATCCAGGTACAGAGTAGCAGAACAGAAGGATCCACAGCACTAGCGCTAGGCGAGTGCGATCCAGGCAGACAGAGTAGCAGAACAGAAGGATCCACAGCACTAGCGCAGGATGCTAGTGCGATCCAGGAAGGCAGAACAGAAGGATCCATAGCACTAGCGGAAAGTGGCTAGCGCGATCCAAGAGGACAGAACAGAAGGATCCACAGCGCTAGCGCAAGATGCTAGTGCGATCCAAGTGAGACAGATCAGAAGAGATAGCTGGTAGCAACCGCTGCACCAGCTATACTCCAAGAACAGAGATCAGAACGATTTCCTGTCGACCACCGCTGGGACAGGACAATCACAACAGAACAAACAAAACAGATAAGCAATCCTAACTGCACTAGGGGAACCTGCCTAGCGCAGTTTCAGGAATTACTCTAAGCTGAACTTCAAACAAAGAGCAAGGCTGACACTCCTCCAGGAGTGTTTCACAGGAAGGAATCCTTATGACCAGCCAAGCATTGTGGGAAACACATAGTACTTATAGTACACGCCTCCAATGAATGTGGCCAGGCAATTTGCATGACAACGTATGCAAATTCCTCAGCAAGCACAAGCTGCAAAACTGACAGAAGGTCTCCTTTCCAGAGTCCTGCAGCATGCAAACCTAAACAATGGTCAAAAAGCTGCCTGCCTGCACAGGCAGCTGAGCAGATCATTACACTTCCCCTGGTGGCGCCTAACCCTAACCACTCCCCCCGGTGTTGCCTAACCACTCCCTCTGCAGAAACACCCTTTTCCACATAGAAACGATAATATCTTTGATAATATAGAATCTATACATACGAACGAAATATGATAAAAACTATAACGTTGCAAGCTTTTAAAACGATAACATACTTCAAAAACTTTAATGTTCTAATGTTGTTAATGATATTTATTGTGGCACCCTTTTTTTGCCGTATTAACGATAATTGCATTAAAATCTATCCACCTTGAGATGGCGCTCTTTTTTCCTGCTACTGAAAGAACATTGTAGAACATGCCACTCCCCACCAAACTGGGTAGTGAATCCAGGCATATGAATCCACTACTATAATGTGAAAGAGATGTGTTTACTAAGGCCATGGACACATTAAAAATTGCAAAGCGATACTGCAATCTCAGGGGCTTTGTGTAAGCATTTTGTAAGCATTTTGAGGTGCATTTTCTGGCGACTTAGGTATTCTATTGAGCAGTGGCATAGCTAAGGAGCTATGGGCCCCGATGCGAGTTTTACATGGGCCCCCAAAGCACTCTATACGTAACATTGATACGGCGCACCAAAACCTGCCAAGGATAACACAGTGTCAGAGGTGCAAGAAGGGGATGGGGAACAGCTTGTTAATGATTATCATTCAAAGCATTTATAGACGTGATCATTACAAGCGCAGGACCAATTTAGAGCTAATACTGCAGTTGAGGGAGGGCCCGACGGGGCCCCTCTGGTCCAAGGGCCCCAGTGCAGTCGAGACCTCTGTACCCCCTATTGCTAAGCCACTGCTATTGAGCCCACACGTTCACAAAATACTGCATGTTCTGTGATTGCGATTTCCAAAACTGCAGTCGCTCCAGTGAGCTCACAAACATAGACTTTTTACAATACATTAGCAAAGGTTTTTTTAAGCGCCATCGATTGTTGGAGCTCCAAAAATGCTCAAAAAAGTGCTCTAGTGGCTGCCAGGCCTAATGTCTGGTATATAGCATGCAATTTCCTGTCAGATAGACGGGTTGAATAGATCATTTCCGGCAGGTCCGATCTGATTTCTGATTGATTTTCCAATCATGTCTATACAAAATGGATCAGAAAAAAAATATCAGAAATCAGATCGGACCTGTTGTAAATTATCTGTTCAACCCACATGTTGTAACACATTATTTCAACAGAAAATCATTGCACCGCAACTGCACCAGTGTGGAAGCGCCATTGAAATATACTTGCTAATAGCAGTGGTGCTCATCCGGAATCCGGATATCCGGGTAACCCGGATATCTGAACTTTTTTCAGCTATCCGACCGGATTCGGATTCCGGATACCTGGGCCGAAATCCGGATAGCAATCCGCGGATAGTTGTCAGGAAATCCGGATATCCGTGGATATTCGACTATTGAGAAACTGTAACTAAGGAGATGACGTCCATGACGTCATTGAGCCAATCAGAGGGCTCCCAGGGGCTCCCAGCAGAAGCCCTAGCAACCAATCACAGAAGGGAACCCTGGCCAGCCCCACCTGACCTCATTGAGCCAATCAGAGGGCTCCCAGCCTAAGCCCTAGCACCCAATCACAGAAAGGAACCCTGGCCAGGCCCCCCTGTATAATAAGGAGGGGTGCCATGATGAGAAATCTTGTCCTTTGCTTGTGACTGCTCACTGAGAGACATGCTCCAGTGCTGCTGGCCTAGCAAGTGCTGTATACAGTGATAAACCTAAAGCTGTTCAGTGATTAACCCCTTCACTATCACTACACTATTGTATTGTTAGGTAGCTAGCTAGCTAGATTTCATTCAGTGACAGTCAGAGTGTGTGCTGCAGGGCTGTTGCAGGCAGCTGGTATGTGTCTGTGTGTGTGCGCTGTGTACAGACCAGGCCAGCTGCTGCCTGCTGGCCAGCTAGCCTTAGGTACAGTATAGGTTAGTTTAGGGAATAGGATTACTGTGTTATTGTGTAGTTAGTACTGTGCTATTGCAGTCAATGCTAGTTAGTTGTTAGAGTAGTAGTACTACTGTGTTAGCTTACTACAGAACTGATGTGCTGCTGATCAGTGCCAGTGTGACAGTTAGTGTGCACTAGTATCTTCTCTGCTGTCTGACTGTCACTCGGCACGTGGCACTTTGCACTTGGCACTTGGCCATGTGCAAAGTGCCAAATGCCAAGTGCCACTGCCAAGTGAAGTGTCATGTCCAGCATGCTCCTGGCAGACGTTACACCTGCTGCTGCTGCATTGCCCTGTTCCTGCTGCCTTTGCTGCTTCCACCGCCAGGGTGCCATAGGCCACGGCTGCTGTGCTGATACCACCTATATTTAACCCAAAACACAATTGCTGCGTAATTTTTTGGAGGTGTCTATGCTGAAAACTGCCATGTCCCAGTTGTGCGGTTGGACTTTGGACACAATGGGCTTGATTCACAAAGCGGTGCTAACCTACTTAGCACGTCTAAAGTTTTCACAGGCCTGCTAACAGTTAGTACTGCTTTGTGAATCAAGCCCATTGTGGGCTGCACAACCGCTGTCTGGAACCTAGTCCTGATGTTAATTGAGGCCTAGTGCACACCAAAAACCGTTAGCAGATCCGCAAAATGCTAGCAGATTTTGAAACGCTTTTTCTTATTTTTCTGCAGCGTTTCAGCTAGCGTTTTGCGGTTTTGTGTAGCGGTTTTGGTGTAGTAGATTTCATGTATTGTTACAGTAAAGCTGTTACTGAACAGCTACTGTAACAAAAACGCCTGGCAAACCGCTCTGAAGTGCCGTTTTTCAGAGCGGTTTGCGGTTTTCCTATACTTAACATTGAGGCAGAAACGCATCCGCAATCCAAAATCTGCAGCAGCCCGGGAGTATGCGTTTCTGCAAAACGCCTCCCGCTCTGGTGTGCACCAGCCCAGTGAAATACATTACCCTAGCGGATCCGCACCCGCAAGCAGATCGCAAACCGCAGCGGAAACGCTCCGGTGTGCACTAGGCCTTACAGCCATTTTTTTTTTTTGGGGGGGGGGGGGGATTTTAAAGTCCCCACATCATCAACCAGTGTTTCCCTTTAAAAAAAATGATGCTACATGCCTCATTTACCCTAAAAAAACGTTTTAACAGCAATTTAAAGGCCACTTCCGGGTTTTCTATCCAGATATCCGGCCGGATATCTGGGATATTGGATTCGGATATATCCGATTCGGATTTCAAAATTTCAAACTCGGATATCCGATTCGGATCAGATATCTGGGTATCTGGATCCGAATTCAACACGGATTTTGAAAAGGGGTATCCGAGCAGTACTGCTTGCTATGCGATTATACGGTCCGTTGCACCACAATGCAAGGGACGCAGAGTGAAAGGGCCCTAAAAGTACTATTGCTGTTTTTCAGGTTCTTGGTGCAGACTGCATTATAGTGTATGCCAGACAAGGTGCGGACATGTGCAATGGATTTATGCTTTCCCATGGACCCATTCATGTATATCTTTTGCAATCCGGTGAACTACAGTACAATATTGAACTCATACCTCCCAACTTTTTAAGATGAGAAAGAGGGACACTTAAGCCATGCCCCTGCCACACCCATGATCACACCTTGTCACACCCCTAGTCACGCATACCATAAAGATTACATAAGAAAAATATAATAATATAATTCACACTGGTCCTTTCTATCCTGGTTTATGTTCCTTCATATTAACATTTTAAAATTAGCATTATATCAATTTAAAGGATGGGAATAAAGTTTAGAGTCAATCAAACACATTTTTTAGTAGAGAAATATATATATTTAAATAGAAAGAAAGACAAATGAGGAGGAAAGAGGGACAGGGCTCCCAAAGAGGGACTGTCCCTCCAAGAGAGGGACAGTTGGGAGCTATGTGAACTGCATATTATCAGGGCAGTGGTATTGGCGCTTATGATTAGAGTTGAGCCGAAATTTTCGTAATTTCGCGTTACTATAATTACGCATGTGAAATTTGCGATTACGATGCGAAATTACGGTAGCGTAATGTCCATTAAAATCGTAATTGAAAATACCGTAAGCGTAATTTTCAACGCGTAATTTCACGTTTCGTTCATACCGTAATTTCGCATTGAACCGTAACGCTCCCGTATAATATAAAAAAGCCGCCGACTTTAAGGGTTAATAGCAAAGCCCCCTTAAATGCTAAGAGCCTGAAATTTGGAAAATATATTAAGGAGATCAGAAGAAATAAGAGGAAAATTTTTTTTTCAAAAAGACCTTATAGTTTTTCAGAAAATTGATGTTAAAGTTTCAAAGGAAAAATGTATACATTTAAAAAACCCCGACTTTAACGGTTAATAGCAAAGCCTGCTTAAAGTTTAGGAACACCAAATTCCCAGGGTATATTAAGGGGATCAGTGGGAATAAGAGGAAAAAAATTTTTTCAAAAAGACCTTATAGTTTTTGAGAAAATCGATTTTTAAGTTTCAAGGGGAAAAATGTCTTTCAAATGCGGAAAATGTCAGTTTTTTTTGCACAGGTAACAATAGTGTATTATTTTCATAGATTCCCCCAAGTGGGAAGAGTTTTACTTACTTCGTTCTGAGTGTGGGAAATATAAAAAAAAAACGACGTGGGGTCCCCCCTCCCAGACCTCTTTAACCCCTTGTCCCCCATACAGGCTGGGATAGCCAGAATGCGGAGCACCGGCCGCGTGGGGCTCCGCATCCTGACTATACCAGCCCGCATGGTCCATAGATTGGGGGGTCTCGGAAGGGGAGGGGCAGCCAAGCTTTCCCCTCCCCCTCCGAGCCCTTGTCCAATCCAAGGACAAGGGGCTCTTCTCCACCTCCGATGGGCGGTGGAGGTGGAGGTCGCGATTTCCTGGGGGGGGTTCATGGTGGCATCTGGGAGTCCCCTTTAAAAAGGGGTCCCCCAGATGCCCACCCCCCCTCCCAGGAGAAATGAGTATAGAGGTACTTGTACCCCTTACCCATTTCTTTTAATAGTTAAAAGTAAATAAACACACAAACACTTAGAAAAAGTATTTTAATTGAACAAAAAACATAACCACCCAAAAAATTTTTTCCTCTTATTCCTTCTGATCTCCTTAATATATTCTCCAAATTTCAGGCTCTTAGCATTTAAGGGGGCTTTGCTAATAACCCTTAAAGTCGGCGGCTACCTAACATTGATCCATGCGTCAACTTTTCCGCTTGGGAGCATGGCCATACGCATTAATTTCGTAATACCAACTGTAATGCGAAAATTACGTGAAAATTACGCTTACGCGAAATTTTACGAAATCCTTCTTCATTACGATTATGTACTTACGGCCATAATCGTAATTACACTAATTACGCGAAATCGTAATTACGTCATTACGCTCATCTCTACTTATGATAAATGGCACACCTCTGCAGCAGACTATAATGGACTGCGCACTGGGGACACACTATGTTGCACTGACTGTATATGTCAACTCAGTTTGGATATGTGAATTGACCTTTCCTGCACAAAAGCCAGATTTCAGCCTAGCCAACATAGGCCGTGGCCTACGCGCCTGAAAGAGCAAGGGCGATTTTCACCCTCCTAGAGACTGTTTGACTGCCGTATAGTCCTGTCTGTGTGCTGTGGAGGGTCCTCTGTGCAGCTAGCCAGACCCCATCCGCGGCAGCCCAGCTTCTGAGTTTTCTGCATATAGCTGCGGGCGGCCACGGACAGCCAGGTCAGGGATGTAGAAGGAGCCGGAGGCAGTGGGAGGTGATGACGCTGCAGGCATGACGTGTATGCCTGCAGCCTGTCGCTCCCTGAGTCCTCCCCCTCCCCTCTCTCTCCCTGTACGGAGCCTCGCCCCCTTCCTCTCCGGGCTGCTTGTCACACGCACAGCCGCTGCCGGGAGATTTAATTCATACTGCAGGAGCTGCTGTCAGTGGTAAATAGTGGCAAACGCTTCTACTATCACAGGCAAGTAACAGCACTTTTAAAGTTATCTACTATCAGCTGTAATAAAGATAAGTTAATGTACAGGAGGGAGGGGGGCTGCTGCTGATTATTGACTGTTTTTCTTGGACCAGCATGTCCAACTCTACAGCTGAGACTGCAATTATTTTTCTCCTTCTCTCTCTACACTTTCCTCACCATCACATGCTGTCTTTTCCTCTCCCCTCTCTGTCATCTAGTGCTCTCTTTTCTATCCTATGGTGCAGTCTGTAACTCCCCTCAAAAATCTTCTGCAGCATTTTACAGAGTACATAGTCCTGTCACTGACTGTCCTCAGAGGAGCTCACAATCTAATCCTACCATAGTCATAGTCTAACGTCCAACCATATTATTATGTATTTATATAGCACTGACATCTTCTGCAGCACTTTACATGGTACATAGTCATGTCACTGACTGTCCTCAGAAGAGCTCACAACCTAACCCTGCCATCTTAATAATCTAATGTCCTATTATTATGTATTTATATAGCACTGACATCTTCTGCAGCACTTTAAAGAGTACATAGTCATGTCACTGACTGCCCTCAGAGGAGCTCACAATCTAATCCTACCATAGTCATAGTCTAATGTCCTATTATTATGTATTTATATAGCACTGACATCTTCTGCAGCACTTTACATGGTACATAGTCATGTCACTGACTGTCCTCAGAAGAGCTCACAACCTAACCCTGCCATATTTATAATCTAATGTCCTATTATTATGTATTTATATAGCACTGACATCTTCTGCAGCACTTTACAGAGTAGATAGTCATGTCACTGACTGTCCTCTGAGGGGCTCACAATCCAGGGCTGTGGAGTCGGTACAAAAATCTTCCGACTCTGACTCCTCAGTTTATGAAATCACGACTCCGACTTCAACTCCGACTCCGGGTACCTAAAATGACTCCGACTCCTCGACTCCGACTCCTTAGTCTAATACTTAATGTCCTGTTAAGTATTAGACTAAGGAGTCGCAGTCGAGGGGTTGGAGCCATTTTAGGTACCCGGAGTCGGAGTTGAAGTCGGAGTCGTGGTTTCATAAACTGAGGAGTCAGAGTCGGAAGATTTTTATACCGACTCCACAGCCCTGGATTGTGATCCCCTCAGAGGACAGTCAGTGACATGACTATCTACTTTGTGGATTTTGTACAAAAATCCCCCGACTCCGACTCCTCAGTTTATGAAATTAACGACTACAACTCCGACTCCGGGTGCCCAAAATTGCCCCGACTCTTCGACTCCAACTCCAACTCCGACTCCACAGCTCTGTCACAATCTAATCCTACCATCGTCATAGTCTAATGTCCTACCATATTATTATTAATATTTATGCTACATAGCCACATGTCATTGAGTCCTAAGTCAATGTAATCGCCCTAATCTTGTGATGAGTAACCCTAAGCTGATACTTGTTATCCCTTTTCCCATAATTCTATTCTCAAATTTGTAGTCTCACCCAAGATTGCCAAAGGGCCTAGCTTTTAGGCCACATTCACAGTGGCCCTTGCGTTTCCTGTGACAGCAGGAACGCAACAGATCGGGACAGCGGTGCTGCATGTTATGTTAGCCTTGTGTCGGGTACAGTGAAGTATACAGTCAATTAAAAGCATGCATCACTTTCACTGTTATTGCGAGCATTTAGTAGCAACACACTGCATGCAGTATGATACAGTACCACAACCTGTTATACCGCAATGCACCTGCCACAATTTGAACATAGGTGGTGCATACTATACACCGTAACACACCACTGTGAATGTGGCCCTAATCTCCACTAACTGTATTTGTTACTTTTGCCTAACTTTAAATATACTTGATCTATGAGTGTCCCTAACCACCCCCCTTCCCCATGTCGGATAATCCCTCACTGTAATCATTGGGCGGTTGGAGATAGTCGGCTTAGGGCGGTAAAAAGTACACATCCGGCCTGTACTTTTCTCAATACAGACAGCTGAAAACTGTGCCAATATTCTACCACAGCAGAGTCAAATCTGCACAAAATTCCTTTGACTTCATGCTTGGTTTTTGTCTGACATGAACCCTTTGAACTGTCAACTGTGTGACCTTTTATAGACAGGTGTACGGCTTTCCAAATCATGTCCAATCAACTGCATTTAGGTGGACTCTAGTTAAACTGCAGAAACATTGCAAGTATGATCAGAGGAAACAGGATGTATCTGAACTCAATTTTGAGCTTCATGGCAAAGGCTGTGAATACTTATGTACATACGCTTTCTTTTTTCTTTTTCTTTTTAATACATTTGCAAAAATCTCATTTAAACTTTTTTTCACATTGTCATTATTGGGTGTTGTATAAATATAAAACAAAAGGTACATTCAATTATTTAGCTTCATTTAAGCAAGAAGGAACTCCCATGATGCATTACTTCTAAATGTGCAAACCCTCCCTTTATGCCCCAGAAAGCACATTTAGATCTGCTGAACGGCTTGTGAGTCTGACTTTCTGGGACATAAAGGAATGGTTTTCATATTCAACATTACGGGAGTTCATTCTTGTTCACTTAAAGCTGAATAATTGCAATTCTCTTCTGTTTTAAGAAGGTAAATGTATACTTAGCATTGCTTTTTTAGTAAGGGGAATTCTTGGTTCCTCTAAGCCCCTTACAAACTCTTATTGGTTGTGGGCAGGTTGGTACAGCTGGACTACTTAGTTAATATAGAAGGTAGGACTTTAGTATTTTCCTTCCAAACATTCTTTCATCGGAAGGGGAAAAAAACAAGGGCATGAACTCTCTTCCATTCTCGACTTCTGCTGCAGAATCTCATTTTTTATGTAATGACAGAAACATATTACATGGTACATGGCCCCAAGAACAACTGCTATTCTATATGGCCACAGCAGCCATTCCCTGACTCAGACGCCATATACTAGGCTCAAGTACACTGAACAGGAACATAGAGATTCTCACAGAGCGTCATGGCTGCCTTTATAGCAGTGAATGCTTTTTGGTATGTAGATTTGTCATAAGCTATTACCTTTCATTTTCAGAAAATAAAGCCTGCGCTACTTTTATATTTGTACCTTACATCAATTTACATTTTTATTAATCATTGCAAAAATCATGCTTTATATCTACTGCATATTTATCAATTTTTCATATATGTAGTTACCTGTATATTGACACAAAAGGAAGGGAGCACCGTACCAAAAGGTGTATGCAGCGTTCCCAAGTCTCACCCCAGTGCCTCCGGGGGAGCACAATACAGTCTACACACAAGACTGGCACCGCTGTCTGCAAATATAGCTCTTTTATTCCATAAGAAATGGCAGCAGTGACAGACTGCTGTTTCGAGTACACAACTTTTTATCAAACTGCTTATAGCCATAAAATTAAGCGATCACAATTAGGGTCACGTATGTGAGGAAAAACGTTCCTTTAATCGTTGTGTAGTCTTTCCCACATAAGCCAATCCGCATGGACACTTCACTAAGTACACGACATAGGAAAAATCGCAGCTAAACTGACCACGGATTGGCTTATGTGGGAAAGACTACACAACGTTTAAAGGACCGTTTTTCCTCACATAAGTCTAACATACATGACCCTAATTGCACATTGTCTATTGCTGAACACTTCCATGTGCATCGACATACGATCTCACAGCTTAAGATCATGGCGATTGATGGGGTTCCCGATACATGGAGGGTGTCTGACAGAAATAGGGCCCTGCTGTCAGAGCCGGGACAAGGTCCTCCAGCACCCAAGGCTGAGACACCAAAGTGCGCCCCTCCATCCCTCCACCCCAGCCATCACACACTGATTGCTATTAGACTAAGAGGCTCCCCGGGGCCCCCAACACCTTAATCTCTAGTTATCTGGCTTGCAGTCACTTCCATGTATCTCCTTTTCCTTTTTCTTTCTGCTTCAAACACAGTTAGGAATTACAGCTGAATGAATTGTGCGCCCCCTCCTACACTGCGCCCCGAGGCTGGAGCCTCTCCAGCCTATGCCTCGGCCCGGCCCTGCCTGCTGTAGAAGGAGGCCTTCTGGATAAGGAAGCTAATTAAACACTTGTGGTGTGGGGGGTCTTAACCACCAATATGATTTGAGCTTTTGCATACAATGTGATTTGAAGATTGTATAGAATATGTGATGTTTATGAAGTTTTGACACTTTCTATATTCTTTATTCCTAGGAACATGCTTTTATGTAACCCGGTAGCGGACCAGGTAGGAGACACTGTTTTGTTAATTTTGCCCTGTGTATCTTTTAATTTTTATTTTTTTTCTCTCTCTTTGTATGCAACCTTTTGGTCGCATCAGTAGGCGATATTTTTTGCCATCTTGTGGCCTTTTTTTGATACTACAGCCTACATTTTTCCCTTGACTGGAGACAAGCGCCTCTGTGATGTCATTACGCCCGCCCGGTGTGCCTTTGCCGCCGGGGGGCCTGGCTGGACTGATGGGCGTGCTGCTAGGACGGTGCACCGCTTGAGGGAAGCTGGCCGCTCAGTTTCATTTGATAAGTGCCTCTGATGATGTCATTTGGCCAGCGCGCGGTGCGTTCTATGCACAAGGTAACACGGCCTATAAGAGGGCCTGCTTATTTGTATAGGACGTTGACAAGGGGACTCGGGCCGCTGACGTCAGTGGGATCATCCTATTGGCTGCTCCTATTGCGTGTGGGGCTGGCTACTCCTTCTTTTTAGACATTCCACAGGTAAGGTACACCTACTGGGCATTTACATATTGTGAGGGCACAGTCTTCCATCAGGTCTGCTCTGGGATCCTTCCCCCGCTTTGGGGAGGGCTTATTTAAAAGGAATGTGATCACTTGATTTTATGGCTATAAGCAGTTTGATAAACAGTTGTGTACTCGAAACAGCAGTCTGTCACTGCTGCCTTTTCGTATGGAATAAAAGAGCTATATTTGCAGACAGCGGTGCCAGTCTTGTGTGTAGACCGTTACCTGTATATTGTGCTTTTACAAATTATTGTAATATGACATAAAGGACCATGGCTATGTCTAAAACCCACCTCATCGTCCTGTTTTTTTTTTTTATGTTTATGGTTATAAATATGCATTATTTAGCAATACACAATATTTTGTGCATTGCCCATCTGCACCTTTTGCACTATAGATATTAAAATGACCTGGTTGGCTGGTTCCTGTAATTCCACTTCCTGTTGAGGCGACAGTGCATGGCTACTGGACAGAAAGCTGTTTGGACCACTCGCCCATCATCATTCTCAAGGTGGGCACACACCATACAATTTTTTAAATATCTGTTCAATTTTAGAATTGCAATCAATTTTTCTGACTGATTGTAACATTTCAAAAATATGACCAATGTACCACACACCTATGTTCAATTTTCCCCAATTATGATAAAAATGATTGGAAACTGAGAAAATTGCTTGGATGTGTAAATCAATAAATTGACAATGTAACACACACCATACAATCTTTAGAAGAATTGAAGAAAAATATCTGGTATTCCAGATAGATAAAAATCGAAAAAAAAAACAAGAAATCTGATTGGATTTTCTGTAATTAGATTATTTTCTGTAAAGTGCTGGTAGAGACTGGTCATTATCTCGGGTGCATTGTCTTCTGGTCATCTCCTGCTGAGTAGAACAATGCTTAATTGCTAGGCAGATAGATGGTTAGATAGATCATTTCCAACATGTTGGAAATTATCTACAGTGGGTTGCAAAAGTTTTCGGCCCCCTAGAAGTTTTCCACATTTTGTCATATTACTGCCACAAACATAAATCAATTTTATTGGAATTCCACGTGAAAGACCAATACAAAGTGGTGTACACGTGAGAAGTGGATCGAAAATCATACATCATTCCAAACATTTTTTACAAATAAATAACTGCAAAGTGGGGTGTGCGTAATTATTCGGCCCCCTGAGTCAATACTTTGTAGAACCACCTTTTGCTGCAATTACAGCTGCCAGTCTTTTAGGGTATGTCTCTACCAGCTTTGCACATCTAGAGACTGAAATCCTTGCCCATTCTTCTTTGCAAAACAGCTCCAGCTCAGTCAGATTAGATGGACAGCGTTTGTGAACAGCAGTTTTCAGATCTTGCCACAGATTCTCGATTGGATTTAGATCTGGACTTTGACTGGGCCATTCAAACACATAGATATGTTTGGTTTTAAACCATTCCATTGTTGCCCTGGCTTTATGTTTAGGGTCATTGTCCAGCTGGAAGGTGAACCTCCGCCCCAGTCTCAAGTCTTTTGCAGTCTCCTCTCCAAGAGGTTTTCTTCCAAGTTTGCCCTGTATTTGGCTCCATCCATCTTCCCATCAACTCTGAACAGCTTCCCTGTCCCTGCTGAAGAGATGCACCCCCTGAGCATAATGCTGCCACCACCATATTTGACAGTGGGGATGGTGTGTTCAGAGTGATGTGCAGTGTTAGTTCTCCACCACACATAGCGTATTGCATTTTGGCCAAAAAGTTCCATTTTGGTCTCATCTGACCAGAGCACCTTCTTCCACATGGTTGCTGTGTCCCACACACGGTTTGTGTCAAACTGCAAACGGGACTTCTTATGCTTTTCTGTTAACAATGGCTTTCTTCTTGTACACCACTTTGTATTGGTCTTTCACGTGGAATTCCAATAAAATTGATTCATGTGTGTGGCAGTAATGTGACAAAATGTGGAAAGCTTCAAGGGGGCCGAATACTTTTGCAAGCCACTGTATATATACGTACAGTAGGACGATCTGTTTGCGACACCATTTTCTCCCGAGCACGATTGGCGCCCTGCTGTGTTTTCTGTGAGATTGATCTCCTACGCTTTGTACAGGAGTGCAGGAAAATAGCACCGCTATGCAATTTTCTCACAATTTGTTGATTGAAATTATCTTTCACTTTGTTTTTTTTATTTTTCTGGTGCAAATTGCAAATGCAAAACGCACTGCAATCACACCACACACTGATGGATCGCAGCCCAGTCACAGCAGAAGAAATTGGGAAGAAGCGCAATAACATCACAGTGCGATCGCATTACATACATGCTTACAATTTTTAAAACACCATTTTTTAAATCGATATAGATATGCATCTCGTAGGACATGCACTTGGGCAGTATTTGTATGCATCCACCGCTAGTGTAGGAAGCCCTGAATAAGATTGACCTTGGGATGGTTCAAGGTCTCGCCCACCTTCTATGGACATGTAGACTCAACAATCTCTGCTTAGTTGAAGGTGTTAGGGCTGGTTCACATGGGCGTCTGCTGGTATGTCGGTCAAATGCTTTTCTACAAGTGTGCAGAAAAGCATTTGACATCTTGACAGCTTTTTACAGGTTCCGGTGGTTTCCACTCCCGCAAAGGGACACTGAGACTTAGCAGTAACTGAACCTGGAAGCTTCAAGGGTCAAAAGGTGGTAAACTATGCTACCGGAGCTGTCCATTTACTTGAATAGGTTTCACTTGCCTCGGCTGGTGGAAAACGACCCACAGTCATCTCAGAGGGGGAATAGTATTCAACGCCGCCCAGTATTTCATTAGCTGCAGAGTGAGCCATCATTCAGCTCTACTAAACAGGTTGCCAAATCATGATTACTGCTGGTAGTAGCAGTAGAGTATTGTTATTAATTTACTCTTATTCTTTTAAGTTAGCCAATAAATGGTATCATCCTGATTCAAAACTTCTTGGCATGTACTGCTAGACTCACACACACTTGATAACCACCACAGCTCACCCATGTGCCACAGCCAAACTAATATTGCTCTGTGCAGATCATCCACTGTGTCCATCTAACCACTACACCTTACTCTAGCTGGGCAGTACATTGTGCCTTTTCCCAATCATCTAATTGTCTATTTCCGTATTCTGACAGCTATTAACGGGCTCACTATACAGTTTGGGGCGGGCTCACTATACACTGACAGTTTGGGGCGGGCTCACTATACAAATAGAACTGATTGTGATTTTTATATTTCACAATCATTTTCTTTTTCCCATTTTCATCCTCTTTCAAATGTTTTTGTCCTTGGTAGGCCCTAGGGCCCTTATTCAATGTTTTCTCCTAAGTTTGCGCCGAGACAATATTACATTTTTTGTTTAAAATAATTTTTTAGCACTCTGCAACTGAAAAAGTACCAAAAAGTAGGTGAAAAGTACTATCACAATTATTCTAAGTATTTTTTTTGCTTGTTGGTGGCTTTAAAATGGACCTGAACTCTTGCACAGGACAGAAGGAAAACGGAGAGAAATGCACCCTGTATGTATTTAGAGAGTTTAGCCTGTCTAATTCCCCCTCATCTGTGTGACTAATCACCAATGTATTTTGATCTCTCAGCTGTGTCAGCTGGCTGCCTCGGCAGGGTAGCTAATTTGTAAACACAGCAAACGGGGAACAGAGGCGCCAGCAGGGTAAAAGTGGATAAAACCTTTAAAATTTGCTTGGAGGAAGCGGTGGACTTACCTCCATAAAGCAGACACGAAAGACTGTATAGTGGTAATTACATTTATTATATAGTACCCCAAAAATGCAACGCGTTTCGCAGGCCACACCCGCTTCATCAGGCAATAAATGTGGGGACAAACAGAATTTGAGCAGTAGCAGGTGTAGCGCCTCTGACTGAGGCGCTACACCTGCTACTGCTGAAATTCTGTTTGTCCCCACGTTTATTGCCTGATGAAGCGGACGTGGCCTGCGAAACGCGTTGCATTTTTGGGGTACTATATAATAAATGTAATTACCATTATACAGTCTTTCGTGTCTGCTTTATGGAGGTAAGTCCACCGCTTCCTCCAAGCAAATTTTGAAGGTTTTATCCACTTTTACCCTGCTGGCGCCTCTGTTCCCCGTTTGAGGTACCGTGTCCACCCCTGGTGGAGGGGTGATCTACCCCTTTTCTGATCTACAGAGAGCGACTTCTTAATCCTGAGTGAGGACAGGTCTAATCTCCTCACCTGCCTATACAGTGGTTGCCTTTGTGGTAACCCACGTTTGTGAGTATACTCTTCTCACTAATTATCTTTACTAATTTTATGCTGAACATACTACACTATATTGGGCTCTCGGTTTCTCTAACCTTAATTTGTAAACACAGGATGTTAACCCTATGTCTGCTTCCAGATTTATTGGAGGATTTCTATCAGCTGTAACAACTATTTTTCTTTCCTTTTTAAAGGGAACTTTATTGATACGGTGTGAAAATATCACTTAGGAGAAAACTTAGGAGAAAAAAGTAAATTGACTAAGGGCCTAAAACTTTTGGAAATGTGCCTTAAGAATCTAAAAAGGAGTCTGGTGCTGCCCAGAATCTAACAGATTCCTTGTTTACCCTCCAGGGTAGTCTTAGTACCAGAAGATTTTAATTTGTCTATGCGAGGCTTCCAAATCTGTTTACATGTTCACATATTGTTCCACCGTTAGCGATACAATTCAGATGTTGAATTGACAGCGAAGAGGTTGTACAAAGTCAATATATCACATATTATACTAATTAGAACATGTTATTAATAGACAGCGAATATAGTGGAGAGCCTTTTATTTGATCTTCCCAATGTACCCCTACATAGATTGATGGTGGTGAACACCCAGAATTAATTATGCCAGACAATAGCAATAACCTTGATTAAAGCTTCAACCTTGTATCCGTAAGAAACAATTACCTTTCTGGTTGATAAAACCTGTCGTCCCATCAGGTAACAGACGTGACCAGGAAAGAGAGAAGCGGTAATGAGTCAATCCAAGCTGTTTGATGCATTTCAAATCTTCCTCCCACAGAGTGTAGCTGCCACAAGCAACATCTCCAGTCTGGTTCTTATAAACTCGATCTCCTCCCTGATGGGTGAATGTATCCCAGATATTGGGGCCTTTTCCATCTGCATCCCATCCTCCTGGAGAAAAAGGAAGCAGTCAAATGCAATGTAAGTCTGCCTCTTCTACAGCAATCACCCATGGATGTCAAGGCAACGCACCATGGATTTCCTTCATCAAAGTCCCTGTTATATGAAATGTATATGTTGCCCTACAGCTTCCACTGAGAGTACCTGGGAATTCTCAGGATGAGAGTGTGAGACTTGTGATCTTTTTACATTTCCGTCATTGTAGATGTTTGTGTAATGTTTTCAACAAAATTAAAAGAGAAGAGAAGATGACAATGGAGCCATTGGTAAAGTGTATCTCTGCCTCCTATATGCTTTTCTAAAAAAAAAATCTCATGTATGAAGGTGTTGGGTTTTACGAGCTGGAAATACATTTAAAGGACACCCGGGGCAAAAATAAACTAATGAAATAAACAATTGTATCTATCTTCCTACTGCTAAAAATGACTTTTTAAGGTATTCCACAGTTTTATTTTATATTTAAATCTACTTTTTAAGTTTTAACTGTTTTATTGTTTTTGCTCAATGACACATTCATTGAAGTATGCCAGAGCTAAAATCTATGAACTAATGACCCTTTTTATCTCTTTCCTGCTCTCAGAAGCCATTTTCTGTTAAGAAAGTGTTTTATAGTTGGAATGTCTTATCAGTGAAGGTCACGCTGTAGTCACTTCCTGTCTGGGTCAGGATTGAGTCAGCCACTTACATACCTGATATTTAACTCTTTCAGGCAGAGAAAGAAAAAAAGGAACACAGCCTAGTTATTTGTGTGCTAGGCACTGTACATACACATGTCTATCTCATCATGTCACATGTCACCTCGGGTATCCTTTAAAGGGGAACTGGGGATCGGTTGAAAAGGGCGCCCGAGCTGCCTGTATGAAAAGGGCGCCGCCATAGACATCAATGTTATTTCTGGAAATATGGGCTACAAGGTGTAGAAAAGGGCGCCCGAGTTTTGATATAGGCTACAAGTGGGCTCCCCTTTGTAGCCCATATTTTTTCGGCTACAAGGTTTTCGGCTACAAGCGGGCTCCCCTTTGTAGACCATATTTTTTTTCGGCTACAGTAAGGTGCCCCTCTGTAGCCCATATTATTGACTTTTTTTTGTAGCCGAAGTTTGTATATGGGCTACAAGCGCTGGAAGCCGAATTATTTCATTCCCCACTATCCATGGCGGCCTGGAGGGGGAATAGTAATTAACACATCCCAGAGTTTTTTTGTAGCCGAAGTTTTTATATGGGCTACACCAGGCGCCTTGGTTTTTTTGTAGCCGAAGTTTTTATATGGGCTACACCAAGCGTCTTTTTTGTAGCCGAACTTTATATGGGCTACACCAGGCGCCTTTTTTGTAGCCGAAGTTGGTATATATATGGGCTCCACCAGGCACCCTTTTTTACCGGCGCCCTTTTCATGTAGACCCGGGGAACTGAAGTAAGAGGTATACATACGGAGGCTGTCATATTTATTTCCTTTTAATAATTGCCAGTTGCCTGGCAGCCCTGCTGGTCTATTTCTCTGCAGTAGTATCTGAATAACACCAGAAACAAGCATGCAGCTAGTCTTGTCAGATCTGACTAAAACACCTGATCTGCTGCATGCTTGTTCAGGGGCTATGGCTAATAGTATTAGAGGCAGAGGATCAGCAGGGCTGCCAGGTAACTGGTATTGCTTAAAAGGAAATAAACATGGCAGCCTCCATATACCTCTCTCTTCAGTTCCCCTTTAAGGATCACTATAGCGAATAAAGTAAGCAGTTAAAATCTGACAGAAGCAACAGGTTTTGGACTAGTGCATATCCTCAGAGGGGATTATCAGGGTTTTCTTTGTTTTCAAAAGCATTCCCTGAATTTTTGACAATACGACCAGAAGCAGCAGACCAGGAACTGAGTTTGAGTCTCTATGGGTGGATTGGCTGCTACTGCCTAATTTGCATTATTCCATTGCCCAGAGTAACAGGGGTAGGCACAGACTATACTTCATTAGCGCGGCTACTACTACGTTAATTAATTAATGTTATAGCGGTTGTGCTAGTGAAGTATCGTGGTTGCGCTACTTCACAGCGTGCTGCAGTTAAAGAAGCGTGCGTAACTTAGACAAGTGTGCGCGTAACTTAGGAATGCATGTTAAGCAGCACTATCCTGCGTAGCGTGTGCACCTTGCTTTTTTGTTTTAATGAATCAACCCCTATGTCACATGTCAATGAAGGTTCCCTTTAAACTCATCTATGTAAGGCAGCGTTTCTCAAACCTGTCCTTGTGACTCCCAAACAGTGCATATTTTGCAGGCAGCCTCACCTATGCACAGGTGGGGTAATTAGTGTCTCTGCTACATGGAATCCCCCTATCTGAGACACTAATTACCCCACCTGTGCATAGGTGAGGTGCCTGCAAAACATGCACTGTTGGGGAGTCCCGAGGACAGGTTTGAGAAACACTGACATAAGGTGTTGCCCCACAGACACGATTAATTGAAAGATGCCGACTTCCCTGGTATACCCAAAGCTTAATTAGGTTGTGTTCAGATCAGTGACGTAGTTAAGAAGCTGTGGGCCCCAGTGCAAGCTTAGGCCCCCAAGCATGCCATAGATAACAATTGATACAACACCCCAAAACCAATCAAGGACAACCACAGTGTCAGAGGTGCAGGAAGGGGGTGGGAAACAGTCCATTAAAGGTGTTATCAGGCAAAAAAAAAAATGAGTTTCTATTACCTGGGGCCTCTACCAGCCCCATGCAGCCATCCTGTGCCCTCGTAGTCACTCACTGCTGCTCCAGTCCCCCGCCGCCAGCTGGTTTTGTTTTTGCCGACCTCAGGGTCGGCGGGCCGCATTGCGTACGTTTTTACGCATTCCCGCTGATGCAGGAACATCAACCCATACATTTTGGTCGTGGTTCAATGCGTAAATTTTTACACATTAAACCACCAACGCGTAAAATGTATGTGTTAGCAGGAATGCGTAAAAATGTACGCAATGCGGCCTGCCGACCCCGAGGTTGGCAAAAACGAAACTAGCTGGCAGCGGGGGACTGGAGCAGCAGTGAGTGACTACGAGGGCACAGGATGGCTGCATGGGGCTGGTAGATGCCCTAGGTAAGTGAAACTATTTTTTTTTTGCCTGATAACTCCTTTAATGATCACTACTATTCAAATCAACTATAGAAGTGAATATTATCAGCACAGGACCAATAAAAGCTAATACTGTGGTTGGGGGGTGGGCCCCTCGAGGCCCCTCTAGCCCAAGGATCTAGATGCGGTCGCTACCTCTGCACCCCTATTGCTACACCACTGGTTCAGATTAACCTTTAGGCTACTTGCACACCAAGACGTTGCGTTAGGTGCTACGTTAAGGTCGCATTACGTGCACCTAACGCAACATATGGTGGTGCGGGAGAGGACGGTAGAGTGAGCCGCGTTAGGCGGCTCTATCCGTATAAGGTCTCCCAGAGTGGCACTGATTGGGCGGCGGGACCACGTGATGCGGAGCAAGACACTCCACATCACGTGGTCCCGCCGGCCAATTAGCGGCCGCCAGTGCAGTGAATATTAAGTAGCCATGTGCGTGGCTACTGTAGCTGCATCTCCCCGCCTCCTCTCCGCCCTCCACTGAGCATCTAACGCCGTAGCATGCTGCACTTTCGGCAGAACGTGCAGCGTTACATGTAACGCAACGTGGGCTGTGTGAACAACCCACTTGTGTTACATTGCTGTGCATTGGGGGAGCGTTACAGGCGCACTAACGTGCGCCTGTAACGTCTTAGTGTGTAAGCAGCCTAAAGCTTCATTCTAGACACAAATGTTTTCCTAGATCTGTTTAGGCACTCTGTTACTGGGTTTAGTTCGGCCTGTCAACAAGCTTATTTGATTAGCTGATGTCACATGACTAACTTTTAAAGCACCTGCTCTCAGGGACTAGCTGCAAAACATGCTGTCTGCGCTATATGCTTGAATCTTCTCAGTGAGAGCCAGGCTGTGCCTCCCACACATAGTTTGAACAGCAGGATGATGCAATCCAGGGAAAAGCATCTCCACCCACAGCCACGGGGCCTAAAACTATCTCCCTAAACCTGCTTCCTGCTTTGATCTGAGAAAAACTTCAGAATTTTAATCAGCGGAAGTCTCGTTTCACACAAAAAAGTAACGTCTTAGCACACTGATTACTAAGCCATTAGTTGGTATATTTAGATCGGTGCCTGGAGATGGGTTTTACCACTAATTATCATTAACACTTTCATTATTGCTATTGAGTGGGCAGGGAAAAACACATTGGCGTGCATTAATTGATCGGAAATGCATACATCTACATTTTGACAGCCTAAGCATGAAAAGAGTTGCCAAGGGATATTGCCATTAAAATGCTGAAAATGACCTTCATCAGTAGCAGCTCGTTTTTGTTCTATAAAATGCAGCACTTATGTCATATCTTCCTCTCTTGCTGTGACTGCACTTGTCTCTCCCTCAGGCTCTGATGTACTGAGAGCTGGCATTAATGGCTGGCTAATGCTTTCCTATCAGTGAACAGGCCTTCATTAAAATCGGGGTCATAAAAAATAAAGTTGATTTTTTTTCTTCTTTTATTTCTCATTTTCATTTCATTAGTGTAAGGCAACAATTTTTAGGAGAATTTGTACACAGTGATGCTTCTGTATAACATACTGACAGTACATTGTTTGAAATTTGAAGCAATAAACTTTGTCATTCTTTTTAAAGTGTAACTGTCGGACATAAAATCAAAAATCAATTCTTTACTATCATCTGGTAAACAAGTAATAAAGGTACTAAACAGGCAATCCAAAAGTTAAAATCACTATTACTTTTCTTGTTGATAAATGATCATTTCCCGGTTTACCTGATTCTTATTTGGTACACATAAAATTTGGTACACAAAAAGGAAGTTGCAGGGCATGCTGGGTTGTTCTGTTTTGCTTCTCTACTTCCTCTTAGACTTAACTAATGCAGCCCGATTGGCTGAAGCCTCTTTCCCTCCTGTTTTCACCTCCCACACCTCTGTTCCTCTCTGATTGGCCAATATTTCTCATGCTGAGACAATGCACTTTCTATGGTGAAGGGGGAACAAATCAAGCAGAGGACTGACAAGTCCGGACTCTCCGCTCAGTTTTTCAAAACAAATACCACAGATTGCCAACGGATCCGTTTTTGAAGTGCATGAAGACGGCTGCTATTTTTAACATTGTAATCCGTGGCTCCGGTTTTGGTCCGGGCCCAAAAGTGGAGCCACGGATATGTTTTTACAAGTGTGAACCGGCCCTAACGCAGCTATTTCTTTATTTTCAGAGCTGCTTTAAACATTTCTCATATTTTTTTAAATCCTCATTTATTTTACAAAACAAATAAATAAAAGCTTCACATAAGGAATAAATGCTGTCGAAAGTCTCCATGTCTCTGGTGAGATTTGCCTCACATACAGTCTACAGCATTTCCTGGTCAATGCTGGGAACATCTGTGCGGCTAAGCAATCCAATCAATGAGTGAATGGAGGGCTGAGCTTCACCAGATATGTTGTGAAGGCCTTCTGACCGCTGTCTATTGTTCATGCAGATGCAAGTGACTCACAGGCCTGGTCAATTAACGCTCAAATTCTGATGTAGCTCTCTGCTGTGGGAAAGAAAACTTTTCATTTACCAAAAAAAAAAAAAAAATGCATTTAAAATCCTCACCTCATGTTGCTTAAACTACATACAGACTTTACAATCTCGTCACCCAATCCATCTGTTTATGGTTGAAGAGACCCGGTAGTGAATTGATGCAGGGGCTGTTTCTTTACCTGAACACCTTTTCTTCTGCCTAAAGGTGCCCATTAACAGTACAATTTTTTCACCAAATGCGATTTTTCGATGCAATTCTAATGATGAAGGCAATCGATAAGAAGCGATTTTTTTTTGGTCGATTGCTAAATAGGATAAAATCAATCTGAAAGATGGATTTAATGATCAAATTTGAAGAAAGTGTCGTTCAGTAAATGTGAACATTTGAACGATTAATACCTTCCAATTATTTTCAATTGTAAAAATCGCATCGAAAGATCACATTCGGCCAGATGGATCTGGGAACACTACCGATAAACGATCGTTTCCTGATCCATCTGGCTGAATTTGCATTGGCGCTGTGAAAATAAACGATCATGTAAATGATTGTTTACATGATCGCGGCAAAACCTTGCAAAAGTCAATGAGGATTGGATCGATCCTCTGCGAGTTAACCCAGCATGGCGGTCGAACGAACGATCGCAGCGGGTGGCGTGCTGAATTCCTTTTAAGGAAATGCTAATATTTTTAATTGAAAAACTGCTATTCGGTCAACTGCAACTTCCAATGGTTTGTGGGGGATTTTTTTTTTTGGGGGGGGGGGAGACAGTCCCTCTTTTTGCACCAAATCCCTATGTCCCTCTTTCCTGCTCATGTGCCTCTCTTTCAACAGTAACCTACACATTTTAATTACTATAAATTACTAGTAGCCATTCAATCGTTTGTTCAAAAACTTTTTCCACGGTGCTATTTTGTTTTAAAATCCAAACGGAATATCATACGAGACTCGAATGTACAGGTAGGCATGATAGGTGACGACCAATGAATGACTAGCCTGAGCTTTTTGACAGGTGCCACTACCACTAAAAAATAAAAACCTTAATAGGTCTAAACTAAGCCATTCAAATGTTGAAAAACAACAACAAACTCGTGATAAGGGAAGCTGATAATGGAGGAGTGGTAGTCGCTCAGAAGTGTGGGGGAACGAGGCCCAAAAGCTTCTGAGTGACTTCACCTACGATAGAAAACTCCCTAAGGGCCCGTTTCCACCATAGCGTTGCGGAATCGCCTGCATTCCACCGCGGACGAAATCGCATGCGGGTGCGATTCCGCATGCGTTTTTGCCGCGATTTCGCATGCGATTCCGCATAAGTAAGGCTGTATGCGAATTTAACCATGTCACTGCCTGAGTAAATTAACATTAATACCTATGCGAAATCGCATGCAATTTCGCGGCAAAAAACGCATGGTCACCCCGCATGCGATTTCCCTATTAGTTACATTAGCGGCGATTCGCGCACATTAATTCTGCACACGAAATCTGACAGCCCTGCCGTGCAGATTTCTGCCGCACCAAAAAACGCTGCCGCAGCCGCACAAGTGGGAACAGCCCCATCCACTTACATTGCCTATGCGAATCCGCGTGCAGTGCCCGCATGCGGATTCGCTATAGTGGAAACGAGCCCTAAGGGTCCCACTGAAATTTTCCTCATGAAGAATAATTTTTTTGCCGATAGCGAATGCTTTTGGCAAGGGTATTCTAACGAAGGATGAACACTCCTTCCATAAAGAGACACTGAAGTCTCTTTTTTTACCTTATTTTCTTATAAAGTCCTCTTCAGCATTAAATTCTAAGCGGATTTACCGCATCCCCGCGGCAGAACGAGTGATGGTTTATTGCCCCAAAATAGCCCTGCAAAGTTTTACGACTTTGCTGGTCGCAGAATTTGCTGTCAGGGGAGGCAGAGCTTTGTACAGTAGCTCTGCCTACTATCTAGTCAATCTCCGCTGATCTTCTCCTCTCCCCGCCCCACTCAGTGAAAGAAGACTGAAAGGGGCGGAGAGAGGCGGAGAGTAACTGGAAAGGAGGAAGAGATACTGTGCAAAGCTCTGCCTCTATCCAGTAGGAAAAATCTGCAAGCCCTGGAACTTTGCATAGCTATTTCTGGGCAATAAATAACTTGTTCTGCTGCGGGGATGCAGCGAATCAGCTTAGAATTTAATGCTGGAGGACTTTATAAGAAAATAAGGTAAAAAAAGAGACTTCAGTGTCTCCTTAACCACGTTAGCACTCAGGGTTGTTGTCACCTTATGGATGCAAGTAATTGTCACATTTCAACACTCCTCCTATTCATTTGTCAATAACTTTATCACTGTACCCAGGGCCGGGCCGAGGCAGAGGCGAGAGAGGCTCCAGCCTCAGGGCAAAGTGTTGGAGGGGGCGCACAGCTCACTCAGCTATCATTCCCCTATTGTGTTTGAAGCAGAGAGAAATAAGAAAAGGGGATACATGGCAGTGACTGCAATCCAAATAACTAGAGATGAAGGTGTTGGGGGCCCTGGGGCGCCTCTTACTCTAATAGCAGTCAGTGTGTGACGGCTGGGGTGGGAGGGATGGAGGGGCTTTGATGTCTCAGCCTTGGGTGCTGGAAGACCATGTCCCGGCTCTGACTGTACCTCACACCTAAATGGTCTCTAGCTTGTTTTTTCCCCCCAAAAAAATAAGGCTTTTTGTGGCTGATTTTTTCTTTAGAAAATATGGTATTTTCTATGCATTATAAAGGGGAAAAAGAAATATATATATATATATATATATATATATATATATATATATATATATATATATATATATACATATACATACACTATTTGTCTATTTCCATTCACCATAGTTTTAAAATAAACAATTATACCGTAGACAAACGCCAAAGATTTTATTTCCCCATTTATCTTGGTAATCCCAACATTTTATTTAAGTACCTAGTATGGGGAAAATAAAATGTTTGGAAATAAAGGTGTATTTTTTCTATGTCGTGTTTTTTGTTTTATCATTGTATCCTAGCAATAATTGCAAGAACTTATTTGCAAAAATAACAATAATATACCCTCATGGCATACATATTTAAAAAGCAGAATCCCTAAGGTAACAATGTATGTATTCAATATACATTTCTGTCATTTTTTTTTTACAAGCTTTTTATGTTGGTACAGAATATATGAAAATAAAAATTGTATTGCTTTTGAATCAGTTTATCACTAAAAAGAATTCACAAGACATAAACCTCAACCCTAAAACAACCTAAAATCTATTCTACAATCAGGGTTAAAATAATACTACATATGTCTCAGTTAATAGCTAGTTGGGGATCTTGCAGGCCATTAAAGTGGACCTAAATTAAAAGTACAAGATTTCAAAAATAAAATCTATTTTCTAAATTATAATAATAAATAGCAGCCTTTTTTCAGCTGCATGATGACAAATATAAAATATTTTACATTTATTGGAGGAACCCCTCCCTTCCTTTCATATTGCCGGGACAGAATCCAGCAGACTGGTGGAGTAGGTGGTGTCTGGCAAAGGAGGAATTGCTAATGGCTGCCACCTGTATAACCCTAGTTATGAAAAGAGAAGGGTGAAAAGCATGCACTGAAATGCTCATAGGCTTTAAGGAGTGCTTATTTATCTGTGTATGTGTCAGAGTGGTGCAATTAAATATTTTGAATTAAAAAATGTTTGATTTGGGTCCGCTTTAACTCCAAAGTGTGCATGTGGCTTTGTACAGGCCAATTTTTTCCAAAAAGTATTTTAGTGCCTTACTTTGTTTGTATAGCCTCATAAGAGTCTGGACAGCAGAAAAAAGCCACCATGTCACCATTATGGACAGCTAATAACCAGGGCTATTCAAAAGTCTGTGTTTTGTAAGATATCTACTAGATTAGATTATGAGCTCCTCTGAGGACAGTCAGTGACATGACTATGTACTCTGTAAAGTGCTGTCAGTGCTATCTAAATACTAAAAAATAATAATGCCCAGAGCTTAACCCCTTCCCCAACTCAACTGCACTTCTGACTCTGCCCCTTGTCTGTCCAAAATTGTGGGTGTCCTTCTTTTTTGGGCCTTTTGACCATCAAAAATATAGAAATTAGGTTGGCAACCAATATAAATAAATCATATTTCCTCACTTCATTATTCAAAATATAGGTAGTATAAGGTTTTTACAGGAATCACTACTATAGCTTTGGTGTAATAGAATTATATATATATATATATATATATATATATATATATATATATATATATATATATATATATATATATATATATATATATATATATATATATATATATATATATATATAGCTGGGGCATAGACATAGCAAGTAGGATATAATATCAAGCAGCACTACTATACAGTATATAAGCCTTCAAAACAGATTGAGCATTTGCGAATCATAAATAAGTCTGTTCACTTACTCTGTTCTTAGCAATAATTTAACAGCATTGCATCAGGTGTTATCCAAGAACAGATGAATACCAAAGCAATTCTTACATTATATCAGAAAAGGGATTTTTTTCCCCAATGCTCATCTTCTTTTATTTGATGAGGTCTCCCTCTTGTGGCCATAAAAAAACACTAATCTTTAGTGTTTTCAACCCTCCTGTCTTCTCCCATATTTCTGGGCTCTTGCTGACTTTAGTTTATATGTTACGGCCAGAACCCGAAGTTTGGCCACTTCTAGTTCTGGCCGGCCACTTCGGGTTCTGGCCGGCCAATTCGCGAAGTGCCCGCTGCGCTGCGGCCAATGTTAGAAACGGATCGTTTACTCTGATATGAATGTATCTTCTGGCCGCAGCGCAGCGGCCAAACGTATTAATTTGTTGCAATTTTTAAGCCGGCGGCAATGTAACGATTCAAGCCGCCGGCTTTTTCATCTGCCTCATCTCTCTCCCTCTCTCTTCTTATGGGCAGCCGGGCGGGGACACGCGTGTCCCTCCGGAGTCGTTCGTCGCGGCAGGGAAGCCTGCCGTTCTTGCAGAGCGGGTGCTGGCAGAAGCAATGTCTGCAGCCTCCCCGCTCTGCTGCCCCTGCTGCGACGAACGACTCCCGGGGGGACTCGCGTGTCCCCCCCCGCCGGCTGGCCATAAGAAGAGAGAGGGAGAGAGATGAGGCAGATGAAAAAGCCGGCGGCTTGAATCGTTACATTGCCGCCGGCTTAAAAATTGCAACAAATTAATACGTTTGGACGCTGCGCTGCGGCCAGAAGATACATTCATATCAGAGTAAACGATCCGTTTCTAACATTGGCCGCAGCGCAGCGGGCACTTCGCGAATTGGCCGGCCAGAACCCGAAGTGGCCGGCCAGAACTAGAAGTGGCCAAACTTCGGGTTCTGGCCGTAACATATACATTGGATAGCTAATATTAAAGTGGACATGAACTCTTGCACAGGGCAGAAGGAAAACACAGAGAAATACACCCTGTATGTATTTAAAGAGTTTAACATGTCTAGCCCTCCTGATCTTTGACAAATCTCAACTGTAATTTGATCTCTCAGCTTTGTCAGCTGGATGCCTCAGCAGAACATCTAATTTGTAAACACAGGATGTTAACACTATGTCTGCTTCCATGAAAGCAGGAAATAGACATGCTGCAGATTTATTACAGGATTTGTATTAGCTGTAACAAAAAAAATGTTTTTAATTTAAAGGTTATTATGCTGTTGCTTATCTTTTAGAGCAGAGAGGAAGTACTGAGTACAGGTCCGCTTTAAAATGAAAAAAATATGGCCACCTCCATATTCATTCATTCAAGCTCTGCTGGGTAGCTATGACTGTGCCACATCACTCTGCTGAGTGCCTAAAGCTACAGGAAGTTGCCAGCCGGATTGCACCAGTTCAGCATTGGAGCTTAAAGTTAATATAAGGGCAAAAAAAAAAAAAAAGTTAGATACTTATCTATGGACAGGGAAGGCTCTGGATCCTATAGAGCTTTCCCTGTCCTCTCTTGCTCCCCTCATTCTAACACTGTCACTCCCATTATGGGTACTTGACCAATTTGTCGAATACACAACTGTGCACCCTTGGGAAGCTTGAGGAGCACTCGTGTCCTTGCGTGCTTCCAAAGACAGACGGCTCCATACTGCGCATGCGTGAGCCCGCTTGCGCCCGCACTTGCTCATGTGCAGTACGGAGCCACCCATCTTCAAGAGCACTTGGCGACACAAGTGCTTCCGAAGCCTCACGAGATGGCAAATTAAATGGGGTTAACAACGCTGGATCGAGGGGTACAAGAGAGGACAGGGAGGGCTCTACAGGATCCAGGGGATTCCCTGTCCGTAGGTAAGTATCTAACTTTTGGGGGGGGGGGGGGGGCCTTTACATTTACTTTAAAGAGGAAGGATGACACAAAAGTCTCTTCAAGAAACTGGAGAAGACTCCAAGCAAGCAGACTAGACTGTGGAGAATGTTGGCTTCAAGCAACATGATGAGATTCTTCAAGCAAGCTGAAAGAGACTTCTAGCAACACTGGAAGGGCACCATTCTGCTATGAAAATAAGGAAAGGCTATAGAGTCAGATGTGGTACTAGTGAAGAAACCTAAAGACTTATCGAACCCCCCACAGATTGTTTTGTTTGGACCACCTGATTTTATTCAGCATCTTATTAAGACCATGCTCTGTGACTACTGAGCTGGAAGGCTAAGGTGTAGTTAATTAATAACTTCACATTCATCTGTGTTTATACCACATTAAAATGTTTTGAAAACAGACATCTGCCTCACCTTGTTTCAGTTTCGTGCAAATACAAAGTACACAAATTATAAGACAACAAAATACAAAGAGATATTCCTCCACTTTCCTATAACTGAAGCCCTTCAAAAATGATGGTTGACTTTGGATATTCAGTTTCAAATTCAAACTCCATGAAAAGCTATTACAGTAGAATTTTGTTCCAGTAAACTCTGGTTTGTAAAAAAAAAAAAAAAAAAAAAACAGCTTTACAGCTCCAACTGTTGAATGTTGGCCTCATACAGTCCTTACCGTGTACTTTTGTCCAGAGAAATAAAAGACTACTGTTGTTTAGGAGACACCTTTAAAGAGACACTGAAGCAAAAAAAATATGATATAGTGAATTGGTTGTGTACTATGAATAATTACTAGAAGATTAGCAGCAAAGAAAATATTCTCATATTTTTATTTTTAGGTATATAGTGTTTTTTCTAACATTGCATCATTCAATAATATGTGCAGATTACACAACACTCAGCATTCAAAATGATTCTTTCAGAGCAGTCTGTGAACTAATGACCTCTCCTCTGGCAGAGAAAAAGAAAATTGTTCAGGAACAGTTGAGATAATAAAAGATAGAAAACAGCCCTCTCCATGACTTTGAAAGTCGTAGAGCTTAATGGCTTTTTTTGCATAGAGTTCACAACTGGAGTTTCTTAACTCTTCCTGCACTGGAAACAATTAGACTGATGTATCTGATCTTAATGTTTTATTTCCTAGCTGTACTACACATACAAATCATAATATCATTTTTTTTTTTTCCGCTTCAGTGTCTCTTTAAGCTATTGTTCTATCTAAGATAGGTTATGGTCAATGGTTCTTAAACTTTTCATGCGTAGTTATCAATCTTCAAATCAGCTCTGAGCATGGCAAAAATGGGGCATGGCATTCCTTGTAGTTTTCCCCTAATTATGGTGTCCCACATAGAGCTCCCTTAGTTACAGTGCCCCCAAAAGGTAATCTGTTCATTATGATGCCTCTACAGTTCTGTCTTCATTTTAGTGCCCTCATAGTGGTCTTGAATTTACAGTGCCTTCCATTCAGGGCAGGGGAGTCTGTACAAAAATCATCCGACTCCAAAGTTTATGAAACCACCGACTCCGACTCCTCAACTCCAACTCCACAGCTCTTTCAGGGCTATGGAGTGGGTACAAAAATCATCTGACTCCAACTCCGATTCCTCGGTTTAAGAAACCACCGATGTTACTTTCACTATAGTTTTCCATCCCATAGTGCTCTCCTTATTACAGTCCCCCTTACCCCCCCCCCCCCCCCCCCACAGTGATCTCTTCATCATAATAAACTCCTTTATGTCCCCTTCATTAAAGAGACACTGAAGCGATAAAAAAAATACATGATATAATTATTTGTATGTGTAGTACAGCTAAGAAATAAAACATTAGGAGCAGAGACATAAGTCTAATATTGTCTCCTGTACAGGAAGAGTTAAGAAGCTCCAGTTGTTATCTATGCAAAAGAGCCATTGAGCTCCACGACTTTCAAAGTCACAGAGAGCTCCGTCTTCTGAAGATTGGTATCTCAACTGTCAGCCATTGTATCTTCTTTTTCTCCCCAGAGGACTGGTCAATAGTTCACAAGACTGCTCTGTAAAAAAAAACAATTAGAATGCTGAGTAGTGTTTAAACTGCAAATATTAAAGAATGATGCAATGTTATAAAAAACACTATATAACTGAAAATAAAAATATGAGAATATTTTCTTTGCTACTAATCTTGTAGTATTTATCCGTACTACACAACCAATTCATTATATCATATTTTTTTCGTTTCAGTTTCTCTTTAAAGAGAATCTGTATTGTTAAAATCGCACAAAAGTAAACATACCAGTGTATTAGGGGACATCTCCTATTACCCTCTGTCACAATTTCGCCGCTCCCCGCCGCATTAAAAGTGGTTAAAAACAGTTTTAAAAAGTTTGTTTATAAACAAACAAAATGGCCACCAAAACAGGAAGTAGGTTGATGTACAGTATGTCCACACATAGAAAATACATCCATACACAAGCAGGCTGTATACAGCCTTCCTTTTGAATCTCAAGAGATCATTTGTGTGTTTCTTTCCCCCTGTTCTCATGCACTGAAGTTTCAGGCTGCTCTTTTCTTCCTGCAAACAGCTTTGCCCTTGTCTGTAATTCCTCAGTATGTGAAAGCCCAGCCAGCTCAGAGGACGATTTATCCAGCTTGTAAGAGAGAAGAGAGAAGCTGCTCTAATCTAAATAATACACAGGCAGTGTGCAGAGAGGGGCCTGAATGGGAGAGTTCTTAGCAGAACCACAACACTGAAGAACTTGGCAGCCTTCCAGACACAGCCTGACAAGTCTGACAAGAGAGAGATAAGTTGATTTATTACAGAGATGGTTATAGTAGAACGTGCTGCAGTAAGCCAGAACAAATTAGAATAGCTTTTGGAACTTGTAGGATGATAAAAAACAGGATGCAATTTTTGTTACGGAGTCTCTTTAAGGTATCCCCAATAGTACACCCTTTATTACAGTGTGCTTATTAGTGGGCCACTCATATAGTTTCATCACAGTGGCTCACTCACTAGAATGCCTCTGTTTATGCCCCACTGTGCACCCCTATCTCCAGTGCAGAATAGTGTACAGTAGTGTGATGGTTATAATCACCTCCCTTGCTCCACATTGCAGTCCTTTCCCACCCGCATGCACTGCCATCCCTCTCCACAGTCACACTGACCATCACGTGAGTGTGATTCAGAAGAGTAATGGCAGTCTGCATGTTTGGAGATCTGGAGTCAGACAGGTGGGTATAACCATCATTGAGTTGGTTGCCATTACATTACAAAGAGACTTGTATATATGCCCAGGACAATGTTATAAGAAAGGCACATTTTCCCTTTAAATGAACAGCACTGGAAGGGGGCGATTTTGTGGCCTGCTTTAAATTATCCGCTCACTGAATTTATTAAGGCTAAAATGAAAAGAGCACATACTTCTTATACACCTCACACAAGCCTTATAAACTCTATTATGCAAAGATAATTAACAAAATTACTTGCAGATAATTAAGTAGAGCAAGCAGATGCACACTGTGTGGCAGAGCATAAGCAAGCTACACATCACTAGTTAAGTGGCCTTCCTTGCCAATAACTCAATTAATAAACTGCATGCCAAGGAAGTATTAGTCCTCTTGTACTAAACTTTATGCAGGTATTATTGACAGTATGGCTGCTATTCAAATCAATTACAAGTTTTCAAGACTTCAAAAAAAAAAAAGCAAGAAAAGAAATGACCAGACAGAAGTAAAAAAAAGGTCTACAAATGTCAGGCTAGGACCACACTAAGCAGAAACACTAACACTGCGTAAAACGCACATAATGGAAGTCTATTGGGGCCCATACATGGTACAATTTTTTTTCGATTACACAATTTTGTTCAATTGTTCCGTTAGATCGAATTTAAAGATTTTTCCATGTCCGATCGGATTTTTATTGAAAAAAACTGAATAATTGATTCTTTTTTCTTGATCGAAAAAAACTCTTTTAAACTTTCATTCGATTTGATCGTTTTGGTTGAATAAATGGGAAATTTGAACGTTTTATTGTACCGTGTATGGGCACCTTTACGCCGCATAAAAAAGGCATAGTTCTGCGTTCTGCAATGTGCGTTTGCAAAATGCACAACTTGCTGCATATTTTTCGAAAATGCATTTAAAATACACATAATGCATGTCAATGGAGGTACAGAGGTAGTGTGTTTTACCTCCCTAGCATTATGGACAAACCAGACTCATCCTAAAAAATTAGCTACTATCGGTAAGGAAGAGTCAGACTCGTCCAGTTATTGCAACTACTCACCTGTGGCATCGCTGGCGTACGGGATCCCTCGCCGGCACCTCGCGGCTTGACTACACATGTATTCCAGTCTTTTTCTCAGTGATCCTCGGTGGCGATCTACTCTTCTTCCTCCATCGCTTCCTGTCCCTCGGTGTCACGGCCCTCGGTGTGTCCCTCTGATGACACTGCATGCACCACCTGGTGTCGGGCATACGCAGCGTCATCAGTCAGCAGGCAGCACATTCAAATTTTTTGTATTGGATCCAATGCAAACATCTGTACTAGATCCAATATGAAAAAAAAAGTGTAAAAAAAAAAGCTATGGGCAGCACTACTGCACATAGCAGCAAATAATAAAGTGAGAAAAAAAATATATTAAAAAATATTTGAATAAAAATTAAAAGACAGGTGTTTTTTAATATACTGTACACATTCTTACAAGGCTGCAACTTGCAAGTGGTCTACAAAAATGCTTACAATACAAAGAAACACTTTTAAAAAATTGTACCGCTGTTGGTACAAAAATTGTAGGGTAATTAAATGCCAGGGAGGTTAACCTTTTTTTTGACATTCAAGAGCAGGGAGGTTAACCTTAACATTCGGGCTAGCTGCCGGGAGATCAATGCAGAGTATTGCGCGCATCGGGAGCTTTAACTCCCCTGCTGGGGGATCCAGACGTCAGTAGCCGCTCTCCTTTCTGTCCTCAGAGGTTCTGAATCACTCTGGTGAGATCGCCGTCATCGATCTTACCAAAAAGTTATTGAACAACGGAGGTAAAATTGCAGCGCTGGAATTTTTCCTGATTTTAATGTCTGAAATCTTTTAAAAAGACCCTAAAATCCGGAAATAATCAGACCACCAGGGGGATTAATAGCGTTTTTGTCATATAAAGCAAGTTTGGTTATATATTTGCACTTCCTGTTCACTTCCTAGTGAGGAGCCTGAGGGGACAATGGGGTAGATTCATAAAGCATACGGTAATGCAGAAAACATCTGACTTTACCGAGTACTTAAGAAAATGTCAATTCATAAAAGCTGTTACTGCATGAAAAGCTAAAATTACCGAGCAGTGAGGTAAATTACCGACTTGCGCGGTAAACACCCCAACACATGTCAGTAAATGTCAATTCATAAAAAATCTACAACATACGGTAAATTACAGAAAAATGACTGTCAGGTTTGAGGTGGCGAAATCAGAGGGAGTCTGTGCGAGGCTGGGCTGGGAGCCGTGACTCTGGTCATCAGCTCAATCACCAGTGGATGTCCGTTGGCTGGTGTATTGCTCTCAGCTGGTTATTCAGTTACCTGCAGATTAAGTGATTCCCTGAGAATGGCTTTGTTGTCACACAGGAATGTCCAGGCCGCTAATCCATGAAGGCACACCCAAATTGAATGCAGTTTATGTTTGATAAGGCGGTGTCACGGAACAGCCGTGAGAAACGCGGGCGAATTGGAAGGAGCCGCGCAGTCCAATTTCTGATCGCTGTCTGGCTAAATTTGTGCAGCCATTACAGGAATCAGAACGGACATTCCTGTTTTTTTTTTTAAAGTACAAGTTTTCTCCTCTGCCCCTGACTTAGATGCAGGATGTCTTTTGATGTGTTAATTAGCTTAGAATGTTTATCTTTCATTACCTCTCTAGTCACCAGCTGGGGACTCTATTCAGAGAAGGCTTCCCTCCCCAACAGGGGGCTACTCCAAACCTACTTTCCCCCTAGACTTCTTGGCAACGATGAATGGCCAATCTGAAAGCCTGGGTGGTATGATTTCCTGTCGGTATACAAAAAACGTATATCGCACAGCTATGAAATTCATAAAGTCTTATTCGAAAAAATCTGGCCATCGTGCTGATGTGAAATTCATTGTGATAGTCTGTCCGGTTATTGAGGTATGACCCGTCTCAAGAACTGGGTCTGTTGCACTAGCCATGTCTGATGTCATATTAATCTGTATTTTCTGACAAGTATGAATCTGTTATCCACCTGAATATGACGTATATCGTTTGTGGGTTACGGCAGTTTGTAAGTTTAAAACCTAAAATCTCTCAGAGGAAATGAACTGCCATTGGTTGGTAATTCAGAGGGGCCGGCATTGCCACACCCCCAAACCAGCTTCATCAAAAGCATATGCGAGGGACTCTTCCCTCATTCCTCCATTTTTCCACCTTCATGAACACACGGCCACCGTGAGGAACAAGTGGTGGCCATTTTGATTGAACTTAGCTGAAACAAAGAACTCTGCGGAACTTGAAATCAAGGACTTGATGATTTTCCCACAAAAGGACATTTTCCATGAAACTAAGTATTTTTTCTCCCCTTTATTTTCATACTGTGTTATCTCATGTCTCAATAATTGTTGATTTTAATAATTTTCTGTATATATTAATTATTTATATTGCTTTCAATAAACCAACGCTATCGTCAGTTGTTGTTCTAGCTACCCTATTATTCAGCATACACAGAAACTGATCCCAGTTCTCTGAAGAGACGCTACTATTGTATTGTGCTTAACTAGACAGAATAGAGTGTGTTTAACCGTTTTATTTGTAGATCTAGGCTCAGACAGGCAGCGGGCTCCTCTGTCCCATGGTAACAGAGGTGGTGGCAGATACCCTGAAATAGTGTGTAAAGTTGTAATTACCGTACCTCACAGGCTCCCTTCTGGTTTTTCTGCAGCCAATTCCCAACGGTTCCTACGCATTGACTGTGACCAGAGTTCGCACGATCCGTGCGCTGGCACCGTTTGGAAGGCATTTCGCGGCCTGACCACTAGGGCTCCTGTGACAGGCGGTTTAAACTATGACACACACCAAACTTTTATTATATACTTCTGGGTGGCACTGCCAATACTAAACCCAGCTCTAGACAACAATTACCAATGTGGTCTCATTGATAGTTGACCAGAGGTCACACACTGCCATTGATCTCAATGACCCATGCTTTGTCTCGGGTACTCCATCCTTGGGCATAATGTCACTGTGCTGCTTACCTTTATGGGTGGCATTAATCCCAGATGTCATCCAGTTCTTAATGCCAGCTTGCAATGCAGCCTCCTGCTGTTTTGATGGCAGAGACTGCTGCTAGTGGGCTGAGTTCACACTTAGTGTCTCCCTTTCTCAATTTCAGGTCTTCCCTCCACGCCCTATTGCTGCCTTCTGTATGCTGTCCATCATGTAAAAAAACGATTTGCCTGTTGTCACTTTCACTGCCATTTTCTGGAAACCACAAGGTGTTTTGGACCTTTTTCTAACATGTATAGAGGATTTTGCTATTTACGTTTCAAGTCGGCCCATTGACTTTAAATAGGAACTCCAGCCTAAACAAACATACTGTCATTAAGTTACATTAGTTATGTTAATTAAAATAGATAGGTAATATAATCTCTTATCCACCCTGTTTTAAAAGAACAGTCAAATGTTTGATTTCATGAGGGCAGCCATCTTTTTGGTTGAAAAGAGGTGACAGGGAGCATGAGACACAGTTCAAACTTTCCCGTGTGCTGATCACCCCTCCCAGTTGCTAGACAACATGAATAACAACATAGGAAATCCCATCATGCTTTGCACAGCATCAGGGAAAAAACCCCGGGCAGTTTTCTTTGATGGGTGGAGCTTAGCTAAAAATGCAGCTAAAAATGATGCTTTAGTAAGAAAAGCAAAGTCCTGATGCTGTGAAACTGTTAAAGAAACACCAAGTCTTTTCAGTTCTGCTGAGTAGATTTTTAGTCCGGAGGTTCACTTTAATGAAATGTGTTCATCCCTAGTGTCACCTAGCTTGTATACTGTGCTTAAGACTGGAAAGCAGTAGGTGATCTATCATTATCATTAATGATCTATCATTAAAGAGACTCTGTATAAAAAAAAATACTCCCCTGGGGTGTATTTACCTCGGGAGGGGGAAGCCTCAGGGTCCCAATGAGGCTTCCCCCATCCCTGTATCTGCAGGGAATCCAGCGCTGGCTCCCCGAAGCGTCCCGTAATCCTCCCCCGACAAGCCTGACAAGGCTTGATATATTTATCTCTCCTGGCTCCAGCGCAGGCGCAGTAGCTGGGCTAGGCGGAAATAGCCGAACCTGATCGTATCCGCTCTACTACGCAGGTGCAAAAGGACTCGCGCCTGTGCAGTAGAGCGGAACGATCGGGTTCGGCTATTTCCACCTTACCCGAACGAAAAGCCGCTACTGCGCCTGCGCTGGCTCACGGAGAGGTAAATATTTACATTTTTAGTAAAACTGCTGCTAAATCACTTTGTACGAGTGATTGAAGAGCGATTTTGCTGTGTTCCTATATTTTGTATTGGAGCGCAGTTGCTTCTCAAATGCTGCAGGACCCAAGAATGCTATTTGGGGGATCACCTCCATTGGCTTTCAGTAGTCTGGCCCTTTTGCACAGCTGAAGCAACACCCGTGGGTCTTAGTCCTAATGCAGAGCGACACAAGTGCCATGTGTTTGTGTATCAGCCACAACCCCCTGTGCTGCTGAGCAAAGTGCAGTGTGCTCAGCACATCCCTGGATCTGTGCACATCAGTGGTTCATTGTTTGGAAAACAACTGCAGAATCTAATTACAAGTCATAACAGGCTATTGGGTTCCATTCTGGCTGCACTGAAAGCTTTTTACAATCCCTTTCCTGTGACTGAAGCTACATATCTAGCGATCACTTAAGCATGTGTGTTCACTGAAGAATAAATATATTATGCAAAGTTCAGATATCTAAACCATTCAGTCAGATCTGCTAAAGGTCAGTTGTGGTTGCTGTACTGTTAAGGTGGCAATACATCTGTAGACTTGGCGGCCAATCGACCATCACATTCGATAATTATTATTTTGAACAGTTCATCTATTTACATTACCAAACACAGCACAGGGTTTTGCTATTAACCGCTAAAGTTGGCATGAAGTTACGCAAAATTATGAATGGATGACAACAAAATCAATTCAATTTCCAAATCGTAATTACATATGGCCAAAATTTTGCGTAATCTTAATTAGCAGATTATGATCATCACTTTAAATAGTGTAATTTAATAGTGCAATTTTTTAAGTGTTCTACGCATGCGCGGGGGCGTGTAAGCGGGCACGTGAGAGCGCCCACGCCCTCACATCACTAGGAACGTACTACGCCTGCGCAGACAACTACGGTGACTTGGGCGCGTTAGCCCGCGGGCGCATTTAAGCAGAAGGTGCCAACTAATCAGGGATCAGTGATCGTTAAATTCTGCAAGTGCAGGGCCGGTTTAAGGGGCCCTGTGGCCCTGGAGCAAACTATAGCGTTGGGGCCCCCTAGCGCAAAGCTTCCCCCCCCCCCCCACTATTACCGCTCTGCTCCCCGGGGCCTGCAAGCAGCCATAAATGCCTATTAGTCCTGGCGGGTGAGCGGATAGGCAGCGGCTGTCCTCTGAGACATGCTGTCTCCCCCCTACTCTATGACCCGGCGCATCATTTGTAAACACGGGCCGGGTCACAGAGTGAGAGGGAGACAGTGTGTCTCAGAGTACAGCCACTGCCCGCCCGCTCACCTGATGATACTTATAGTTAATTATGGCTGCCATTATAGCTGCAGGGCCCGGGGAGAAGGCAGAAAGGAACAGGGTCGGCGCTGCGGGGGCCTCAGCAAAGGTCAGGGCCCTGGGGCAAATGCCCCCTTTGCCTCTATGGTAGCGCCAGCCCTGTGCAAGTGGGACCCCGGAGAGGACCACAGCTGCATCGAGGGACACAAATGACTTCTAGGGGCTGAAAGAAGCCCCAGGTAAACTATAAAACTATATTTCTTGTCTGGACTTGTGAGTCCTTTAACAAGCCTGTAAATACGGGATGATCAATGAGAAGCAAATATTTTCTCCTTACAATCACATTTTATTTAAATTATATGCAGCTTAAAAGTGGACCAATCAGAATAACGTCCTGTCAATTTCTTATTGGTCCAGGTTCAAGCTGTATAACATTCACATAATATTTGAATACAAGGAGAAATGATTTGCATCTCATTGATTATCCTTACTTGTAAATGTGACAGATGTACAGTGGGATGCGAAAGTTTGGGCAATCCTGTTAATTGTCATGATTTTCCTGTATAAATTGTTGGTTGTTACGATAAAAAAATATCAGTTAAATATATCATATAGGAGACACACACAGTGATATTTGAGAAGTGAAATTAAGTTTATTGGATTTACAGAAGTGTGGAATAATTGTTAAAACAAAATAAGGCAGGTGCATAAATTTGAGCACCACAAAAATAAATGAAATCAAGTAGATCCTCCTTTTGCAGAAATTACAGCCTCTAAACACTTTCTGTAGGTTAGAATGAGAGTCTGGAGTCTTTTTGAAGGTATTTTGGACCATTCCTCTTTTCAAAACATCTCTAGTTCATTCAGGTTTAATGGCTTCTGAGCATGGACAGTTGTCTTTAACTGACACCACAGATTTTCAATTATATTCAGGTCTGGGGACTGAGATGGCCACTGCAGAACGTTGTACTTGTTCCTCTGCATGAATGTCTTAGTGGATTATGAGCAGTGTTTAGGGTCGTTGTCTTGTTGAAAGATCCAGCCCTGACGCAGGTTCATCTTTGTCACTGATTCTTGGACATTGGTCTCCAGAATCTGCTGATACTGAGTGGAATCCATGCGTCCCTCAACTTTGACAAGATTCCCATTCCCTGCACTCGCCACACAGCCCCAAAGCATGATGGAACCACCACCATATTTTACTGTAGGTACCAGGTATTTTTGTTGGAATGCTGTGTTCTTTTTCCTCCATGCATAATGCCCCTTGTTATGCCCAAATAATTCAATTTTAGTTTCATAAGTACACAGCACCTTATTCCAAAATGAAGATGGCTTGCCCAAATGTGCTTTAGCATACTTGAAGCGGCTCTGTTTGTGCTGTGGGCGGAGAAAAGGCTTCCTCTGCATCCCTCTCGCATACAGCATCTCCTTGTAACAAACGTTGGAGAAGCAGTTGCGGTGAACAGCGCTACCACCGCAGCTGCCTCCAGCTCTCTGCCTAGCAATTTATCCGTGCCTCGGGCGTCTAGCATGCCGAGGACGGGTTTGTCAGCTGCACATAAGGTCGCCTTATCGCGTGTGTGCGCGCACAGACAGGACCTTTATGCGGGGAGGAGGTGCGTCAGCTGACCAGCCGGTCGGTTGACGTCAAAGGAGACACTCGCCGCTCCTCAATGGCTGAGAGGAGTAGGCGTGACAGAGGGGTCTCCTCTGCTTCATAAGCCAAGCTGAATCACTCGCAACTTGTCTGCTGTTGTGAATACTTGGTGTTAGCGCTCAGACCTTAGATAGTTCCGGTGTGCTTTGATCCGGGAGGAAACCAGGGATTCCACACAAGATAGGAATTGTTTGATAGCAATAAAGATTATTCATTACTGTGTTATTATCTGTGCATGACTCTGGCTCGTTCTGACTACTCTTCTGCTCAGTGATTCTGTACCTTTACCCATCTGATCTTGCTGCTGACTCTGCCTGTTTAAACCTTCCTGTCTCTGCCTTCCGATTTTGTACTGCATCTGTCTGTCTGTTGACAACCCGATTAGTCTGACCACTCTACTCTCACCAGAGGGCCCTTGACTCTGGTGAGGGGCGCTGTACTGTTAGTACTCACCAGCTCCTCTGGTGAGGTATAGCTAAACCTATCAGTACTACTGTTGCACCAATCACTATACTTGCTATTGCTGTCACATCAGCTGTCTGATATACCTGCATTATAGGTGATTCTGCAGATCACCATATAATCAGGCATATATCTGCATTATAGGTGATACTGCAGATCACCTAATAATCAGACCTCTGTTTCTTGCTGACACAAATCGTTACATTCCTTGTGTAAAGTGCGCTGAATGGTTGAACAATGCACAGTGACTCCTGTGATGAATGATACAGAAATCGAGACGATTCTATACCGTTCTGCACAGCAGAACAGAAGACATTTTTTTTTTATTTTTAAACAGATGTCTTTCCCTCTCTGCTGTGTGAAAACAAACCCTCACCCACATTGAATTGACTTGTTAAGTAGCCAAGAGGTGTGAAACCTAGCCTGGTATACTACATCAAAGGGTGTCCTGGCTTGTCACACTCAGATGCTAATTGTACACCAAAAGTATTTTTATTCAGGGGAAGCTAGCTCCGCAGGAGTCCACTGACGAACACAGACAAGCTGGCACTGCTAGGAAACAGGTTTAAATGAATGTAGTTTATGATTTCGGTAGTTAACATGAAAACCGTATATAGCACAGCTATGAAATTAATATAGTCTTCTTCGTTAAAATCTGCCCAATGTGCTGATATAAAATTCATAACAATAACTTGTCTGGTTATTGGTGTATGGCCCTCCTTGGATACCGCTCAGCCTAACGCCCTAATGCAAGCTGTCATATTAATCGGTATTTTCTGACAATTATGAATCTGCAATCCCCCCAAATATGACATGTATAGTTTATGAGTTACAGTATTTTACAATTTAAGTTCAAATCCTCCTAGGAGGAGGTGGACTGTCATTGGTGGGTAATTTAGAGGGGGCAGGCGTTGCCACACCCCCAAACCAGCTTCATCAAAAGCACATTGCCAGCAGGCGGACTTGAGTCCTCAATTTTAACATCATCTGGATTACATCTCGACCTGCTGCTGCTAACCAGGGGACCATGTGGTTAGCAGCCATCTTGAAACTGTAACCTCAGTTCGGATTTACAAAGTATACCTAAAGACCTCTGATTCTGAAACCAAGGACTTTGCATTTATTCTCCCAGAAGGAAATATCCCCACACAGACTGCATTTCGGCTAAGTAAACCTTTTCACAATTATTTCCTTTTATTTTAAGCTTTGTGTGTATATGTTAATTAGTGTATGTAAATGTGTGTAATGCATTTTTTGTTATTAAACGTTTAAAAATCATTTAGCGGTTATGACCTGTTGCTGAACATACACAATCGTACTTACTCCTCCGAAAATGTTACCTTGTGATCTAGAGCAGGGGTCCCCAACCACCGGGCCGCGGCCCACTGCAGGTCCGTGGGCAGTTGCCAGCTGGGCCGCGGCGGGTCTGGCCTCTCACCCCCCTTCCCCCGCGGCCGCCGCTCCTGTCACCTTATGAGCTGGCGGCCGCTTCCTGTCACAGATTCCCCGTAGCCGCTCTGAGGAATGCAGAATCTCCTATTGCAGCAGCGCTTCCTGCGCAGCTGCTGTAAGGAGGGAAGAAAGCGGGGCAGCGGCTTTCTGTAGCGGCGATCGCCGTTACCATGGAAACCAGCGCTGTCTTGCTTCCTTCCCTCCTTACAGCAGCTGCGCAGCAAGCGCTGCTGCAATAGGAGATGCTGCATTCCTCAGAGCGGCTACAGGGAATCTGTGACAGGAAGCGGCCGCCCGCTCCTAAAAGGTAACAGAAGCGGCGGCTGCGGGGGGAGGGGGGCTACACTGGGGCACTATACTAGCTATCCTGGGGCACTATACTAGCTGCACATGGGACACTATGCTAGCTATACTAGGGCACACTGGGCACTATGCTTGCTATACTGGGGCACACTGGGCACTATACTAGCTATACTGGGCACTATACTAGCTGCACATGGGGCACTACACTAGCTATACTGGGGCACACTGGGCACTATACTAGCTATACTGGGGCACACTGGGCACTATAATAGCTGCACATGGGGCACTATGCTAGCTATACTGGGGCACACTGGGCACTATACTAGCTATACTGGGCACTATACTAGCTGCACATGGGGCACTATACTAGCTATACTGGGGCACACTGGGCACTATACTAGCTATACTGGGGCACACTGGGCACTATACTAGCTATACTGGGCACTATACTAGCTGCACATGGGGCACTATGCTAGCTATACTGGGGCACACTGGGCACTATACTAGCTATACTGGAACTATACTAGCTGCACATGGGGCACTATACTAGCTATACTGGGGCACACTGGGCACTATACTAGCTATACTGGGGCACACTGGGCACTATACTAGCTATCCTGGGGCACACTGGGGCACTACACTAGCTATACTGGGCACTATACTAGCTGCACATGGGGCACTATACTAGCTATACTGGGGCACACTGGGCACTATACTAGCTATCCTGGGGCACACTGGGCACTATACTAGCTATCCTGGGGCACACTGGGCACTATACTAGCTATCCTGGGGCACTATACTAGCTATCCTGGGGCACTATACTAGCTATACTGGGGCACACTGGGCACTGTACTAGCTAACCTGGGGCACACTGGGCACTATACTAGCTATCCTGGGGCACTATACTAGCTATCCAGGGGCACATGGGGCACTATACTAGCTATACTGGGGCACACTGGGCACTGTACTAGCTATACTGGGGCACACTGGGCACTATACTAGCTATCCTGGGGCACTATACTAGCTACCCTGGGGCACATGGGGCACTATACTAGCTATACTGGGGCACTATACTAGCTATCCTGGGGCACATGAGGCACTAAACTAGATATACTGGGGCACACTGGGCACTATACTAGCTATCCTGGGGCACACTGGGCACTATATTAGCTATCCTGTACTAGCTATCCTGGGGCACACTGGGCACTATACTAGCTATCCTGGGGCACTATACTAGCTATACTGGGGCACACTGGGCACTATACTAGCTATCCTGGGGCACACTGGGCACTATACTAGCTATCCTGGGGCACTATACTACCTATCCTGGGGCACACTGGGCACTATACTAGCTATCCTGGGGCACTATACTAGCTATCCTGGGGCACTATACTAGCTATACTGGGGCACACTGGGCACTGTACTAGCTATCCTGGGGCACACTGGGCACTATACTAGCTATCCTGGGGCACTATACTAGCTATCCAGGGGCACATGGGGCACTATACTAGCTATACTGGGGCACACTGGGCACTGTACTAGCTATACTGGGGCACACTGGGCACTATACTAGCTATCCTGGGGCACTATACTAGCTATCCTGGGGCACATGGGGCACTATACTAGCTATACTGGGGCACTATACTAGCTATCCTGGGGCACATGAGGCACTAAACTAGATATACTGGGGCACACTGGGCACTATACTAGCTATCCTGGGGCACACTGGGCACTATATTAGCTATCCTGTACTAGCTATCCTGGGGCACACTGGGCACTATACTAGCTATCCTGGGGCACTATACTAGCTATACTGGGGCACACTGGGCACTATACTAGCTATACTGGGGCACTATACTAGCCGCACTGGGGGGCACTATACTGTACTAGCCGCCACCCCCAACCACCCCCCCCCCCCTGGGGCACTATACTAGCTATCCTGGGGCACACTGGGCACTATACTAGCTATCCTGGGGGACTATACTAGCTATCCTGGGGCACACTGGGCACTATACTAGCTATCCTGGGGCACTATACTAGCTATCCTGGGGAACATGGGGCACTATACTAGCTATACTGGGGCACTATACTAGCTATCCTGGGGCACATGAGGCACTAAACTAGATATACTGGGGCACACTGGGCACTATACTAGCTATCCTGGGGCACACTGGGCACTATATTAGCTATCCTGGGGCACATGGGGCACTATATTAGCTATCTTGGGGCACATGGGGCACTATACTAGCTATCATGGGGCGCTATACTGGGGCACACTGGGCACTATACTAGCTATACTGGGGCACTATACTAGCCGCACCGGGGGGCACTATACTATACTAGCCGCCACCCCCAATCCCCCCCCCACCCCCAGAGAAAAAGGTTGGGGACCCCTGATCTAGAGTATCCTGTATTTATAACTCGTATGCTGGAATCGGGCACAGATGAACAGATCTGGCGCCGATCCCTGCATACAGCTAAGGGTTAACTTACAGTGTTTGCAGTGTGCTAAAATATTTACAGTCCTGTGCTGTCTCACAGGTGGTGGCAAGATTTTGAATTGTACGTGTGTGGTGAATCCTTTGGAGTCAGGGCGCTCCTCTCGGCTAGTCGGCTCATAGACTGCGAATCCACATATGGGCATTTATGCGCAAAGCGTCAGCGAGACCAAGTTTCTGACTCTGAGTGATTGACTTGATCAAAGACTGGCCCGTGCGGTCTATGGCAACTCCATCTGCAGCAAGATGATGTTGTAGGCCTTTAGTGCTGGTCTGTCAGTTGACTCTGACAGTTCTCACCATTCGTCGCTTCTGTCTGTTCAAGATTTTTCTTGGTCTGCCACTTCGAGCCTTAAAGAGAATCTGTACTCTAATATTCTTGCAATAAAAAGCATACCATTCTATTCATTATTTTCTCCTGTGCCCCTCTGTGCTGTTTCTGCCACTCTCTGCTGCAATCCTGGCTTGTAATTAACAGTTTTAGGCAGTGTTTACAAACAAACTAACCAGCTTCTAATAGGCTCAGCTAAGCATAGTGTATGAGTCATTCAGAGTATGCAGGGGGCCTGCAGAAGGTGTGTATCGCTTCTACCAATCACAAGCAGCCCTGCACATTCCACACAATCAAGCTTTAGCCCGACAAACAGGACAGAGGAAAGATACATTGATTTATTACAGAGACAGTGCAGTTAGGAAAGACTGCAGTAAGCCAGAGCAGATTAGAACAGGCATAGGAACTTATAGGATAGAAGAACTAAGGCTGAAAAATTTGTTACAGAGTCTCTTTAACTTGAACTGAGACTGTGGTCTTCCATTTCCTCAATATGTTCCTTACTGTGGAAACAGACAGCTGAAATCTCAGAGACAGCTTTCTGTATCCTTCCCCTAAACCATGATGGTGAACAATCTTTGTCTTCAGGTAATTTGAGAGTTGTTTTGAGACCCCCATGTTGCTATCCTTCAGAGAAAATTAAAAGAGGAGGGAATCTTACAATTGACCCCCTTAAATACTATTTCTTATAATTGGATTCACCTGTGTATGTAGTTCAGGGGTCACTGAGCTTACCATGCCAATTTGAGTAACAACAATTAGTTCTAAAGGTTTTGGAATCAATAAAATGACAACAGTGCTCAAATGTATGCACCTGTCTAATTTTATTTAAACAATTATTGCACACTTTTTGTAAATCCAATAAACTTCATTTCCCTTCTCAAATATCACTGTATGTGTCTCCTATGTGATATGTTTAACTGGCATTTTTTATCGTAACAAACAACGATTTATACAGGAAAATCATGACGATTAACAAGGTTGCCCAAACTTTCGCTTCCCACCGTAGTGTAATTCTGAATAAAATAAATACTTTCAGAAGAATGATAAACAATGTTATGCCTACCTTCAATCTGATAGGCTGCCGTTGATGCTCCCCATGCAAATGAATCAGGAAACTTAGAGCTCTCCATCTCTGCTGATGCTTCCTTAGGGACTGCAGCGGCCACACAATGAAACTGAATAGCCCTCTGTGTCCTGATTATTGCTTGTGGTGTCTCTCTGATGCACAGCTACAATCCAGATCTGTAAGGAAATATATGATAGTTGCTATACATGTGACTTTAGCATATCCCTATGATAACGCGGATAGACAAGTGTATATTTGAGAAGAGACAAGTGAGGCACTAATCGTTGCAACAAGAAATACCTTTAATCCACGGTGATAGGTCACAGCAGGGTACACAGTGGGGGTGAGGGAGGCCTGACAGCTGTTTCGCTTTACACTAAAGCTTCTTCAGAGGCCAATAGGATAGACAAGTGGAGTAGACTCTAAGTTATCCATTACTATTTATTTAATATTTTTTACTCCCCCCTCCCTCCCCCCGCCAGCCAATCAGCATGATCTGCTATCATAGGCTTCGGCCTGTGACAGTGGATCACTTCGGCAGCTACAAAGGGGACAGCCATGTTACACGACTGTCCTCAGTACAGCGCTGCCTTAGATCGCATCGCTGTACAGAGTAATTAGAAGGCGGGAGGCTGAAGGCGAAGCGGAGATCCGCCTACCAAGCGGAGATGCACGCATATCAGCGCGTGCGATCTCCTGTAAAACAGGCCCCAAGGACCTTACGCCAATCAGCATTAGGCGGTCCTGGGGCTGCCCATCAGCGTGACGCGGTTGGCAAGAGGTTAAGTTACGTTTGACACAAAAGCAAATTATTAAGGTCTAAACACTTAGTTTAAGGTTGGGGTACGGTGAATAAACAGTTTTAGATTGCTCACTTCTCCAAGGTGGGTGAGATGATCCCAGGTGCACGTGTCCAGGGAAGATTTAGGCCTCTTTCACATTAGCACTGAAAACCTGTACTGCATTACCCTTTCTTACCACAAGGTGCCAAGAAAGTCAATGAAGTCTTGCACAGTTAGGCCTGGTTCACATTAGAAAATATAAGCCAAATGGATCCGGTCTCCGCTTCACCGATTCTGGATGGCTCTGTGCACATTAGCAAACGGATTGTGAAAACTAATCTGATCACCGATGTATCGGATCGGTTTTCACTCTGTTTGCCAGCAAATACATACATAATGACAGAGGCTTCCTCTTCTTGCGTGACTAGCCACATGACGCGTGATGTACTCACATGACGCGGAGGAAGACGGAAGCCTCTACCGCCAGCCTTTAGGTATGTATTTAAGGCCCGGTTACCCTTGCTCACCCACCTGCCTGGCTGCTGCACCCTCCCTCACCCTCCCACTGCTCAGGTTCACGTCCTCACATCCCCCGTAGAACGGTCCGTTTCTTCCCTAGTGTGAAGAAATGTTCCGTTCTCCATTGCCCCAATGCAAAAACATTTTTTTGTATTGGTCCGCTGGGCAGAATGGTCTTGAAAATTAAGGCCTGCAGGATTTTTTTTGGTCCGGAGAGCGAACGTACGGAACGTATCCATACCAATGGACGCAAGTGAATAGTCCAATAGGTTAACATTGGATCCTTTCACATCCGTTCCGTTTGTACAGTATACGTTCTGGTTACGTTACGTAAAAAAACGCAGATGTGAACCGGGCCTTAATGCCGTGCGATGCACCGGAAGCATCCCATCTGACACAAAGTCTGCAGCCCGTTTCTGCATGATCTTTGCCTACCGCATGCAGCAATGGGCTACGCAACCAGTGTGTGCACCACAGGAGCTCAGTGCATGCACAGACCAACGGGAGTCCCAGTGACATACTTCCTGCCTAGCAGGGCATACGACCTTTGGCCGAACAGTTGTGCATAGTCATATGAAGGCCAATTTTTGCGGTGCGATGCCAATGCAGTGCAGCAGGAGCATCGTACCCCGCCACAATCGTACACATCTAGTGTAAAACCGGTCTCAAAGGTAAGGATCCAATGATGAATAATGAAGAGACTGAATCCAGGCACTGAAAAAGTATAGGGATTTTAATTCCAAATTTAGTCCACAAACATCAAATGCATATAGTGCAAAGTGTATACGCTTGAGGTAAGAGATATGGGCATGCAAGGGGATGAGACAGACAAGACAAGACACAGAACATTTATTTAATGCTTTTCTTCTGGTGGACTTAAAGCGGCAGAGCTGCAGCCAATTGGGCGCACTCTGTAAGCAGTAGCAGCGTTAGGGAGTCTCGCCCAAAGAACTCCTTACTGAAAAGGTGCAGCTTACTGAATAGGAAAAGCAAAGATTTGAACGCAGGTCTCCTACGTCAGAGGCAGAGCCCACTTTCAATACTCACACCATTAATTCAAGTTTGTCTTTATTTGTTTTTTATTACCGCATTACAACATTAATACAAAGTTTGTGGTGTGGGTATACACAGGGGCACCTAGTCCACCAGACCGACCAAGCAGTCGCCTGTGACGCCATTCGGGGGGAGGGCACCTCTGCAAGGGGGGGGGGGGTGCCCAAAACCCCTACAGATTGTGTGACCCCCCCCCCAGTGGTGAACTGGCCGCGGCGTCTATTAGTTCACTCCCAGCAGCCCGCAGCTTATCTCAGCCTTTTGGCAGGCAGAGGAGGGCTACGGGAAGATGGTGTTCGAAGCCCTGCACTGGAGACTATTTGTGTTTCCAGTACAGGGCTTCAGGCGCCATCTTTCCCTAGCCCTGCTCTGCAGTGTCAGCACAGGAGATTTGCACTGGCTGTAGGTATATCGTTGGATGAGCTGCGTGCCAGAGGCCAGCCGGGAGAGGAGACTTCTGCCAGGTGAATAAATGTTTTTTTTTACAGGTCCATTATTTTCTGGTGAAACACTGCCCACAAAATGATTATTTTCTGGTGAAACATTGCTGCATGACGATTATTTTCTGGTGAAAGATTGCCGCATTACGATTATTTTATGGTGAAACATTGCCGCATTTTGAATATTTTCTGGTAAAACGCTGCCCACATTATGATTATTTTCTGGTGAAACATTGTGGCATTATGATTCTTTTCTGGTGAAACATTGCCCCATTTCGATTATTTTATGGTGAAACATTGCTGCGTTATAATTATTGGGGGGGGGGGGGGAGGGGGGGTATAAATACTCAGAGCCAGAAACAGATAACATGCGCTAAAGTCACTGATTTACAAAGACTGTGCTTTAGTTCTGTTTACATATATTTATTTTTTTAATTCTCAATCGTTAGTACAGAAACCTGCTCTAACTTCTGACGATGTATTACTAAGAAATAAACACTAGATGGCGATATTGCAGCATTTTACACTGATTCCATGCCTGCTAAATAATTTAAACAGCGGAGCAGACAAACAATGGCTGGCATTGACTGGGCTGTGCAAGCTGACATCTGACAACAGCTGCAGCAGAGTGTCCTCATACCTCCAGGGTTGAGTCAAAAAAGTTAAATGCACAGTTTGACTGCCAAGTTTACATAGCCACTGTAGATCGGATTGGCAAATGTCTCTTTTGAAAACAACAGATGGTAAAATGTATGCCTGTCTTCAAACAACTTGCATAGCTGTGATCTATAAAGGCTTCTTCATGCTGGCATTGCTTCCCAGAAAATCATGGCCTTTTGGTAATGCAGCTAAAGTATAATCAGGACAGAAGAACCTCAGTTCTTTTCTATGGAGCCAATCAGTTGCGTAGTTTAGGAGTTATGGGTCCCAGCGCAAGTTTTACACTGGACTCCCCTCAAGTGAATCAATCAGGAAAAAAGGGCACAGGAGTCCTTACGGAAAAAACTGTGCCGCCATAGGCACTTATTATAAAAGCCGCGATTTGTGTTGAAGAACAGAAATTTGAGCGTGCGGTGGTGCCGTCTACCAAGCACCTCAATTTACCTTCAATGCTGCAAATCACGGCTTTTATAATGGCCACATTATGCGCAAGAAAGGTAGGTTTTTGTCGCCCGATTAGCGGCAAACAAGCTAAATTTCAGCGCCCAGTGGTGGCAATGGCATGTGGAAATGCATATTGCGGTTTACATTTCCACAAGACCCCAGTGACCACGATTCTATCAAACGTCACCAGACTCTGAAATTTAGCTTGTTTGCCACTAATCAGGTGCCTCCAAGCGCAAAAATTTACCTTCTTTGCCACATATCGAGGATTTGCGGCAGAGGGGGAGTTAAGGAGGGGGGGGGGGTAGTCTTATGCACCACCAGGGGAGGGGTAGTTCTTAGGGCTGGGCATCACCGGGGAGGTTAGGCATCAGTAGAGGAAGGGTTCTGTGTGAGAGCAGAGTTAGGTTTAGCCATAGTAAAATACAGTGTTTTCCTCAGAATTTTTTTCCAGCTGGGTGGCATGAAAAAGTAGCTGGGTGGGGCACTATGGGGAATGCAAGGCTTGTGCAAATCTACTTAAAGCACAGGAGGAGGATAAGGAGGTCAGCTAAGTGCTCATCAAAATTTGCCGAACTAAAAAAGTCTGGGGAGAACACTGAAATATCAATAAACATTAACAATATTTTACTATCGGAATCCAGCAGTAGAATCCCCTACTCCCTTTTTTCCAGCCTCCTTTTTTTCATATATGCCCCTCAAGCGCTCTATACATAACTGATAAGGAGCACCAAAACCTGCGAAGTACAGCTGCAGTGTCACATAAGTGTAGGCTAAGGAAGAGGGGGGGGGGGGGGGGGGCGGGTAACACTCTATCAATGGTTATAACTAATCAAAGCACAAGAAGAGGTGATCATACCAGCTTAGAACCAATAAGGAGCTAATAAAATGGTTGCAGAAGGGTACCTACTGGGCCCTCCTGACCCAGGGGCCCTGGTGTAGTTGCTACCTCTGCATCCCCTATTGCTACACCACTGGAGCCAATTCATAACGCAAATGTGTGTTGGCTTGTGTTCCACTGGCTAGCTCTGCCGTCATTTTACCAGATGCTGAATCTTGGAACCATCTGCTAATGCCCCCTACCAGCACACTATTATAGGAGAACGCTGATGACCTGAGATTTAAACAGCGGTACTTCCTGTGGCATGGTAATTTTTGATCCTGTGGCAGTAAAGCAACCGAGGCAAACGCTATCATTCATAAAGCATTCACGCATGCGGAAATGCTGAAAACAGCTTACTTTACCGAGCACTTAGCAAATGTGTATTCATAAAGGCTGTTTCCGCATGAAAAGCTACAATTACCGAGCAGAGCGATAAATTACCGCCTTGTGCGGTGATTATCTTAACAAATGTAACACCAAGTAAATTTATAAAGATTAGAGCAAGCAGTATGAGGACGGGGAATACCGCTCCCTTGGTATTTTCCCGCACAGATTTTTGTTACCGAACACACTTTTATGAATGATAGCCATAGACAGGCAGGATAAAATCTGGGCCTCAGCTGGAGTCATAGGGTACCAAACAAGCAGGAGGCATAGGTGACAAGTGAACTAACCCTGATGTCCCACAGAAAATGATGTGGAAAAGGCCTCACTGCCTAAGCACCACAGTACCAGTCAGCAGTATCCAGCTTTTTACAAAAGTGCTAGTAAATGCTTAGAATTTTCCACAGGTTTTAGTATGAAGGTAGCCATAAAAAACTCCATACGGCCAGCCTACCTTCTGCAGGGAAGCCAAGTAGACTAACCTGCTGAATTTTGATAACGCCCTAGTGAATATCCAAGTGACATTGGCACAAATACCTCAGGGCTACACAGCCTCCAAATACACTGATCTTTCAGTAAGGAATGGTTGCTTGTAGCATACAGAGGCAAATGGTCAATCGGTCTATGGCTATAGATGGATGTTTGTGCATTTAAAGTGACTGGATGGATCAACATCATATTCTATCTATCTATCTATCTATCTATCTATCTATCTATCTATCTATCTATCTATCTATCTATCTATCACGAAACCAAGCCACTATGTATTATGAATAGGTTCAATTTATAATCCATTACATTAAAAACATCTAATAACAGAATCATTACGTTAAAGAGAATCTGTGCTCTAATTTTTTTACAGCAAAAAGCATACCATTCTATTCATTATGTTCTCCTGGGCCCCTATGTGCTGTTTCTGCCACTCTCTGCTGCAAACCTGGCTTGTAATTGCCAGTTTTAGGCAGTGGTTACAAACAAACTAACCAGCTTGTGATAGGCTCACATAAGCAGAGTGTGTGAGTCATACAGAGCCTGCAGGGGGCCTGCCGAGGGTGTGTATCGCTTCTATCCAATCACAAGCAGCCCTGCACATTCCACACATTCCAGCCTTAGCCCGACAGAGCCGACAGAAGAAAACAGATTAGATCATATAACAGAGATAACACAGCCACTGTGCAATTAGGAAAAACTGCAGTAAGCCAGAGCACATTAGAACAGGCAAAGGAACTTATAGGATAGAGGAACTAAAGGCCCGTACGAACAATAAATCAATACACTAGCAAAATAATGCAAATAATAACCTCCTGGGTAGTTATCATAAAATAAATAAGGTGCTAAGTGCATACATTTGAAATAAAGTGCTAGTACAGTAAACAATAACTCGCCTAATAAAGTATCTAGTTCTGTGAGGTAGATTAAATGGTACCTAAACTAAAAAAAAAAAAGCAGTTGAACTAACCTTGGGCTTCTTCCAGCCCTTTTCGTCATCCTGTGCCCTCACCATGTTTTCATGATCCTCCATTCACCCGCAGTACCCCTCTGCCAGCCAAGGGACCTGGCGAGTCGCTGGTCAATGTCCATGTGTCCTCGATAACGCTTGTCTGCAAGAGCATGATCGGGAGGTGGGTGGAACGAAACCACGCGTATAGCTGGCAGAGGGGCACTGTGGGTGACTGGAGGATCGTGGAAGCATGACAAGGGCACAGGATGACGACAGGTGGCTGGAGGAAGCCCCAGCAGGTGAGTTAAACTAATGTTTATTCCAACAGTTTAGGTTCCCTTTTAGGGTGCATAAATAAGAAACCCAAATGTGAAAAAATCCAGCAGATTCCAAATACCGGTAAGTTATTATTGTTTATAAAGCGGCAACATATTACGCAGCCTTGGACATTAAGTAGGGTTACATACAATGATAAATAAGGGTGACAGAAATCATTAGTTCATACAAGGAACGAGATCAAGAGAGGGTGATTCCAAGTCAGTCCATGAGGTGGGGCCACGATGATGGGTGTGCATAGGGGGGATAGGTGTAAATGTCCTGCCACACAATGCAGTGAACATGAACAGAGCAGGTAAGAAACCGCTCTAAAACCATGAATGTGTGCAAATTAAACATTAAGAAAAAGTGTGGTTAAAAGAGAAAGCATCAGAGTAACAGAAAGTATCAGAGTAGCAATAATAACCAGTGCAAAGCCAAGAGATGTAGTGAGAAAGAAATAGAAACCACGGCTCCGTAAAGTCTACCAGAGAAGGTTAAAGCTGGACATCCCTCACCCCACTGTTACCCTTCATGATTCGCTGTGAGTGGCATCATCAGAGTCTGTAGGCTAGAGACATGTTCTGTTGCTATGCAGGGTGGGAGGGCTGACGAAGTGGCGCAGGTATGATGTCACGGGGGAGCCAGGGGAGTGGGAAGAACAATGCTCTTGGCCATTGCTTGGCCGAAGCGATCCGCCAGGCATGTTGCTAGCTGGGAGGCCAAAGTGAGTCGGTGGCTGCTGTGCACAAGTCGGAGTCTCAGCAGAGGCAGATGTTATATGTATGGCTAGTATGTGGCAGTATAAGGTGGATAGAAATTCACCAAGATCAAAAGACACAAGCCGGTAATATAACAAACCTAATACATGCACAGTGTACAATGTTAATTATAAATCAATGAAATGCATCTTTGTACTCTCCACAAGGAACAGTAGTCATGCTAACATTGTTGCTATAACAGTTGTTGATCTTGTTTACCTCCTCTACAAGGACTTGGAATGTAGAATCTTTACTGTCCGATTTGTACAATACAAAACATACCAATCGAGTCACTGTGATCTCCTGGATCCCTCGTTGCCGTTTCCGTCGCTCCCCGCCACAATCCTGGCTTTTAATCGCCAGTTTTAGGCAGTGTTTACAAACAACATGTTACAGTATACTACAAGTTTTTATTACAAAGTGAACTATCTGCTGCACTCCTGTCAGGGATTCACACAGTTTTTCAGCATGACAAGCTGAAATTGAGAGCGGAGGCCTGTCTGTGAGGGATAAACAAAGCACACACAGAGCCTGCAGGCCCCCTGCAGAAGACATGCATAACTTCTGCCTATCACAGCAGAGCAGTGCATTCCTCTCTATGTCGACAAAGCTTGACAAAGGAAAGAAGATAAGATATTTTACAGAGACGGTGCAACTAGAAAAGGCTGCAGTAATCCAGACCACATTAGAACAGGTATAGGAACTTATAGGATAGAAGAAATAAGGCTGAAACGTTTGTTACAGAGTCTCTTAAAATCCAGCGCAGAAGAGCAAAGAGGTATAGCCATGTCTTTAAAACTGATCCGTTCCACTAATCAGTTTTTACATGGATCAGTTTTCCATCCGTGCCAGTGTGAACCGGACCTAACTGTTTTCCTAAAATAGAGAGGTGGACAGGGGAACAAGAGGGTGTACACAACAAACCTGGTGTGGCAGGTAATGAAACCTGGAGTTCCAAATAGCCTAATCTGTAATACACCCATCTGTATCTACCGAAATATGTGGCCACATGAATGGTTACCTCTGGGAAGCCCACGCTTCAACCAATTGAGAGTTTTGTCACCATAAAAGCCACAAAGCATAAATGAATCAATAATGGCCTAAAGGCTCTTTTCAAAGTGAACTGGAGTCCTCCAACCAGGTCCGGTCATGATGCCAAGTGAGGAGACTTTCATAGGCGGCAGAAGTCTGGGTGTGGCACCAGGCAGAAACAGGAAGTGAAGAGAGTGCCTGGCCAATCTATACTGGGGGCAACTGTGCCTGGCTAACCTATACTGGGGGCAACTGTACCTAGATACCAACACTGAGGGCACCAATAACTGGCTACCTACCTATAGTGAGGGTGTTTTTTGGGGGGCTCACCGCAGCTATAACGTGTGGTGGAAATTGTCGGGGTGCTGTGCGATCATTGCAATTTGGGGGGGGGGGCATCCGCCTCACAAGTTTGCCTCAGGCAGCAAAAAGTCTAGAACTGGCCCTGCCTCCATCACCTACTTCACTTAGATCTTTCTGGTGCAAGACTCCCCGGTGCCTGAGGTTATGTGGTTATGATGCAAGTTTGCTGTGCCAGCCAGGATCTGTCTTACCTATCAGAGGAGAGTTTGATGATCAGGATGACTTTTCTTGGCTGGCGTCTGCTTCCCTGAGGTAAAGGTGGTGAGTGACTCTCGGAGTACAGACATGCACACACAAGACATATCACATTGTGTTTATCTATGCATCTCATCAGCACATATGTTTGACTTTTGGCATCAGTCTTAACAGTCAAAGTTCACTTTGATAAAAAGCTTTAAAAAATGTTTTTATAATGTTTATTAGCTATTATGTAATATAATGTTATTACAAATTATGTTTCTAGTACAGTCTGCAGTCAGCTGTGGAATACATATAGAATGAGGAGGAACAAATAAATAGAGAAGGTTCTTAAAGGACAACCGAGGTGACATGTGACATGATGAGATAGACATGTGTATGTACAGTACCAAGCACACAAATAACTTGGCTGTGTTCCTTTTTTTTCTTTCCCTGCCTTTTTTTTCTTTCCCTGCCTGAAAAAGTTAAACATCAGGCATGCAAGTGACAGTTTCTGTCTGGGTCGGACTGGGTCAGACTATAGCATAACCCTCACTGATAAGTAATTACAGCCATAGAACACTTTCCTGGCAGTAAATGGCTTCTGAGAGTAGGAAAGAGACAAAAAGGTCCAATAATTCATAGATTTGAGCTCTAGCATACTTCAATGAAGGTGTCATCAAGCAGAGACAATGAAACAGTAAAACATTTAAAAACTAGATAAAATGAAACTGTGGGCTATCCAAAAAAGTCATTTTTAGGAGAAGGAGTATAGATACAATTATTTTTCTCATCTGTGAATTTTCACCTTAGATGTCCTTTAAAATAGTGCTAAAAAAGTAAATCTGTACCCAGGCGTTAAGGTGCCTATACATCAGACCATATATGGGCACTTCCACCAAGAGACAGATCTCTCGCTGATCGAATCTGATTTAGAGAGATTTCTGTCATCTGCCTATACAATGCAGGCCGATTCCCGATCAATTTCAGCATGAAATCGCTTGGGAATCTGCCTTGTGCCCACCAGCACTACCCTGCCCCCCTGATGCAAAATCCCCCACCCCCACCCCACCCCCGCAGCCCAGTGGAGTGTACAATACTTTACCTGTATGCGATCACCGCTGGCTCTGTCTGCAATCTGCATACACGTGCCCGACATGGTTGCTGGTGTAACATGGACTTGTGTGTGACATCACACACAATCCCGATATCGCTCGCCATTACCAACCACAATGGCCTGACATCTTGCAGCATGGCTGATCGATACATGCCACCAATTTGGGCATGCTCATGGCTGCACAGATTTTCATCTGACTCAATAATAATTATCAAATCGGATGGTCGATCAATTTAATAGCCAAGTCGAGAGATGTATGACCACCTTGAGGGGCCTTTCACACTGGCGCGGTGTGGCACATTGCCGCACTGCTACCGCAGCCTAATGAAACCCTATGGAGAAGTTCATACTCCCCACATTGCGGGATGCTGCGCTGGAAGTGCCCAATGTAACGCTGGCGCAGAAACGTGCGGGATGTGTGCTCATCGTCCGGCCGGAACTCATAGGCCTCGTTCACATCAGGGACGTTTCTGTGCGCTTTTTACAGCGCACTGCCCTGTGCGATCAGCAAGGTATTTACTTTCCCATGTAACTAAATGTAGCTGGTTCACATCTATGCGCTGCACTGAGCAGCGTTACAGAAACGTAGGGTTGCATGCATTTCTGTGCTTTGAGCTGGAAAGCACACATCAATGCAAGTGAATGGGTGCGCTTTTTTAGCGCATAGAAGCGCGTACAAGCGCATAGAAGCGCATGCGTATTTTACCCCTAATTGGAGAAAAAAATACATTTACATACAAAAACAAAGTTTTATTGACAACTGCTGCTGGTACAACAAGCAAAACGTGTTTTAAAGAAGCACAGCGGAACGCACAGAAACGCGCACTAAAGCGCGCACAAGCGCATGCGTTTTTTACCACGCGCTTTCATACGTTTTTCAGCGTAGCAGATGTGAACGAGGCCTAAGTCTGCAGGATGCTATTTCTGCCCTACAAACTATCCAAAGTTCTGCCCCCGTTATACCATCAGACATGCCTTTCAGTGGAGACTTCTGGATGCCTGAGTTGCAGATAAAGGAGACTTTGCTGTAGTAAAATATATACAGTAGGTATTGCATCCTAAACAAAGGTATAATGATCTCCTAACGTATTGTCGCTGTAACGAAAAAGGTAGTGCTAATAGACAACACAAGGGTCGCAGTATCTACTACTGTATGACTGCACAGGACATTATGAGAGCACAACACACACACTCAAAACTATGAACATACTGTAAATAAGCTATAAGCCTATGCTACGTAACTGTGCATGATGAATACTTACAGCGTGCAATCTCACGGAATTAATCACATGTAGACAATTCCTGCTTGTCTTACAGGACCCACTGACTGTGCTACCTGTGTCACCACTTTGCTGATAGCACAAGAAAACATTGCCAGCAAGGCAAAACAGAGGAGTTTAACTTCCTCCTGCAGTAGAGCGGCACAGCTGATTGGCCTAATGAGCTCCTGCTCAAACTGCTTCTGACACATTTTTACTGTTTCAGAAGAGACCTTTGTCATAGGGGCATTCACACTTCTCCTTGCAAAGAAACAAGCCTGCAGTTTTCCACAGGCACGATTCTGCCATTGCAATTTTTGCATTTTTTTTTGTATGTTTTTATGTGCAATATTTCACATTGTAAATTTTCTGTAACTAAATCAATTTACAGATTGCCCAGCAAGCTCATGGTGAACCATAACGCCTAAGGGCTCGTTTCCACTGTTGCGGTGCGGAATCGCCTGGATTCCACCGCAGAAGAAATCGCATGCGGCTGCGTTTCTGCATGCGGATTTAGCCGCGATTTCGCATGCGATTTCGCATGGCAAGGAGCCAGGCGAATTTAACCATGTCACTGCCTGAGTACAGCTCCATAGCAAACCATGCGAAATCACACGCGAAATCGCGGGGAAATCCGCATGACAAAGCCGCATGCGATTTCCCTATTAAAGGCATTAGCGGCGATTCGCCCGCATTCCTCCCGCACACGAAATCTGACGGCTCTGCCGTGCAGATTTCTGCCGCACCGAAAAACGCTCCCGCCGCCGCACAAGTGGAAACAGCCCCATCCACTTACATTGACTATGCGAATCTGCATGCAGTGCCCGCATGCGGATTCGCTATAGTGGAAATGAGCCCTAAGAGTGTGTAAATCTGAATACTCCACTGACGACTCAGGAAAATGGATCTCAGAGATGTAACCCAATGACGAGCGTTCCCTGATCCTTTCTGCGGGCAGGTACAGGCGACGGCACGGGACGGCAGACGACGGGCGTGAACTGGATGTCAAGCCATCACGGTACTTTGTGAAGAGTCGTTAAGGATCTTAAAGATCCACCATGGTGGTCATTATCACTGCGTGTTGCCAAACATCGTACACATAACTGTGTGCCTGTACCCACAACGGAAGATCGTAGAAACGATCATTCCATGCTTAAATAATCACCGGTCGTTGGAAAAATTGCAAAGTGCATACGAGCCTTTAGGGCCCGTTTCCACTAGAGCGAATCTGCATGCGTTTCCTGCATGCAGATTTGCATAGTCAATACAAGTGGATGGGACTGTTTCCACTGGTCAGGATTTCCTAGCATTTTTCTGTGCAGAAAAAATCTGCACGGCAGAACCATCAGAATTAATCTAATACAATGTTACATAGTTACATAGTTATTTTGGTTGAAAAAAAACATACGTCCATCGAGTTCAACCAGTACAAAGTACAACGCCAGCCTGCTCCCTCACATATCCCTGTTGATCCAGAGGAAGGCGAAAAAACCCTTACAAGGCATGGTCCAATTAGCCCCAAAAGGGAAAAATTCCTTCCCGACTCCAGATGGCAATCAGATAAAATCCCTGGATCAACATCATTAGGCATAACCTAGTAATTGTAGCCATGGATGTCTTTCAACGCAAGGAAAGCATCTAAGCCCCCTTTAAATGCAGGTATAGAGTTTGCCATAACGACTTCCTGTGGCAATGCATTCCACATCTTAATCACTCTTACTGTAAAGAACCCTTTCCTAAATAAATGGCTAAAACGTTTTTCCTCCATGCGCAGATCATGTCCTCTAGTCCTTTGAGAAGGCCTAGGGACAAAAAGCTCATCCGCCAAGCTATTATATTGCCCTCTGATGTATTTATACATGTTAATTAGTTCTCCTCTAAGGCGTCTTTTCTCTAGACTAAATAAACCCAGTTTATCTAACCTTTCTTGGTAAGCGAGACCTTCCATCCCACGTATCAATTTTGTTGCTTGTCTCTGCACCTGCTCTAAAACTGCAATATCTTTTTTGTAATGTGGTGCCCAGAACTGAATTCCATATTCCAGATGTGGCCTTACTAAAGAGTTAAACAGGGGTAATATTATGCTAGCATCTCGAGTTTTTATTTCCCTTTTAATGCATCCCAAAATTTTGTTAGCTTTAGCTGCAGCGGCTTGGCATTGAGTACGATTATTTAACTTGTTGTCGATTATTATTATTATTATTTAGTATTTATATAGCGCCGACATATTACGCAGCGCTGTACAGTGTATATATATCTTGTCACTAACTGTCCCTCAAAGGAGCTCACAATCTAATCCCTACCATTGCAACATGTCTATATTATGTAGTGTAAGTACTGTAGTCTAGGGCCAATTTTTTTTAGGGGGGGGCCAATTAACTTATCCGTATGTTTTTGGAATGTGGGAGGAAACCGGAGTGCCCGGAGGAAACCCACGCAGACACGGAGAGAACATACAAACTCTTTGCAGATAGTGCCCTGGCTGGGATTCGAACCAGGGACCCAGCGCTGCAAGGCGAGAGAGCTAACCACTACGCCACCGTGCTGCCCATCCTAAGTCCTTCTCCAAGTTTGATGTCCCTTACTGTATCCGATTTATTTTGTATGGTGCTAGACCATTGGTACGAACAAAATGCATAACTTTACATTTGTCAACATTGAATTTCATCTGCCATGTATGTGCCCATATAGCCATCCTATCCAGATCCTGTTGCAATATGACACTATCTTGCTGAGAGTTGATGATTCTGCACAATTTTGTATCATCTGCAAAAATAGCAACATTGCTCACTACTGCATCTACTAGGTCATTAATAAATAAATTGAAGAGCACTGGACCCAGTACAGACCCCTGTGGGACCCCACTGCTAACAGTCTCCCATTTTGAATACGATCCATTGACCACAACTCTTTGTTTTCTGTCCATTAGCCAGTTCCCTATCCATGCACACAAATTCTTCCCCAGTCCTTGCATCCTCAACTTTTGCACCAGACTTCTGTGGGGAACAGTGTCGAAGGCCTTTGCAAAGTCCAAGTATATCACATCTACAGCATTCCCAATATCCATATTAGCATTCACTACCTCATAAAAGCTGAGCATGTTAGTCAAATTAATAGGAAAAATGCATACGTTTTTCTATGCATTTTCGCATGCGTTTTTGTGTAAAAACAATGTAAAAAGCACACCAGCATTGACATGGTTAAAAACGCTTGGCCACAAAACGCATGCGAAATTGCATAGAAAAACGCATGGAAAAACGCATCCGCATGCAAAATCGCACATGCGTTTTCCGCACTAATCGCACCACACCAATGGAAACTTACCCTTAGGGGCTGAAAGGGATCAAAAATAAGTACCGTATAATTTTGTTATAATAAACTCTGATATAAAAGTGAGCCGCGGCTGGGGAACGGAGGATTGCTATACAGGTCGGCTTGGGTACAGGTCGGCTGCAGGGTACACTTGGGTATTGTAAACTACCTCTCCAGGTCCCGGTCAATCTCCTTTATAAGTCTATGGGAGCAACGCCTGGCATAGTAAACTCTGATATAATAAAACTTCTGTTATAGTAAACATGTTTTCTGGCCCCTACGTGATGCTGACTTTGGATATAGTAAACTGTAGGCGGAGCTTGCGTCATATGTCAGTGTGAAACCCATGGATGGCTGCTCTCTTCAGGCTGTTTGCAAGTGAGGTGATGCATTTGTAAGAGAAGAAGAATGGCACTGGCGGTGGATATACAGTACTGTACAAATAAGCAGCCTGGGGAAAATGAGGAATAGTGTGAAAATAAACAAAAGACGATGCAGTGTTACCACTTCCACTTTGCAATTGCTTAAAAAAGTATTGTCACAGTCCTATCACAGGATTTTCTTTTGAAAAGATGCTTCATGTTTGGCCCAAGTGTGAGCAGAAAGTTTTGCAGGACACGTGCTGCAAGTCTCGCCTGTGTTGGTATTGGAGCCATTCACAGGAAGCAAGTAGCTGCCTGCAATGTTTAAGGGGCCCTGGATACTGTACTAGTAATTTGTCCAGCCTGGCTATGCCGCCCTACGGTATACTTAAAGTGGAACTGTCGGGCATAAAATAAAAAATCAATTGTTTATTTGTATCTGGTAAACAAGTAATAATGATGCTAACCAGACAATCCAAAAGTTAAAATCACTATTACTTTTCTTGTTGATAAATGATCATTCCCTAGTGTACCTGACTCTTACTTGGTACACACAAAATTTGGTCCGCACAAAGGAAGTTGCAGAGCATGCTGGGTTGTCCTTTTTTGCCTCTTAACCACTTCACCACTGAGGGGTTTTACCCCCTGACCACCAGAGCAATTTTCACCTTTCAGCGCTCCTTCCATTCATTCGTCTATAACTTTATCATTACTTATCGCAATGAAATGAACTATATCTTGTTTTTTCCGCCACCAATTAGGCTTTCTTTAGGTGGGACATTATGCCAAGAATTATTTTTTTCTAAATGTGTTTTAATGGGAAAATAGGAAAAATGTGGGGGAAAAAAAAATTATTTTTCAGTTTTCGGCCATTATAGTTTTTAAATAATGCATGCTACTGTAATTAAAACCCATGAAATTTATGTGCCCTTTTGTCCCGGTTATAAAACCGTTTAAATTATGTCCCTATCACAATGTTTGGCGCCAATATTTCATTTGGAAATAAAGGTGCATTTTTTTCAGTTTTGCGTCCATCCCTAATTACAAGCCCATAGTGTGATGATCCGCTCAGCTGGCTGCACAGGCAGACAGCTGTTTGTCCATTCCTCTAGTCTGTGGGCTGCAGGTCTCTGGAACAGAGACCTGTCTTTTCATTGCAAGTTTCTGTTCTGTTCTCTTGCTGGGGAATTTGCATACATTCGTTATGCAAATCCCCTACCTGCCTTCTTTGATGACTGGCACTATAAGAGCTTTATGCTTCCCAGAATGCTTTGCTGGTCATTTCCCTTCCATGCTCAGTTCCTGATGGACACTGCTGAAGTGTCAGCCATTGCTATCTAGTATAGTTAATTCCTGGGGGTTGCTTTAGGCTCCCCTTCTAGCCCAGTCAGGTTGTATTATCTGTATTGCCTGTTCTGTCTTGTCTTGCCTGTTTGCCATTGTCCTGTCCCTATGGTGGTTGACAGGAAATGGTTCTGATCTATGTTCTTGGAGTATAGCTGGTGCAGCGGTTGCTGCCAGCTATCTCTTCTGTTCTGTTTCCTGGGATCGCGCTAGCTACTTTGTGCTAGCGCTGGGGATCCTTCTGTTCTGTTTCCTGGGATCGCGCTAGCTACTTTGTGCTAGCGCTGGGGATCCTTCTGTTCTGTTTCCTGGGATCGCGCTAGCTACTTTGTGCGAGCGCTGGGGATCCTTCTGTTCTGTCTTGTCGGTCGCGATTGCGCTGTCACCAACGACGGTTGATAGCGAATCGTTCTGTCTTGCTGAGATCGCACTAGCCGCTAGCGTTAGCGGCTGTGGATCTTTCTGATCTGTGTTCCTGCTTGGATCACACTTGCTCTGGCGGAAGAGCGGTGGATCCTTCCTGCCTAGTTCTTGTTTTTCGTGTGTCTGTCTTGTCCGCTGCGCTTGCTACAGGCTCGGTGAGGTAACCGTTAAGCAAGCGCTCGCGTCCCCTGTTTCATGTTTGTCTGTTTATGGTTAGTTAGGCGTGCTTGTCTCTATTGTGCTTATCACGTGGAGATCGCGCATAACCGCGTGCACTGTTGCGAATGAGTGCGGTGTTCGCGGTTAGCTAGCGGTTGTTATTTTCCGTATCTCCTTATTGTATTTGCTGTGCCTTTGCTACCCTCATATTCTATTCTGTTCTGTCTTGTGCCACGTCTCGCGATCGCACCTCTCGCGATCGCGTTCCTATTTCGTATCTGCTGTTGTGTGTGCGCGGTCGCGGAGTGGCGACTGGATTGGCGCACACACATACAACCTATCCCTTTTGCTCAATCTCATTCGCAATCGCCTCTCTTGCGATTGCGTTCTGCGCTTCGTACAATTCCTGTCTGGCACTTGTGGAGGTACAGAGGATTGGTTCCTCTGCACTCCCCAGCGCCATCTGCCGACAGGAATTTCCCTCTACAGGTGCATAGCACCTTTTGCTGGGTTCCTGCAAATTATACGCTTGTGGAGGATCTCCGCCGTGTCAGCGCACGCGTTGTGCGCTGATCACGGGGAAAGTTCCACAATCGTGACACATAGTTTATAAAGTAACAGTGTTATACCCTCTTGACTTAAATATTTAAAAAGTTCAGTCCCTAAGGTAACTAATTATGTATTTTTTTTAATTGTAAATTTTTGAATTTTTTTTTAATTACAAAAAAAAAAAAAAAATGGGGAGTGTGGGAGGTAATGAGTTAATTTTTTGTGTAAAAGTAATTTATTTGTATGTGAAAAATGTGTAGGGTGTAGTTTACTATTTGGCCACAAGATGGCCACAGTAACTTTTTGCTTTATTGCGACCTCCAAGCCTCCTTCCGGAAGCTTGGAGGAAGAATAAGGAGGCTGGACACGTGAGTTTCTTCTCACAATGATCGCGCTGCCCATAGGAGAGCAGCGGGTCATTGTGGGGCTTAGATCAACGAACGGGAATGGATTTTCCCGTTCATTGATCTCCGGGCGAGCGGGCGGCGGCGTGTTTACTAGCGGCGGGCGGCGTGTTTACGAGCGGGAGCGCGGACAGCGTCGGGAACGCGGAAAGTACGTGTTTCTCCGTCCCTGGTTTTTAAAGGATGGAAAAAGGGGCGGAGAAATACGTACGCGCGGGGGTAAAGTGGTTAATTTCCCCTCAGACTTAACTAATGCAGCATGATTGGCTGACACCTCTTTCCCTGTTTTCCCCTCCCACGCCTCTGTTCCTCTCTGATTGGCCAATATTTCTCAGTCTGACACAATGCACTTTCTATAGTGGAGGGCGGGCAATGCATATACAATCAGGCAGAGGAGAGTAAGGGAGGAAATTGTGGACAGTGCAATATATACTGTATATACTCACATATAAGCCCAATTTTTCAGCTCAAAAAATGTGCTATAAAGTTACTCCCTTGGCTTATATGCAAGTCAATAGAGCAGAACAGATGGTGGAGCAGGTTTTGTTACTGGCATTGGAGCATAAGGATCATGCGCTAGTAATTCTGCTCTTGCTATCTGACTCCCTGCTGTGTTCATGCCCCCATCCCCTGCAACATGGTGTGCAGCTGCTCAAGACTACCTGTGTCCCCCGGCATGTGGAGCAGAGCATGCCAGCAACCTGGCAATGACCTGGAATTCTTCCTGTGCGGCGTCTTTAGACACAGCTGTATCATCCTTGGGGCACATCTGGCTATGGGGAGTGGAGCTGACTTGCACTGGAGGCACATCTGGCTTCTGTGGAGGGGGCTATACTAGGGAGGGACTTATACGTGAGTCAATCAATTTTTCCTGTTTTCTTAGGGAAAAGTGGGTACCTTGGCTTATACACAGGTTGGCTTATATGCGGGTTTATACGGGTATGCTATGTAAGTAGAGCAAGTATTTATCTACTTATACATGTGTTTTTTTCTGAGATATTATGGCTGACAGCTCCTCTTTAACCTTATAGTGCACCAAATGTGCAAGTGCTTGTACTGTACCTCTAATGGGAGAACAGTATTGCTCCTTTGCAGCGAAGAATGTGCTAGGGCATACTAGGCTATTTATAGGACAATTTCTGATATAGTAAACTTCTGATATAGTAAACCACTTTTCCTGGCCCCTTGGAGTTTACTATAATGAGACTATACTGTACTGTGCCTGAACAGAGTGCGCCTGGCAACGAGAGCGCATCAGCGAGCAGCGCATCCACGCATGTGCAGAAGCTGCCAACCTGGTTGGGTTGGCAGCCGCTACGGAGAGGTCCCCAAGAGACAGGCTGAGAGCGAAGCTGCAGTGAGGGACACATAGGCTTCTGGAGGCTGAAGGAAGCCCCAGGTAAATTAACATGATTCTATTTGTCTGCATGTATCCTTTAAAGCAAATACCTTCTGTTTTAAGAAGACAAAATTCTGTTTTACATATCATTTTAGTTAGGAGCAGGGGAAAACCCAGGATTTCCAAGGGGGGGGGGGGTGGGGGGGGGGGGGATTTCTGAAAGGTTTCCCTCAGCCATGCACAATACAGTATAATAATATAGTAGGAGATCATGCTTGGTACACGCAATGCAATTTCCCCGTCTGCCTGACAGGCTCTGACAATTATTTCCTAGATGTCCCATCTGCTCCTGATCGACAACGGAATCGATCAGGAGCGGTTTGGATACAGATAATGATGAAGACAGTCGACATTGCTAATGAAGAGGAAAGTGAAGCATTCACATACCAGGGCACAGGGCTATTTACATGCCTGACTCTGTTAAAGGGAAGGTTCAGGGACAGTTGATAAAAAATAAAAATCCGAATCCACTTACCTGGGGCTTCCTCCAGCCCGTGGCAGGAAGAAGGTGCCCTCGGCGCCGCTCCGCAGGCTCCCGGTGGTCTCCGGTGGCCGACCCGACCTGGCCGGCGGCCAGGTCGGGCCTCTTCTGCACTCCATTGTGCGTTCCACGCCGGCGCGCTGACGTCATCGGACGTCCTCCGGGCTGTACTGCGCAGGCTCAGTAGTTCTGAGCCTGCGCAGTACAGCCCGGAGGACGTCCGATGACGTCAGCGCGCCGGCGTGGAACGCACAATGGAGCGCAGAAGAGGCCCGACCTGGCCGCCGGCCTGGCCAGGTCGGGTCGGCCACCGGAGACCACCGGGAGCCTGCGGAGCGGCGCCGAGGGCACCTCCTGCCTGTCACGGGCTGGAGGAAGCCCCAGGTAAGTGGATTCGGATTTTTATTTTTTACCAACTGTCCCTGAACCTTCACTTTAAGTTCACCAGAGCTGCTCCATGCTCTGTACACACACTGCTGCTCCGTGCTCTGTACACACACTGCTGCCCCATGCTCTGTACACACACTGCTGCTCCATGCTTTGTACACACACTGCTGTTCTATGCTCTGTACACACACTGCTGCTCTATACTCTGTGCACACACTGCTGCCCCATGTTCTGTACACACACTGCTGTTCCATGCTCTGTACACACACTGCTGCTCTATGCTCTGTACACACACTGCTGCTCTATGCTCTGTGCACACACTGCTGCTCCTTGCTCTGTACACACACTGCTGTTCTATGCTCTGTACACACACTGCTGCTCCTTGCTCTGTACACACACTGCTGTTCCATGCTCTGTACACACACTGCTGCTCTATGCTCTGTGCTCTCACTGCTGCTACATGCGCTGTACGCATGCTGCTGCTCCATCCAAAGTCACCTGTAGCAGGGAAAGAAAGGGTGTGGTGCTGTGAGCTGCATGATGCCTGCAGATATTGTGGTGTCTCAACTTGTGCCCATCCCCAGACACTGCACTGGCCCTGGTCTGAGGGGGGATTCTGGGCAGCTGTAATCCCCCCCTGTGTTTGCCTATGAGGAGGGTTTTTGGTCTCTTCCAGTCCCTTATGCCCCTTAGGAATTCTGGTTCACCATGACCTTGCTGGGTAACCTTGCCAAAGCAGGAAGACATCGGGTGGGGTAGGGGTACAGTGGGTTAGTTTGGCTCTGTATTATTAACAAGCTGACACATCATTGCATTCCAGCGGTTCTGGGGGTTGTGTTTAGCTATCAGGGGCAACAAAGGGATGATCTGCATACTCAACCTGTTCGGGCAAACACAACATTTGCATGTAGCTGTGTAATCATTGAACACTATCCAATGCAACCGAACACTGGTAACTGGGTTGTGTCTTCAGGTGAGGTTGCTTGTAGGGGCAGTGGCTTCCAGGGGCGTTGCAAGAATCCTAAAAGATCCGGGGTACCTTGGGGCACCAAGGGCAAAGGTAGAGTGTGACGGGGCAAAAATGGATGTGGCTTTGTGTGGGTGGCAAAAATGGGTGTGGTCATGATATAGGCATAGCCAACTGTAGTGTAACAGATTAACTCAAAAGAGCCCAGGGTTTTTTCCCCAAAACACAGTCAGGCAAAGTGACCCTAAAGGTACCATAATAATAATACACATAACAAAGCAGAATTTCCCCCTTGATGTGGTGGTCTCACATCACCGATGTGCAGAAGACAAATCTGCAGAAACTAAGTCATGCAATCATGTCAATATTGGCCAAAATCTGGGGAATGCCATGAAAATGAAGGCAGTTCTGAAAGCAAAAATGATCCATCTCAGTACTAGCAAGATGTAACTAATAAAACAAACACTACACCATTATTATTATTATTATTATTATTATTATTATTATTATTATTATTGATTTATAAAGCGCCAACATATTCCGTGGCGCTGTACAAAGTAAGAAACAAACATGGGGTACATAATACAGAGAATGGTGTACACTAATATACAAGATACATAATTAGTGAGAAAATACAAAAAAAAATGATACAGCATACAGAATACAAAATACAGAAGTGGTAATGACAGTGATAAAAATAAAATGATGAATAAAATGTATAATGATTTCCAAGACACAAAAGGGGGAGAGAGCCCTGCCCTTGCGAGCTTACCAATATAAAATGCAGAATGCAGAAGCTGTTACCCCAAATGTAAAATGCAGAAACCGTTACCTCAGATGTGAAATGCAGAAATGATTACCCCACATGTCAAATGCAGAAACTCCTACCACACATTTCAAATGTAGAAACAGTTACACTACATACTGGAAATGGGAAAAAAAAAAATGTTATTGGAGATGTGAAATGCAGAAACTGTTACCTCCGGATGTACAATATAGAAACTGTTACTACAGATGTGAAATGCAGAAAACATTATGCCACTTGTGACAAGCCAGATGGATCTGTTCATTTACATAATCCTGGCCAATGGCCATACATTCTCAAGTATTGAGAGAGGGCTAAATACAAGCAGTGCAACTCGTAGCACTGATCAGTTCTGACTTAGGTGCTATACTTTTTGTTCACAGCCACAACAATAACTTTTGTTCTTCAGTCACTTACCCAAGGAGGAAGATGAGCTGAAGACAAACCAGTAAACAGCCTACATGATTGGTGTTGGTCAGCATGGTCGCTTTCATTGCACTACTACTGGCAAAAGTTATTTTGCCAGTATATCTCATTTTACGGTGCAGTGATAATTTAGCTGATCTGATGGAGGGATCGTCCCCCAAGAGCTAATACTATAACATTTTTGGGGGGTGACACTAAGGGCCCATTTCCACTACATCCGAAAACGCAGTGTTTCCCCCCATGCAAGCCAGACAATAGGCTTACCATTTAAACCGCATGCCGCTGCGATACAGACGGCATGCTGCAATTTTTCACAGCACACATCTGAATCCATAAAGCCTTGCATGGCACAGCTATAGCTATTCGGCTGCGACATCACAACAGCATGGGTACCCCGTCCAATGGCCGTAGTCATCTTTTCCACTAGCAATCGCTAGTGCTTGCGCTAAACCCTAGCGATTGCAATTCAGCAAATCCCAATTTTTTTTCCCACAGTTGCATTCGCGATTTTGCTATGCAATGCACTGCATAGCAAAATCGCGGTAAGAATTGCTCCGAGGCGCGATCGCGCTTTGGTTAAAATCGAATCGCAGAAGTGGAAAATACCTACCGCAATTCCTAGGTTATTTAGCAAACCCTAGCGATTTAAAAATCCCAGTATCACGTTCAGTACTCAACATTTTTTAGACTTATCAGTAGGATGATTGTGTCATCCTAACACTTTGAATTGTTTGTGTAGTACAGCTAGGAAATAGAACAATTGTCATCCCAGGTTCCGTTTAAGGCCCCGTTCACACTTGCGGTTGTCTGCCAAACGGACCGGATGACCTGACCGGATCCGGACCGGATCCGGATCGGAACCGTACGGTTCTGATCCGGATCCGATCCGGATCCGGTCAGGTTGCATCAGGTGTTCATCAGGATGCGATCCGGATCCGTTTGGCAAAAGTTACGTAAAAAACAAAAAAAATGTTGGGGTCTGGGAGGTCAGCAGAAGGGGGACCTGTGGAATCAGGCCCTCCGCTGTTTAGCACTCACCTCCACCTCCAACATGCTGCCAACATCTCCAGCTCGTGCTGCTCCACTCCAAAATGCTTGCCCATGTGTCCCCGATCCAATATCGCCGCAACAATCCTCATAGGAAGTGGGGTAGAACATCCGGATTTTTAGCCAGTGTGTTGTGCGCTATCCGGTTCTCATTGATTTGTATTGGCCGGATGGTGCAGTCCGGCTCCGCCCCGGATACGGCTGCCGGAGGAGCCGGACCAAAAAATAGCGCATGTTGGAACGGACGCCGGAGTCCGGATCCGGTCCGGCTCCGGTCCGGACGAAACGGACGCATGTGAACGGTCGCATAGACTTTCATTGCTATGCCGTGCGTCCGTTTCGTCCGGTCCGCATGCGGTCCGGCTCCGGCACGGCGATTCCGGATAGCAACCGCTAATGTGAACCGGGCCTAAGACTTTTGACTAGTAGTTTATGTGTTATGAGGATTTGGTAATCTATTAATAACTAGCACAAACATGAATGATGTGGCCTTTGCTGCTGCTTTCTATCTCTTGTTGTGGTGCAGCATCATTGTAAGGATATGATGTAACTGTCGCTGCATAAATGAATACACAGTGTATCCCAGACAGACACTGTTGCAACTTGCCTTCCCCTCTGTGCCCCTATAGGCTATGAGCCTCTGTCTGTCCCACAACACACAGATCAGGCAGCTCAGCCCATTGAAATCCTATAGTGTGTGTAGTTTTGGGAATTGTCCTGGCGCCCCCTCCCCACTGGCATGTCTGTGCATGGAGGAGGAGAGGGGGAGGAGGCACAGGCAGTCTGTGTGTAGTATTGTAGCAGCAGGCAGCTCGTGTGGAAGGGGCAGGAAGGACTAGATTGCCCTGCCAAGAATCATCTCACCCTCCAGACTGCGACCACTCCAGTCACCAGAGACTCCTCCACCCCTGCTGGTGCATAGAGATCACCAGATCAACCCAGTGAGATACACTCTGCCCTGGACTGACTGCCACTGAAGTGTCTGGTGGCCAAAATCCATATCCCATCCGAGATCTGGAGAATAGAGCACCTCCAAGTCACCAGAGACCACCCTAATACAACAAAGATCTGGAGAACAAAACATCCCCAAGTCACCAGAGACCACCCTAACACAATAAAGATCTGGAGAAAAGAGCACCCCAAGTCACCAGATACCACCCTAACACAAAGATCTGGAGAACAGAGCACCCCAAGTCACCAGATACCACCCTAACACAAAGATCTGGAGAACAGAGCAACTCCCAAGTCACCAGATACCACCCTAACACAAAGATCTGGAGAACAGAGTACCCACAAGTCACCAGATACCACCCTAACACAACAGAGAGAGGCGTTCAGAGCACCCCTAATCCCTGGCCCCTTGCAGAGAGGAGACAATCCCGACCACCAGAGACCCCTGAGTGAGCAGCATGTGAAGCTTACCCCCACAGTACAGAGCGCTCCACCAGCAGAGGACCAGACAGAGCCCCCTCCCCTCATTCACTGGAGACTGCAGACCACCCCCACCAAACACGAGAGAATAACCAGAGAGCCCAGCATGGAGTAACCCGAGGCCCGGAGCGCAGCGGGGAGAGATCAGAGGCTGCATGGAGTGATCGGCTGGCTGCATTGTGCAGTGTCCGGAGCTTGGGATGGAGGCCTGGGCCCTGCTGCTGGCTCTGCTCCCCGTGCTGGCCGAGGCTCTCCCCCCGGGCTGTAAGCAGGACGGCAGGCCGCGGGCGGCGGGGAAAGCGGGGACTCCGGCCAGCGGAGGAGAGGCGGGGAAGGTGCAGTGCAGCAGCCTGGACACCGGGAGGAGGTTACCGCTGGAAGCCCTGCCGAACCGGACCAGCACCCTGTGAGTACAAGCGGCTGCCTGATATTACCTGCTCGCTGGCTGAGACACCGCTCCCCACCCCACACTCTATCATCCCCCCTTCCATCATCTGCCCCACAGCCACACTCCTTCACCCCCCTCCTCTGACCCCACAGCCACACTCCTTCACCCCCCTCCTCTTACCCCACAGCCACACTCCTTCACCCCCATCCCCCATCATGTACCCCACAGCCACACTCCTTCACCCCCCTCCTCTCATCTACCCCACAACCACACACCTTCCCCCATCATCTACCCCACAGCCACACTCCTTCACCCCCATCATGTACCCCACAGCCACACTCCTTCACCCCCCTCCTCATCTACCCCACAGCCACACACCTTCCCCCATCATCTACCCCACAGCCACACTCCTTCACCCCCATCCCCCATCATGTACCCCACAGCCACACTCCTTCACCCCCCTCCTCTCACCCCACAGCCACACTCCTTCACCCCCATCATGTACCCCACAGCCACACTCCTTCACCCCCCTCCTCTTACCCCACAGCCACACTCCTTCACCCCCCTCCTCTTACCCCACAGCCACACTCCTTCACCCCCCTTCTCTTACCCCACAGCCACACTCCTTCACCCCCCTCCTCTCACCCCACAGCCACACTCCTTCACCCCCATCATGTACCCCACAGCCACACTCCTTCACCCCCCTCCTCTCATCTACCCCACAGCCACACACCTTCACCCCCTTCCCCCATCATCTACCCCACAGCCACACTCCTTCACCCCCCTCCCCCATCTACCCCACAGCCACACTCCTTCACCCCCCTCCTCTCACCCCACCGCCACACTCCTTCACCCCCCTCCTCTCATCTACCCCACAGCCACACTCCTTCACCCCCCTCATCATCTACCCCACAGCCACACTCCTTCACCCCCCTCATCATCTACCCCACAGCCGCGAAATTATGGTAGCGTACTTGCCATTAAAATCGTAATTGATAATACCGTAAGCGTAATTTTCAACACGTAATTTCGCGTTTCGTTCATAACGTAATTTCACGTTAAACCATAACGCAATTTCGCATTTCTTCGTAATTTCGTGCAGGCAGCCTCTTCCCCTATGAGATTGCTCAACTTCCTGTTGTTTTTGTTTGCATTAGCCAATTAGAAGCGAATCAGCGGTAGTAAGACGAACGCTAACAAATTTTCGCATATGAACGCTTTTTCGCGTTAAATAATGTAAAAACGAAGCATGCGCAGTTCAAGGGTGTATTGACAAGAATGTTTCTATAGTTTAGTATGAACTATCGCGGAATTACGTTATGTAACTACGCTTACAAATGGTTGCATGCAAGGCAAACGTAATTTCGCGATACCCACTGTAATGCGAAAGCTACGCGAAAATTACACTTACGCGGAATTTCGCGAAATCCTTCTTCATTACAATTATGTACTTACGGCCATAATCGTACTTACACTAATAGCGCGAAATTTCGCGAAATTGTAATTAAGTCATTACGCTCACCTCTACCTCCCACATCCCAAAAAAGTACAGACAAGTTAATTGGCTTGTTTCAAATTGTCCCTAGACTACGATGGACATATAATTAGATTGTGAGCTACTCTGGGTGACAGGCCCCGTTTCCACTTGTGCGTGGCATGCGTCTTGTGAGATGTGATGCCGGCACAGCTGCTCGTGTCTCGCAGCCGAATCTCTCTAGCCACGCAATGCACGGCTATGGGATTCGGACAAGTTGCGTGATAGTATGCTGCAGGACCTCAGATTTTTCCTCGCCCACGAATTCGGATGCTCTGCATTGACTTCTATAGGCTGCCAAATTCCATCCGAATTCGTGGCCGAGGAATCTGCCCATTTTCGCACAAGTGAAAACTTAGCCTTATTGACAAGACTATACATTCTGTACAGCGCAATGAAAGATGTCGGTGCTATATAAATACTAAATAATAATATTCCGAAAATAGGCTTGCCTTTCGAAATGCATGCCGGTGTAATTTTGGACGTCATGCTACAGTTTTCCATACCACGCCTGGCCAAATTGATAATTTTTGACGAGTCTGATCTGATCAATTTTGTACAGAAGTGATAGGAAAATCGAACAGAAAACTTGTTGGAAATCAGACTAGACCTGCTGGGAATTAACGATTTGACCTGTTGAACGGACAGGAAATTGCCTGGTGTGTACCAGGCATAAGGGTTCGAGAGCATGCTGTCCACCTAATTATGTTAGCGGAATTTCTCTGAGGTTTCCCGGGGGCCCCCTAAAATAGATGAGCTCCCAACCTCTACCACACTCTCACCCCCCTCCCCTCATCAATCCCATACCCCTATACTGCTGCTACTCCACCTACCCCACAGCTGCACTCTCTCACCCCTTCCTCTCATCCACCACCCATCACTCCCACCCCACAGTACTCTCTCACCCCCTTCCTCTCCTCCATACCCCCTATACTACTACCGCCCACCACTTCCATCCCACAGCCACACACTCTTTCCCCCTCCCATCATCTGCCCCATATCCACTCTCTCTTACCCACATCCTCAACCCCCCCCCCCCCCCCCCCTTCCTATCTTTAAGCATTGCCATCTGCTCGCCTCCTCTAACATATACCCACAGACCAATACACCCCTCCTATTCTCTACCCCAAAGTACCAACACCCTGACAACTCTCTCTCATACCCATATACTGCTTTTGCCCATCCACATCTACATACAGCCCTCAGTATTCCACCTGCATACTGCCAGCCTTTTCCCACTAATGCCCACATACTGCCAGCCATCTCCCAGCTATACATTGACAGCATTCTATCCCTTATGCCCACACACCGGCAGCCTTCTACCACTTGTAAGACCACTCTGACACACACACACACACACACACACACACACACACACACACACACACACACACACACACACACACACACACACACACACACACACACACACACACACACACACACACACACACACACACACACACACACACACACACACACACACACACACACACACACACACACACACACACACACACACACACACACACACACACACACACACCTTGCCCCAAATACCCACAAGCTGCTTCCCCTTTCCGACATACATCTAACCCCTTCCGAATCTCCCGATCCTCAATGCCCCACACAAACTACCAATCATTCCCAGTTCTTGCACAAATTCGAGCGCTTTGCGATTTCCCTATACATCTTCCCCTTTACTCCATCACACACAGCCACCTGCCACAACCAGACACACTGCTAGTATCTCTCAGCAACCAGAAACAATCCCAGCTGCTCTCAGTAGCCAGACACACTGCCAAGTCTCTTTCAGTAGCCAGACACACTGCCAAGTCTCTTTCAGTAGCCAGACACACTGCCAGTCTCTCTCAGTAGCCAGACACACTGCCAGTCTCTCTCAGTAGCCAGACACACTGCCAGTCTCTCTCAGTAGCCAGACACACTGCCAGTCTCTCTCAGTAGCCAGACACACTGCCAGTCTCTCTCAGTAGCCAGACACACTGCCAGTCTCTCTCAGTAGCCAGACACACTGCCAGTCTCTCTCAGTAGCCAGACACACTGCCAGTCTCTCTCGGGAGCCAGACACTCTGCCAGTCTCTCTCGGGAGCCAGACACTCTGCCAGTCTCTCTCGGTAGCCAGACACACTGCCAGTCTCTCTCGGTAGCCAGACACACTGCCAGTCTCTCTCGGTAGCCAGACACACTGCCAGTCTCTCTCGGTAGCCAGACACACTGCCAGTCTCTCTCGGTAGCCAGACACACTGCCAGTCTCTCTCGGTAGCCAGACACACTGCCAGTCTCTCTCGGTAGCCAGACACACTGCCAGTCGCTCTCGGTAGCCAGACACACTGCCAGTCGCTCTCGGTAGCCAGACACACTGCCAGTCGCTCTCGGTAGCCAGACACACTGCCAGTCGCTCTCGGTAGCCAGACGCACTGCCAGTCGCTCTCGGTAGCCAGGCACACTGCCTGCTTCTTCCCCCCCCCATTCCTGCACATTGCCAGCCTACTCCAGTACACCACACACTGCTATCCTCCCCTACCGGTAGTACCTACAAATTGCTAGCCTTCCCCAGTAACTGTTTAGTGTGCTGTTAAGTGGTGTGTTAACCACAAACAGTTAGACTATTGAACAGCTTGCTAAGTATCTCCTTGCTTTATAATGCTTGTTTATTTAATGACCACAAGACAAAAAACACAGTGTTAGTCTCTGTATAGAAAACACACACTGTTACATGTCGGCAATGTGTTGTGTTGCTATTATATGACTGAATACTGTGTTGCCGAATATTGAGATCAGTAGATCTATAATGAATACTTGTATTTGGGATTAGGAAACCTTATTCTGGGGGCCTACCTGAGATCGTGGAAGCTAGAACACCAGTTCAACTAGAAAAGATTTTTATTCAGAACGTAGACAACAGGTTTCAAGGGTACTATCCCGCTTCCTCAGGGCCAATACCCAGTGCATTCTGACTGTGCATAGTGTATGGGCATCTCTGACTATGGGCTCATACTCTATGCACATTTTTAGAAGGCACTGTGTATTGACCTGAGGAAGCGGGATAGTACCTGTGAAATGCATTGTCCATCTGTGTTCTGAATAAAAATCTTGCCAGTTGAACAGGTGTTCTATCTTCCAGCGAGGTAAGAGAATACCTCTCTTTTAATGAACTGTTATGCCAATAGAAAACTATTATTTAATACTCTGGGCGCCTCCACCCCCCAAAATACTTTGTATATAAGAGCTTGATAAACAGAGCAGGGGGGCTAGTCAGTCAGTGAGACAGTTTATTCCAAAACTGATGGTGATAAATTCTGGAAGCACTCATGTTGTTTAGTGTAAATGGCAAGCTTTACTTTTTTAGAAAAATAAATCTGTTTTAAAAATGTACTTACCTGCAGCTGCACAACTATCCATGCAGACACAGGACCACTACACTACTTTCCTGCGTACGAGAGGAATAGGCGCAGGAGACTTGGCCGCAGGATACAGCTCCTGCACAAATTCCCATCGATATTAAATACTATTCCCCCTCCAGGCCACCATGGATGGTAAGGAAGGAAATAATTTGGCTTCCAGCAACTGCCATATTATAGTGTTTTATAAGTAACTTCAGCTCTGTCTTCTGACGGCGCCGACGTTACTCACTGCTGCGCCCAAGTCTCCTGCACTGGAATGAAAGTGTTTGTACTTTCCTGGTGTAGTTTACTTCCTGTGTACTACAAGTCTACAGCAGCTTATGGCAGCACAGTGGCTAACGCAATGGCTATCATTCATAAAAGTGCTGTCGGTAAAGTAAATCCGTGCAGGGAAACACCGCTGACGGTATTTCAGCCTTCTGGGTGGTCATTCACAAAAATGTTGCCTGTTGCGATAGGAGTGCGGAGATATCCCGCTGTAGGCTAGTGTTAGGCTGCCGGTAGGCATGCGGAAACAGGAGAAGCTGGCCGAGTCCCTCCATGCGGTGTTCTCTCTGCTGCTGCTTGGGAGGTCTGTCCCATTCACTTACATGTACTCCGCATGCTTATCGTTACATCCAGGGGAGCGGTAATCCCCGTCCGCATACCGCCTGCGTTAGTTTTTATGAATTTACATTTTGTTACATTTCCGCATAGAATCACTGCAGAATGCGGTAATTTATTGCTCTGCTCGGAAAAGTCCGCTTCGCATGCGGAAACAGCCTTTATGAATACAAATTTTGCTCAGTGGTCTGTAAAGTCTGCTGTTCTTAGCATTTCTGCATGCGGGAACGCTTTGTGAATGATAGCCAATATGGATGAGGATGGGAAACTGTGCAACTAAACAAGAAAATGATCAATCCATTTCCATGCTTTGGTGCTGCCTCTGTCTCTATCCTTTGGCAGCACCTTCAGCATATCTTCTACTTCAATGCTAGGAAACCTAGTCAGGCTCCTTATCTTTGTTCCTATTTTTAGAGTTACATGGTCACTTCTGATTCACCCACCAGCTGAATTTCTAGCAAATTTTAACTAAAAAGTTGCTTTAGCTTCTACATGTTTTGATCATTTTGTTTTCCCCCTCTACTTGATTGCTTTTTTTAAAAAAAAAATCATGAGGTATTTTGGTTTAGTTGGAATTAAACATTCCAGAGAATTTTAAACTGTAGAAGCACCATTTTTTTTTTTTAACATTCTCATTGTAGCACTAGAGTATTCCACCTCCACATTTGTGCCACAGGGCTCCCCTCTTGTATATGAAGTGATGGGGGAACTGTGAGGGCAATGCAGAGGTTATATAAGGATATGATATGGGAGGTTATGTAATGAGTAGAGTCAACCCTGATCATGAATTCCCAAAGGTGATTGTAGGGAGAGGTTTGGCGCTACAGCATTATGTTCGTCAGGGGGGTCATTAGCTCTCAAATCTGATGCATTGCTTAAAAGGTTCCAGTTCAGGTCCCACAAATTCCCGTTTCTTTCAAAACCAAATTCCTTTTGCCCTTGATTAGATTTTATTCTTTCGTGGGTACAAGCCTCATGTGGGCTGAACCGTGTCTCAAACTCTCAGGTATAGTGCACACCAAGAGCGCTTCTGAGTGCTTTTTAACACGCCTGCACTTCAAAAAGCGCTTGGCTAATGTATTTGAATGGGTTGGAGCACAGCAGAGCGATGTGCTTTTTCCCAAATGCGGGTCCTGCAGCATTTTTGCTGATTTCTGAGGCGATTCAGCTCCAATGTTCAGTATAGGAAAGTGGAAAATAGCTCTGAAAAGTGCTAGATCAGAGCGATTTTCCAAGCGTTTTTGTTACAAAAGCTGTTCAGTTATAGCTGTACTGTAGTAAAATATAAGAAAAAAAGCTATACAAAAATGCTCCAAAAATCGCTATTCATGATTAGAAAATCGCTAGGCGCATGCCTAGAATCGCCTTAAAAAAATCACTTCAAAAAGCGCCGAGTTTGCTTTTTCACTAGCGCTTTTTGGTGTGCACTGGGCCTTAGAGAGAGAGAGAGACACATCCAAACCAGATTGAAGCGTTTTAGTATGCACAGCAAGTATAGTGGCAGTCATCCACACTATGGCATCAACAAAGTGGTTTATAGAAGGATGGCAGAGTGGCAGTACTGGGGGGACAGAATGCATTGCTACAATTGTGTTGTGTTTGTGGTTAATGTCTTATTAACCACAATTGCAGCAAAATTGTAGCTTGGCCAAAGACTCTACCGGGGAACAGCTAGGACTCAGCAAGAAGAACTGAAAAAGGCAGGTAAAATTCCAGCAGTTATTGTTGCAACAGATGTCCCATTGGGGATCCATACCTAATGTCTGTCACTGGCAGCTGTAACATTAGACACCACCCCATGGCAGGCACTCTATCCCTGAGGTGGCAAAATTAATATAGTGTTTAGAAGCTAGCCTGATCAATCCAGGGACCCATTTTCCCTGCCTTTATCAGTTCTTCCTGTTAAGTCCTAGCTTCCACAGTTCCCCAGTATTGTCATAGTCTAATGTTCCTAACTAGGATAGTTTGGGAGAAATCGGTCAACTTGCCAAAATGTTTTGGGGATATGGGAGAAATACTACGTGAACACAGAAAAAAACACACCAACTCCATGCGAATAGCGTCCTGAGAACCTGGAACCCTAGCATAGCCTCTGTGCCACTGAGCTGCCCAAGGTTTTTCACATTCAGTACTCACGGGCTACTTATATTGAGCTCACCTGGTACTTGAACTTATTGCTTGCATTTGCAGGAGTAGCCACCTAGTGAAATACAACAACAACAGTCTGGGCCACTAAGTGTAGTATTTAGGGATGTGTTTTTCTGCAGATATACTTACCAAAATGGGTTACCTTTGTGCAACTATTGTTCAGATGTGTGAAGAGAATCTACCAGTCTCCACAGAAGCATGTTGGTTGGTCACTGTCCATGCAAAAACAGTTTTCTTAGAAAACGGTCAGTGTGCGCACCCTTTATAATACATGGCTTACCAACTGGACCACAAGCGAGTGCAAGGAAAAAAAGGCCACACCCATTACGCCCATGGATATCGACACCATAAATCGAATAATTTATGGGAGCAGGGCACCCCTGGCTTTTGAAATGCACAATTCAGTGTCTATGGAAGTTTGCACACCAGCTGTTGTGTCACTACAGTTACCTGCATACCTTGCTTGTGTTTGTGCTGTTCTGCAGTTTATGGCCTTTGAGTTGTTTTCTGCTGCAGAGTGATGTGTAGATAGTATAGTCCTGTGCTGGTGTATATGTATGATGGGGGATGGTAAAGGTATGACTATACAGTACTAAGCTTATATATTGTTTTGTGTGCACTGTACATGCTTTTTTTTGTTCTTGCCACGTGAACTTCACTCTGTTTACTATGCTGAGAGTGAATCTTATCACTGCAGGCGATTGCACTGTAAGCTTGCCAAGGTTTGCCGAGGTGGCGTTACTTCTCATTGTACTTTGTATTCCTAGCTAATATTTTATGGTTTGTTTTTTAGGCACCTTCCCACTTTTACACTACCAGATCCAGTCCTACCTGTCAGATGTGATTGTGCGCCAGGCTGTAATTATCCTAGTGACCTTATAGGAAGAGCAGCTTGTAGCTGAGAATGCAGAATGGGATGTTGTTTTAAGTGGTGCTAGACTTAAAAAAAAATAGTATACATTAAAGCACACCTGTAGTGATTTTAAAATGAAAACAAATACTCACCTAAGAAGAGAGAAGGCTCTGGGTCCTATAAAGCCTTCCTGTTCCTCTTCTGGTCCCCTCGTTCCAGTGCGGCCTCGGATCCCAAGAAGACTGCTTTCTTCTGCCGTGCTAGGTTTTGGAAGTCTTTGGGAGCCCGAGTGCTTCTGAAGACAGGGGCCCGTACTACGAGAGAGCATGCCAGCACATGCATACTACGGAGCCGACCGGTCTTCGGGGGCACTCGGGATCCCAAAGACTTCCAATGCCTCCCGCAGCAGAAGAGAGCAGTCTCCGATCCAGGCCACACTGTACATGCATCTGGCAGCAATGAAGAGAAGACACTGAAGGAGCAGTGCCTCTGAACAGGTGAGATTAAAGGACAACTAAAGTTAGAGGCATATTGAGGCTGCCATATTTTCCTTTTAAACAATACCAGTTGCCTGGCAGCCCTTCTGATCTGTTTGGCTGCAGTAGTGTCTGAATAACACCAGAAACAAGCACATAGCTAACCTTGTCAGATCTGACAATAATGTCAGAAACACCTGATCTGCTGCATGCTTGTTCAGTCTATGGCTAAAAGTCTCGGTCCACACTAGGTACGGTTGCAGAACGCAATCCGTGGTCCGGGCTCTGGTTTTCAAAAAACGGAACGCAAACAGATCCGTGCTTACCTTTTGCAGCATATGTTTCCAGTCCGTTTGCGTTTTAAAGAACATGCCCCCAGCCCTGGCTGTGGGTAGGGGGGCTGCCAAGCTGGAGGGGATAGCAGCGGGCACAGCGGTGGGGAGGGTCGTCAGACCCCTCACCTGGGTCCCCACTCCCCCTCCAGCTATTTGTGACTGCAGCGAGCAGGAAAGCAATTACCTTCCTTGCGTTCCACCACTCGCCGCGTGACTTCCTGCAATGCCGCCCTCTATACTTCAGTGGGCAGTATAGCAGGAAGTCACGTGACAAGCAGAGAAAGGAAGTGGGTAACTGCTTAGCTGGAGGGGGAACGGGGGGGGGGGCAGGTGAGGGAGGGGGGCGGACCTCCCCGCTGCTGTGCACACTGCCACCCTTCCTGGCTGCCATCCCCTCCTGGCTACCTGTGGGCAAACTCTGGGGAGGTCCACAAAGATGACGTTGAGGGGAGGAGCAGCCTGTGTAGAGGGAGATCCATTTTTGTATTGCCTTACACTACCCCTCCGTGTATCCACGGCCCGTGAAGTCCCAGCAAATCCGGACTCTTCATTCAGTTTTTCACATTGGTATGCGTGGCTCCGGTTTTGGTCCGGGGCAAAAAAAACAAAGCCACTGATACGATTTTTAAACAAGTGTGAACCGAACCTTAGAGGCAGAGGATTAGCAGGGCAGTCAGGCAACTGGTATTGTTTAAAAGGAAATAAATATGGCAGCCTCCATATTCCTCTCACTTCAGCTGTCCTTTAAAGCAATGCTTCCACGCTCACCACAACCCTGGGGAGTACACATTACATGGGGGAGACCTGGGGGCCCAGCAGGCAGCTGCACAGATTTCGTATAATTATTAGAAATCTGTGTGCAGTACACTGGCAGCAGTAGATACGATGGTCAAATCAGGTGACCATCTGCCAGTGTATGGACATCTTTATTTCTTGTTCACATGTAGGTGTGGTCAGTATACACTGCAAATAATCATTGTATTCCACTGTATGCTGTAAGGAGCAGGCTTGTATTACAGTGAGGCTGTGTAGTAACAAGATACTCAGATTGCCTCAGAAGCTGTCACATTGTTTATCAGTGCATTTGACCTTTGTGTTTCAGGGGAGCTGAAAGCCTGCTGTGTGTATTTCTTAAGGGGGGGGGGGGGTCTGAGCAAGAGAGGCCTCATTCACAGAACAATTGTGGTGTCTTTGAGAGAGAAATGTGCTGATGCCATTTCAACCTAAATCCGTGAATAAAGATATTTACACATGCAGGATTTCCATCACTCAAGATCATTTTCATGATCCTCATCCTGTGTGATATTAAAGCACAACTGCAGGTTTCCTATGATTTTGTAGACTGTTATTATTTATTCGCCATTTTGCCTTCTTGTCTTTGCTGCTATTGTAATTGCTGCTCGTCTTACTACTAGTCTCCATAAACAAGAATAGGTTGTTCTGCAGACAGGCAAGAACCATGTCTGGACACTGATCATTCCAAAGTTGTTGCCCAAAACAATCATGAACAATCTTTGTTTAGCTCGCAGTATAAGCGCCTGTTCACACTACAGGTAACAAGCTGTGTTTAATGAAACACAGTTAAACACAAAAACGGATGGTTAATGCATCCTGCGTTATCAATAGGATGTGTTTTAGGATTTGTTTTCACAAACAGAATGCTAAGTGTGGTTTGCCTTCTTAACACGGAAGGAATTTGCGATAAATTCATCTGTGGTTACCCACAATGCACTGCTACTGAATATGCAAATTATCTCTTTATGCCCCAGAAGCTAAGCTTGCATCCAGAACAGCTGGTGTCTTGCAAGCCGATAGTTTTGAATTTTACTGAGCCACATCAACCCCACATGCTGACAGCCTGTTTTGGACTTTTGGTCCTTTTTAGCGCATGGCATGGATTGATATGGCTCTATGGGGTAGGGCTTAGACCAGTACGACAGAATACCCAAGCAGCTCGGGGTGACCCAAAACCACAAGGAAGGTATAGGGGACTTAAAGAGGTGGGAAAGCCTTTGCAAACGCTTGACACTCTTGCTGGACTGCAAATGCAAAATTCCAACCAGCTGCATTTTTCCGCGGCTGCATGGCAAAGTTCTGACCGCAAACATGTATTCGACACAATGCAAGCCTGTGGGAATAGACAAGGCTTCCCATTACACGAAAATCGCATAATTGTCCAGTACAAATTAGGTGCCATTGTCTGGGCTAGTCACCACTCGTTCCGGTGACCAGGAAACACAAGGCTTCTTGTTGGTTTGCAAAAGAACCAGTGGGGATCCTCCTACAGCAGAGAAAATTCTCATTGTTTCATGCAGACCTGTGAGAATCCGATCTATTTTTTTTCATACAGGAAACCCCATGTTTCCTGGTCTGTGGGCGAGCAGCGGGGTTGGTGCGGACAACGAGAAAAGCTGCAGAAGTACCAGTGGATGGGTGGCAAGCGCAGCAGCCAGTGTTACCCAGCTGAGTGGGTGTGCTTACAGCGCCGTCTACGCATACGCTGCATTTGTGGTGTAGTTTAAGCTTGGCCTTGATAAATACTGTGAATGCTTTTCTGACCATCAGCACTGTCTAAAATTGCTGCAATCACGATTTTTGGAGGGAGGGGGGGGGGGATCACGATTGTTTCAATTTTACTGCAGTTTTAATGCAAGGTGTTTGTTTTTTTTTTAGATAAACGCTCAGACAACACTGATGGTGAGAAAAGCGCTCAGAAAGTGCACACAGTGTGTCTCAGGCCTTAGTCTGTATTTACTTAAAGAGAATCTGTACTCTGAAATTCTTACAATAAAAAGCATACCATTCTATTCATTATGTGCTCCTGGTCCCCTCTGTGCTGTTTCTGCCATTCTCTGCTGCAAACCTGGCTTGTAATTGCCAGTTTTAGGCAGTGTTTACAAACAAACTAACCAGCTTCTAATAGGCTCAGCTAAGCAGAGTGTGTTAGTCACACAGAGCCTGCAGGGGGTGTGTACAGCTTCTAGCTAATCACAAGCAGCCCTGCACATTCCAGTCTGACTGCCTCAGCCTGACTGTGCCGACTATAGAGAGAAGATTAGATCATATAACAGAGATAACACAGCTACTGTGCAATTAGGAAAAGCTGCAGTAAGCCAGACCACATTAGAAAAGGCATAGGAATTTATAGCATAGAAGAAATAAAGATAAACAATTTGTTACAGAGTCTCTTTAAGAGATGCTGGCGTGTTGTCTTGTCACATGTGCAGAGTTAATGCCTTGTAGAGATGCAGTATAGCAAAATATTTTGCTATGTATCACAGTAGATTATTTTTACAGGATTACTGTACTTCATTTTTTTGCCTTGAAGGCCCGGTGTAACATCATTTGAAAGGAACTAAGCACCTGAGGTCTGTAGAACAATCGCTGGAACAGGCTACAGTTCTCGTGTGTAATCTTTCAAGCTCGGAGCTCGGAGGAATGTTTAAAAGTTGAAACATTTTTAGAAACCACATCAAAGCCTTTGTGGGTTTGTGGCAAGTCCTTAGTCGTTGTGTGAAAGGACTACCACAGTGCATCACCTGCTGGGGCTAATGGCCCACGGCCTAAACAACCATCTTGTAGTTTCCCATGTGTGATTAGACTTGAAAAAGGACAGTTCCCTTCCATACAGGGAGATCACAATATCCACAAGTTAATGTTACACAAGTGTCAAACTGCATGCTTTTGGCTGTTTAATTTGAGTTAAGTGAGGTTTTACAGATAAAACAAGTTATGTAAGTTTACCCAGAAGGCTGGAGTGTGGGGAAGCTCAGTAATGTACAAGATGTGACAGTACTGCCATCCCTGCTGTAGTCATTCAGATTCATTGTGAATTCGTCATAGTTTTAGTGGAATTTAGTACTACATACACAATCTGGCTTCGTACATTTGGGATAGTACATGATATGGAGGGAGGGAATAGGCTATATGTTATGGAGAGAAATCAGATGGATGTACTTATGTGGGGAAAGGCAGTGGATATAAGCAGTATGTGTAATGTGGGAGTACCTATTTGGGGAAAGGTAATAGATATACACAGTGGTTCATATGCAATTAACTTATTCTCCTGAGTTATCTTCTTGGAGAAAAATGTCATATTCTCTTTAAAATAACTTAAAGCATTTTACAATTGAAAAAGTACCCAATCGTTGGTGAAAAAGGACTGTCAGCATTACTTTGTGTATTTTCTTGCTTGCTGGTAGTTTCAAAGGCATTTTATGACCAGGTGCGAAAATGTCACCTAGGAGAAAAAGTGAATTGCATATGGGCCAGTATGTGTTATGTGGGAGTACTTATGTGGGGAAAGGTGATGGATATACGCAGTCTTGTTATGTGGGGAAAGGTGATGGATATACGCAGTCTTGTTATGTGGGGAAAGGTGATGGATATACGCAGTGTTATGTGGGGAAAGGTGATGGATATACGCAGTCTTGTTATGTGGGGAAAGGTGATGGATATACGCAGTCTTGTTATGTGGGGAAAGGTGATGGATATACGCAGTCTTGTTATGTGGGGAAAGGTGATGGATATACGCAGTGTTGTTATGTGGGGAAAGGTGATGGATATACGCAGTCTTGTTATATGGGGAAAGGTGATGGATATACGCAGTCTTGTTATCAGGGCTGTGGAGTCGGTCCAAAAATCCTCCGACTCCTCAGTTTAGGATTCCACCGACTCCTCGACTCCGACTCCTCTAATTTACATATTACAATTTTGTTGATTAAAAGTATGTAACATGAAATTCGTCTCTTAACTGCCAACGCTTAGGAATTTTACAAGACAACTGAAGTGAGAAGGATATGTAGACTACTATATTTATTCCCTTTAGACTAAAACTAGTCCTTGGTAAGAGTACTTGTAAAAGGTACAAACCGGAACAAAGAACATCTATCAGGCCCTAGGCAATGTAAATGTGGGTACATGTAAGAATGATGTGCAGGTACTCTGCAGGGGAATGAGGAGATTGTAAACAGACAACACCTCTGTGTTCAATGTGCACAGCATTCTCAGTGGATTCCCTGCAGCTCTGTGGGGAGTGCATATGTAGAGTATAGTACTACTGTGTAACAAAGTAAACCTGAGACAGATGAAATTAAAGTTTTATACATACCTGGGGCTTCCTCCAGCTGCCTTCAGGATAATCAGTCCCTCGTTGTCCTCCTCCACTACCTGGATCTTCTGCTATGAGTCCAGGTACTTGAGCCAGTCGGGCGTAGTGCGCATGCACACACTCCGCAGCACTATTGCGCAGGTGCAGAATGTTCCTGGCTGTGGGAGCGGCATGCGGCCGGACAGCGATGACTGGCTGAATTACCAGGACTCATAGCAGAAGATCCGGGTGGTGGAGGACAACGAGCGCCTGATTAGCCTGAAGGGGGCTGGAGGAAGCCCCAGGTATGTATAAAGCTTTACTTTACATCCGTCTCAGTTACCCTCTAATTTGTAGTCCCCAAACCAAATTTTAACAACATATCAAATTATTTGATTTCATCAGCAAAGGGAGGGCATAGATTTGCATAAACCAGCATCAATGCAGAATTATTTCTATCTCGTTGACCATCTCTATTAGTGACACAGCTACACATCAGGCTTTATTCTTACAGCATAGATGTTATTTAGTATATATAAGAGATTTCTGTGTACACATCATATATACAGTCACAATCAGATATGTATATCTGACCTTAAAAATACGGGGACTGCTTTATTGAAGCAGCACAAGCAACTAATTTTGATTGGTTTATTTCATTTTTGTGGACTAAGCACAGCTATTACTGTATATATACTGTATATATACATTATTTTTTATGACTATTATCTGAGAAATAGAACATTTTATCATATTTTCTATTTTAATTACAGTTACAAATTCATTAGGAGTCGGTGCATTTTTTCCCGACTCCGACTCCAGGCACCCAAAATTTCCCGACTCCACGACTCTGACTCCACGACACCGACTCCACAGCCCTGCTTGTTATGTGGGGAAAGGTGATGGATATACGCAGCCTTGTTATGTGGGGGAAGGTGATGGATATACGCAGTCTTGTTATGTGGGGAAAGGTGATGGATATGCACAGTCTTGTTATGTGGGGAAAGGTGATGAATATACGCAGCCTTGTTATGTGGGGAAAGGTGATGGATATGCGCAGTCTTATGTAGGAAAAGGTGATGGATGTACGCAGTCTTGTTATGTGGGGAAAGGTGATGGATATACGCAGTCTTGTTATGTGGGGAAAGGTGATGGATATACGCAGTCTTGTTATGTGGGGAAAGGTGATGGATATACGCAGTCTTGTTATGTGGGGAAAGGTGATGAATATACGCAGCCTTGTTATGTGGGGAAAGGTGATGGATATGCGCAGTCTTATGTGGGGAAAGGTGCTGGATATACGCAGTCTTGTTATGTAGGAAAAGGTGATGGATGTACGCAGTCTTGTTATGTGGGGAAAGGTGATGGATATACGCAGTGTTATGTGGGGAAATGTGATGGATATACGCAGTCTTGTGTGGGGAAAGGTGATGGATATATGCAGTCTTGTTATGTGGGGAAAGGTGATGGATATGCGCAGTCTTGTTATGTGGGGAAAGGTGATGGATATGCGCAGTCTTGTTATGTGGGGAAAGGTGATGGATATATGCAGTCTTGTTATAAGGGGAAAGGTAATGGATATACGCAGTCTTGTTATGTGGGGAAAGGTGATGGATGTACGCAGTCTTGTTATGTGGGGAAAGGTGATGGATATATGCAGTCTTGCTATTTGGGAAAGGTGATGGATATACTGTACGTAGTCTTATGTGGGGAAAGGTGATGGATATATGCAGTCTTGCTATGTGGGGAAAGGTGACGGATATACGCAGTCTAGTTATGTGTGGAAAGGTGATGGATATACACAGTCTTGTTATATGGGGAAAGGTGATGGATATATACGCAGTCTTGTTATGTGGGGAAAGGAGATGGATATGCGCAGTCTTATGTGGGGAAAGGTGATGGATATGCGCAGTCTTGTTATGTGGGGAAAGGTGATGGGTATACGCAGTCGTGTTATGTGGGGAAAGGTGATGGATATACACAGGATAGGTTATTTTGGTATTTGCTCCTTTTGGACATGCATGGCCAATTGTTTAAATCCTGACAGATGTTTGCTTGAAAATGAAATGGCCCCGCAGGGCTGTGGAGTCGGTACAAAAATCACCCGACTCCTCAGTTTATGAAACCACCGACTCCAGGTACTCAAACTTTCTCTGACTCTTTGACTCCGACTCCACAGCCCTGGACTCCAGGTACCCAAAATTGCTCCGACTTCTCTACTTGCAGGGCTATGGAGAGCGTACAAAAATCATTCGACTCCGATTCCTCAGTTTATGAAAACTCTGACTTCAGGTACCTAAAAATTGCTCCGACTCCACTGTCATGTTGGCCGGATTGGATTTTTTCCGTATTGGCTTTTGTGTGCCTGCAGTTCATGTGAAAGTGAGTTCTCCTGTGCAGTGGGTACCTGCCTGGACTGACGGGGATAAGAATGTGAAAACTGAATGATACATCATGACAAATGTCATCTATCAGTAGATCTGAGCTGTAAGATCACAGGCAAATGTAGTGCGATTCCTTTATGACAGCGTCTGCTGTGGCCGGTCATCAGCGCAGGCAGTGATGTGTCATCTAGTCACCGCAGTTTGTCTACAGGCATGCTAACTCATCCACTGGATTTTATAGCACTTTGGGTAAAATACCCCTATGCGCTGTTCAATGCCTGTTTATTTAATTGGCAATGACTGGTTGCTGGGAAAGCTTTGTTTAAAATCTCTTAATTGAACATAAATGTTTTCCGTCCCTCCCCTGTGTGTCCTAACTGATGGCAGACAGAGATGAAAGTCACGCATGCTTTATGGGACAGGAACCCGGTTTAAATTAACCACAGAATATAGTATTTGCCAGTTAAAAGGCATTTCAGGTAGGTGTATGATGTATTAAAGTGGACCTGAACTCAGAACTTCCTCTCTGCTCTAAAAGATAAGCAACAGCATAATATTTAAAGAAAAACATTTCTTTGTTACAGCTGATATAAATCTGCAATGTGTCTACTTCCTGCTTTCATGGAAGCAGACATATTGTTAATATCCTGTGTTTACCAATTTGCTGTGGCCGTCAGCTGGCACAGCTGTGTGATCAGTTTACAGATGAGGGGAAATTAGACAGGCTAAACTCTCTAAATACAAGGTGCATTTCTCTGTTTACCTTCTGTCCTGTGCAAGAGTTCAGGTCCACTTTAAGGGCCGCAAAAGCCAGCATACAAACTTAAAGGACCACTATTGTGAAAAATTGTAACCTTTAAAATGCATGTAAAAACGCACATATATAAAATGTACATTTCTCCCGTATTTAAATACACTGTATAATTTTTTTTTTTCCTATGTTGCTGTCACTTACAGTAGGTAGTTAAAATCTGACACGTCAGATGGGAGATTATTAGTATTTCCTCTATAGTTCCCTTTTTTTTATTATTATATTATGAAAGCACTCCTTGGAAATAATCTGTTCTGTACAAAGATGCCACTTGGCCTGCCTGCTCACTTGCGCACAGTTTTGGCAACTGCCATTTAGTTTTGATGATAAAGAAAACCCTGAGACGCCCCCATGAGGAAATAGACTAATCCAAAGCCTGTCAGATTTGTACTACCTACTCTAGGCTTCCAGGATGCGGTTGATAGGTAATTGGTTAGGGAGGGGACCGTGTGGAAGATGTGCCTACACGGGGCGTCCCTGTAAAACGATGCAATCTACGATTGCGTCCAACCAAAGCCTCCCACCTGAATGCTAATTTATGTCATTCCTGCTAGATTTGGTACAGCAGGCAAAGGGTGTATGACAGTACACCTGTTTGGCTGATTGGCGTCTGCTGACCAGATAAAGGCAGGAGATTGCTCTAGCTGGGAGTTAGCAATTGTGTTTGTTGCAGTTACCTACTGTAAGTGACAGCTACATAGGAAAAGGGTAAGTTATAGAGCATTTTACTCTGGGAGAAATGTGCATCCTTTATGTATGTGTAATATGTTGGCGCTTTATAAATACAATAAATAAACATGTGTATTTGAAATAATTGTTCGTGTTAGTGGTCTCCCTCCACCAGCCCGATATTGGCAGGTCCCAAAAAAGGTAATCATAATTACCTTTGCTGGCAGGCACACAAGTGGCTTTCTGCTCGGGCTCCGGTGGAAATAGCTGAGCTCAAAAGGGCCCACTCTATTGCGCAGGGAGCTCACGCCTGTGCAGTAGAGCAGACCCGATTGGGCGTGGCTATATCCCCCGGATCCCGAGGGAAAGCACTAGTGCGCCTGTGCAGCAGTGATCACAAGGGGACCTCACATAGGAATCACGTAGGATCTCGCTTGCAGTGTGTGTGCGCTCTAGTTGATTGACTTTCAGTTGACCGCACTGTTGTTGGTCGCTTGATAAAGTTGATGGAAAATTGAGTAATGTATGGACACCTTTAGTGGTTTGAAACACAACTTTTCATTTATGACACTATTAAAAAACTGTGCCTAGCAATCACTTGATGGATAAGAGAGCCCTATCTAGAACTGCTGGTGTAGTAAATAAAGCACTGAGCAGCATGGTTTCACAGTGGGACGTTACAGGCACACGTTAGAGCAGCCTGTAACGCACCCCACCGCACAGTAATGAAAAATCAATGGGCTGTTCACAGTGCCCACGTTGCGTTGCTTAGTAACGCTGCGCCACCAGACAACGTACTGCATGCAGTACTTTATAAGCGGCAGAGTCGCGTTAGACTGCTTGCACATGCTCAGTAACGTTGGGGAGGAGCGGGGAGCGGCCAGGCACATGGCTAATTAATATTCACTGCACTCAGTGACATGCAGTGTTTACTTCCTGGAGCGGCCGCTCTGTGCGGCGATTGGCCGGGCGAGACCACGTTATGCTGCATGCGTCCAAGAGTACACATCACGGCATCACGGACGCCAGAGTGAGCTGCACAATGCGGCTCACTCTGATGTCCACATCAGAGTGCACCAGACGTTGCGTTAGGGGCATGTTATACGACCATAACGTCCCCGAAAACACAACGTCCCACTGTGAAACCAGCCTAAATTATCTAATACAATTCAGTTGTGTGCCTTGCCGATGTCCTGTCTTTAGAAGGAATCTGAGTGAATGCAAACACTTCTGTGTGTACTGAGGATACCCCCATAGCCCCCATCCTGGTCCCAGCCTTGATCTCTGACCTGCATCACCTCCTGGCCTCCAGAAACTGAGCAGGAGTTGGTGAGTTGTCTCATTTGTTGGTTCACCCTCTCAGCTTCTGACTCCACAGAAGTGTGTTTACTAGAGTGAAGTACAGACTAACCAGCCAGCTCATGGTGAACCAGAACTCATTGGAGTGTGTAAGGGGCTACAATGGTCCAAAAAGCCCTCTTACTAAAATGCTATAGAAAACAAAAGTTTGCTTTCTTAAAACATAAAGTACTTGCGATAATTCAGGTTGGAGTGAGCTCTGAGATGACTCCCAGTGCAGTACTGCTGAATATATGCAAATTAACCATTGTTGCCCTTAGAAGCTAACCACACCTCCAGATCCACTGGAATGCAATGATGTGTCAGCTTATTTGTACAGAGCCATAATAATCCAAAATGCATACAGACTGTTTCGGATTGGTTGATCCTCATCCGTGCATGGCAAGGATTAATTAACAACAATAGTTGATTTGCATATATTCAGCAGTGATGCACTGGGAGACATCTCGGAGCTCACTCCAACCTGAATTATCGCAAATACTTTGTTTTAAGAAAGCAAACTTTTTGTTTTACTAGAGTGAAGGAAACTGTTCCAGTCTTTACCTGTATACATGAGCAAAATTGGTTGACTTTTTGGTTTGGCAAAGGAAAATGACTTTTAGAGTTTTTTCACAAACCCCTTTTCTTGGCCTTGGCCGAGGATCCTCTGCACCCCAGGTGTGAAAATCTATTCACATGCTAGACCGTGGCCGTTTAAAAAAATAAAAGAAAAAAAAACCCTGAGAGATCCAAAGTGGTTTGGAACAACGTCGGCACACAATTGAATTTGACAATAGCATGACGACGGTCTGTGAAATTCACCACCCGCAAATCATTATTGTTCAAACCAATCCACCTACATGGATGATAATCGTTGTCTTCTACAGTAATTGGGACACTTTTACGCTTTTTCTGAACGATTTTTGGCCAACCCGTCATTTATCCTTCTTTTCTGATTAATGCACACCAGTGTATGTATTTATTTATTTTATTTATTTATTGTATTTATAAAGCGCCAACATATTACGCAGCGCTATGTATGGGGCAATAGGCCTGTTAATGCCTCTGTAAATGTCGGCATCTGAAGAAAGCAAACGTCTTCTCTAGATGTACTGCATCCCATTTGGTTTTGCAAACCGCTTCTCCGCCAAGTTAAAATATATATGAACATAATGGTAAAACAAACACACCCATAAACATACCTCAGGCAGTTTAGTGTATCTTTTTACCGTGGCTTAACTGAATGCCTTTTTCAATATGGAAAACACCAGGGTATAATAGCGTGACCCTCTTTTCAGCTATCATTGTTCTTCACAGTTCTATTAATATTTACATTTCTTCACTACAATACATTTCCACTCAACCATAGCCTTCTTTTAGTTTTTCTCTTGTGGCATTTGGCCCCTGGCTTTTTGTGTCAGGTTTCCTCTACTAGTAAAAAAACAATCTTGTGAAACTAGGTAGCTTTTGTTGCTTTCTCTCAAGAAATACTCAAAGGCAGTCCAGTTTCGAGGATATGTTTACCTGTATGTCATTGGTTTGTCGCACCAAATAAACCCTCGGAGTGCATAGAAATTGGATCCGTGTGGTGTTTTCAATTAAATATATGCAAAGGTATATGTATGACAGGAAATTGCCTCTATTGCAAGTTTGGCTTTGAGTTTTCCACATCCCATGGGTGACAATGGCAGCCAAATGGCTCCTCCATGTTTTACTTTGCTATTCACAGCAGACTGCTTATATGTTGTTCAGACAGAGCAATCTGTTGGTATGAGGCTTGTCTGAGACAGCTGCTACTTAGAGACGCCTCACTACCCCCCTCCTGCCAGTCAATTCCTATACTTGTCAGGCAGTTAACTTCCAGCAACTACATGAATTTGGAATGCAAGTGACTGTGACCTTGAAGCACTTTCCACCATTAGCTGTTGACTGGTACTGTAGGCATGGCAGGGTGGCAAGTTAAACAGAGGCGGAGTACAGAGTTTAAAAAATGCTATGTATTTTCTCTGTTAAACTTGTAACTCCTTTTTCCAAATCGTAAAGTAGTGAGTGACCCACTATTTGAAAGGCCTATATATGCTGTGTGTTTGTGGTTTTCTGCAAAACATGCACTGTTGGTGGTACTTGAGAACAGGATTGGGAAGCCTTATGCTGGGAATACACCATGAGATTTTTTGGCAGATAGATGGTTCCATAGATAATTTCCGACATGTCCGATCGTTTTCCTGATCGATTTCTCATAGAAGTGGATGGGAATCGATTGGAAAAACAATCGGACAGTAAATCTGCTAAAACATTATACGATATAGTGAGTTGCGAGTTCTGCATACACAGTATATACATTTTAATGCAAATCTGTGATCCAGAGTCTGGACCCTCGGTAAGTTTATGTATATTAGATAAAATCAATTCAATTACAAAATCGTTATTGTATATAATTGTTATTGTGCAATAAGCGAAATTTAGCACATGACCATTATCACTAGGACAGAAGGAGGCACAAAGGGGTTCAGAGGTACACAGTAAGGCAACTGTAAGACAGAGGCAGACACTGAGGGAACAGAAGGACAGAGGTGACACAGTGGGGGTGAGAGGGGGACACTGGAGGCACAGTGGTGGTACAGAGGAAAGATATGGCAAAGCTTCGGACTTACAAACTGATTCATGTTAAGAATGCTCCTACAGTCCCTATCTATTAACCATGGACTACCTGTGCTCCACATTCTGACAGAAGAGTGAACACCAAAGTATTATATCACCTGAAACAATTGTTCATGATTGAGGTAGTTGAAAATCTAGGATTCCTCCTCTCCATTGATCGGCTGAGCCAGAAAAACATTGGCCAATTCTGTACAGCATTGTTACCTCTTCTTTAAAGTTAATTTATTCCCGTGTAAGTCCTCCCTCCCCCATATTTATTAGCATAAAGGGGCGTGTTAAAGGGTGTGATATCTGCTGAGGGATGGAGTTTAAAGAAGAACTCCAGTGAAAATAACGTAATGAACAAAAGTGCTTCATTTTTACAATAATTAAAATCATAGTAAAATCTTTCCACTCCCTGATTTACATTCTGACATTTATCACATGGTGACATTTTTACTGCTGGCAGGTGATGTCAGTGGTAGTAGCTGCTACTTGCTTTTTTGGCAGTTGGAAACTGTTATTTCCCACAATGCAACAAGGCTCCCACAGTGTGACGTCAGCACCATGGTCCTGACATCACACTGTGGGAGGGGTTTTACCACAATATCAGCCATACAGAGCTCCCTGATTATCCGTTTGTGAAAAGTAAAACATTATTCATTGGAAAAGGGGTAGCAGCTACTGATTGGGATGAAGTTTAATCCTTGGTTACGGTTTCTCTTTAAGGCATCAGGCCATGTGTTCCTGCAGTCTCCTGAGTTGTTAATACGGCCCTGCTTATGGTTATGGTAGAATACTGCTGCTAGATGTGACTATCCATGAAATGAAATGATAGCAGTCTTGATTTATTCCAGGGCTATTATGAGTCAAGTGGTTTACCAAGCTGAAAATGACCCATTTAATTTGGTCCTTAACCTTGTCTCCCTTTGGCTGTGGCTTGCCTTCCATTAATGGGCTTGTAGACTTGCCTAGTTTTTGCTCTGGTCAGGCAGCAGCATTGGTGGGCCATGTGATTTGTTGTTGCAGCACATCAGTGAGGGATGGCTCATTAACATGCTCACATTACAGAAGGAGTCCTGAAAAGAAAATAAATAAAAGAAAGTGTAAAAATAGCCCAGGGGGAAGCAGACAGTCTTCCGCTTCACAGCACCGCCAGTAACTAGCTGTGCTCCAGTTTTTACAGCACCTGTCTGTGTCCACAAGGTAATAAACGGCAAGTTTGAGGCCTGAGACCTCGGTGTAGAACTGAGCTTAGTGTTATATATTACCGTTTGGGTACTTGTTAAATCACTTTGTGGCTGCCTGAGAAGTTATAGGCCAAGGCCAGGTTTGTTACAGAAAAAAAAAACAATCCTCTACAGATCAAGTAGTTGTTTGATGGAATTTAAAGTGGATCAGAGATAAACTTTTACTCATTGCATAATTGTGTTCCTTTCATATAGTTTTATAGGACATTCCTCAAGCCAAATACTTTTTTTGTTGTATTACTCTAATTCGCTATAAACTAAACCAGCCTCGCCCACAGCTTCTCCAGAGTGCCTTGGCACTGTAGCAAGGGTTTATGGGAGCTCAGTCTGGGCAGGAGGTTACTAGTGAGAGATTTCAGAGGCAGAGGGGAGTGAAGTTTTCACAGACTGAGGGTTGGAGATGCTATCAGCTTGCCTGTGTGTAATGTGACAAACAGAACATGGCCTCATTGTATCACAGGAATAAATGATTATAAACTGTTGAAGCTGTTTGCAGCTAGATTTGCTGTGTAAACTATCTAAACTTTAGATAAGATATATAGACAAGTTACCCGTTCTAATTTAGTTTTTCATCTCGGATCCGCTTTAAGGCAACTGCGTTAATGTACAGTATTGAAGTGTAGGCTCTGGATTTAATATGTAGTCCAAAAATCTCTGTGTTATTGCATTTGCTTGCTTCAGCTTTCAGTAGAAGCTAGGCCCGGGGAAATAGATATGGGATTACTGGCGATTCATACTCCATACTGCAGGATCTGGTGAGTCATTCTTAGAGCTGGTTCACACTCGGTACACTAATCGAAATCGCGATTTTGCGTTGCAGAATTACACAATTGTGCCGCGATTGGCATTTGTCATTCCCGTTCAATAGAATGAGAATTGCATCGCAATTGCCCCCAAAATGCTACATGTTTCCGATTTATGCACATCATAAATGCTGCAGTCATAATGCTCCCATAGGGATACATTAGCAACAGCAGCAAAGCACTAAAAAGCAACCGAGTGTGAACCAGCCCTTTGGTATGGATGCTTACTAGAGCTGGATCACCCACAAGGCAACCTACACAGGTGCCTAATGCTTTTTAAAGTAAACCTGAAATCATAAAAAATGTACACTTGCCTCAGTTGGAGAAAGTCTTTGGATAGTCTAGAGGTTTTGCCCCATCTGCACTTCTCTGGGACCCACTAAATCTTCAACAACGTGTAACCCGCACTGTGCTGGCACACGGACTGCCTGGGCAGTAGCATGGAGCCGGTCATGTACTGTTGTTTGTTGTTTTTTTTTTTTTTTTGGTTTGTGCATGAGCGGCTCTTTGCTACTGTAAAGAAGTGCGCAGTGCGGCCATATTCATACAAGAAGCCGGTGGCATAGTGGTTTTGTCTGGGGTTGTCTCTGGATCATCCAGTAAGTATACCATTTTTATTTTTCATTCAACTGTACCTGAGGGGGCACGGGGGGGTCAGATGGGACACAGGGGCATGTTCCCTGCTTCATGCCATGCCTCTGTGTCCCCCGTGCCACGCTCTCACCCCGCAGAAAAACATTGGCAAGCAACTTATGGACAGCTAAGAGGCGGAAGGGCGTCCCTTGCAGGAGAGGCGCCCCTGCAAAATGCAAGCTCCAGCATTAGGAACGCCCCTTCCCCAGCTGTCATTGCCTCTACACTACCTCTACTGCCCATTTCCTGACTCCCCTCTGCCTCTCTGCACTGTGATGAGACTCAGACAGTAATACCAACCAACTGTATATAAACTTATAATTGTTTTGGGCAATTTCTCCCTCCTGTGTATGAGTCATGTGATCTACATGAAATTCTATATGGTAATTATGTCCCACTAATCCTTTAAAATTTTCTTTCATTTTTCTAGAATCCTGAACAGTAATAGGATTACAGAACTGAACAATGGTTCCTTCGAGGGACTCTATTTTTTAGAAAGACTGTAAGTATTTGTTTGGCGTTGTTATCTCATTGTTTGTCATAGATCAGAAATCGTGAGGGAATAACGAGGACATATTGTGTTCATACTGGTAATACAGGATTTATATGTGCTTTCTCATGCCTATTACAGTTTCAGAATACTTATGTTTTCATTTATAATTGATAAAACGGCTTCATTCATCCCTCAATCTCCATTGGCACGTTTGTGAGCAATGTGCCTGGCTGATAGACTCAGCTGAGCATCGGGGAGGGCATTGCTCTCCCCACTCACCCCGCCTACTTTGAAACGCTCCTTTCCCCACTCATCCTTCCCACCCCCAACCCCTTTACTGCACAGCACACTCAAACTTGCTCAGATATAGAGTGTCAATTAAAATAGTAGCGTTGTTCTGCTGTATGTAGTGAAATGGCCATTAATACGCTACCAATCCTCGCTGTTTTCTAGCTTGTCTGATCACACTTTTGATCGATAAACTTTCCCCAAAAAAACAGAAAATGATCGATCACACATGTTGGAAGCAATACAATTCTGGCGGGTTTTAATCAAAGTAATTAAATTGGCCAGGAAATTTGATGATGGAACATGTAGCTTTAGTTTCAGAGGTTTTTATTCAGAAACTGTTTAACATATATACAGGATCTTCTCAAAAAATAAGCATATTGTGATAAAGTTCATTATTTTCTGTAATGTACTGATAAACTTTAGACTTTCATATACTTTAGATTCAAATACACACAACTGAAGTAGTTCAAGCCTTTTATTGTTTTTCTTATTGATGATTTTGGCATACAGCTCATGAAAACCCAAATTTCCTATGTCAAAAAATTAGCATATTTCATCCGACCAATAAAAGAAAAGTGTTTTTAAAACAAAAAAAGTCAACCTTCAAATAATTATGTTCAGTTATGCACTCAATACTTGGTCAGAAATCCTTTTGCAGAATTGAGTGCTTCAATGCGGCGTGGCATGGAGGCAATCAGCCTGTAGCACTGCTCAGGTGTTATGGAGGCCCAGGATGCTTCAATAGCGGCCTTAAGCTCATCCAGAGTGTTGGGTCTTGCGTCTCTCAACTTTCTCTTCACAATATCCCACAGATTCTCTATGGGGTTCAGGTCATGAGAGTTGGCAGGCCAATTGAGCACAGTAATACCATGGTCAGTAAACCATTTATCAGTGGTTTTGGCACTGTGAGCAGGTGCCAGGTCGTGCTGAAAAATGAAATCTTCTTCTCCACAAAGCTTTTCAGCAGACGGAAGCATGAAGTGCTCCAAAATCTCCTGATAGCTAGCTGCTTTGATCCTTCCCTTGATAAAACAGCGGACCAACACCAGCAGCTGACATGGCACCCCAGACCATCACTGACTGTGGGTACTTGACACTGGACTTCAGGCATTTTGGCATTTCCCTCTCCCTAGTCTTCCTCCAGACTCTGGCACCTTGGTTTCCGAATGACATGTAAAAGTTGCTTTCATCCGAAAAAAAGTACTTTGGACCACTGAGCAACAGTCCAGTGCTGCTTCTTCTCTGTAGCCCAGGTCAGGCGCTTCAGCTGCTGTTTCTGGTTCAAAAGTGGGTTCATGCTTCCATCTGCTGAAAAGCTTTATAGAGATGAAGATTTCATTTTTCAGCACGACCTGGCACCTGCTCACAGTGCCAAAACCACTGGTAAATGGTTTACTGCCAAAATCATCAATATTAAAACAATAAAAGGCTTGAACTACTTCAGTTGCGTGTATTTGAATCTAAAATATATGAAAGTCTAATGTTTATCAGTACATTACAGAAAATAATGAACTTTATCACAATATGCTAATTTTTTGAGAAGATCCTGTATATGGAGCAAACAGTGTGCCACTATGGCAATCATACCTTCAGAAATCATGATCTTCTCAGGATATGACCGGGTCAATAACAAGCTTACTACTTATTCAACTAGATGCCACATATTACAGACACAGCAGTAAGGAGATGAGTAGAGTGGCACGTTCTACAGGCCTTGTTGCCCAAAAGGAGGATAGAGGGATCTCTATGCTACATCTACATCTCAGATCAACTTGACCTCCGTAGACCAAAAACAGGACACTAGAGGACAGTCCCACCACATATAGATAAATGTGCCATGCTCACCACATCGTCAATAGCATATGTCTGAAGCTTGGGAAAAGTTGTACTCTTACTGGGGTCATGTAAGCCCTGTGGAGGAGTTTTAAGTTGGTTTCCAGGAGTGAGTGATATAAAATATGGCCCTTATTCAATTCACGTTTACTCCTTGGTGATATTTTTACATCTTATCAATAAAATGCCTTTAAAGCTACCAACAAGGAAGAAAATACTATAATTCTGACAGTACGGTACTTTTTTTTACCTAGTTTTTGGTACTTTTTCATTTGTAGAGCGCTGAAAAGTTATTTAAAACAATAGATGATTGATTATAATATTAAACTTAGGAGAAAAGTGAATTGGATCAGGCCCAATCTTTAGACCATTTTTAGGTGTCCTTTTGGCATTAATATCAACTTCCCATCTGGACAAAATGGGGTCCATGGTTGCTCTAGGATGAGATGATCGTGATGGTAAACTATTAAAGTATGAAATAATACTGACTTGTAAAGGAGATAGAATGTGTAGCTTTAGGGAAAACAAAGGAGTGCAGTTTCTTATATCTCAGCTGCTTTTCCTGGTTGAAACACAAAAATGAGTGAATAAACTGAAATCTTCTAGAAGTATGTAGTCATGTACTATGTGTTTTATATTACACTGTAGAGGGGGTATGGCTGTATTTGCTGGTGTGGCAGATGTAGGAGAGTCCTGGGGGAGTGTGTGGGCTGGTCTGTCATGTTGGTATGCTGCACAGGAAATTGCCTCTCTGGGGGACAAAGCCAAGAAATGGTCCATGCCTTTTTACAATGCTTCCTCCCTTTTATACAGCACACCAGTGGAATGCACAGCTACAGCCAATTGCTTTTTCTTTTGTGTTTTCATTGGTTAGTGCATGTTCTGTTCCCACTCTTCAAAATATAATATTCCATTACATTTCTTAATGTATCTTTTAAGCATAGTGTACCATTTATCATTCTTTCAGATAAATAATCATTTGCATTGGTACCTGTCCTAATTGGGCTTACATTTTGCTGTCATTACCATGTGTACACAGATTGGAGTCAGGATTGGGTAGGAAGCTCTATACTACTGTTGATACTCCTACTGAGATGGTCACCAAAACTCAGCTAATTTTGGCCTGATCTCATGTCTGGTTGCCTGTACAAACATTGGCTTTAAAGTACAACTGAAGTGAGAAGTATATGGAGGCCGCTATATTTATTTCCTTTTTATACAATACCTGTTGCCTGGCAGCCCTGCTGGTCCATTTGGAAGCAGTAGTGTCTGAATCACACCAGAAACAAGCATGCAGCTAATCTTGTCAGATCTGACCGTAATGGCAGACACATCTGATGTGCTGCATGCTTGTTCAGGGTCTATGGCTAAAAGTATTAGAGGCAGAGAATCAGCAGGACAGCCAGGCAACTAGTATTTCTTAAAAAGAAATAAATATGTCAGCCTCCATATAGGTACCTCTCACTACAGTTGTGCTTTAATGGAAACCTGTAGGGGAAAAAAGTGCCCAGTTTGGGTACTTACCACAATAGAGGGAAGTCTCTGGATGATCCAGAGGCTTCCCCTGTCCCACTCCTCCTCACCATTCCTCCACTGTCCCCTCCACAAAACCCCTTGCTGACCCTTGTCTACAGCTCGCGCCTTCCCAGTACCAAAGGCTCACTTGGGAAAAGCCGAGGCCAATCAGGTCTGCGCTACTGCCCATGTGCGAGCCACCTGTACAGTAAAGTGGTCACGATCGGGTCAATATTACTGTGCAGGCGCTGTGTGGCCATGCTTCACTAGTCTCTGTGGCTGAGCGGCGTTTCTTTTTTAAATACAATATTCATTTATAAATAATTTAGTCAGTGTTTGCCCCCCTTGTAAAATCTTGCCTCACCCATACTGATGAGGGGGGGATGCAGTGTTCTCCCTAGAATTTTTTTTCCAGCTGGGTGGCATGAAAAAGTAGCCGGGTGGGGCAATATGAGAGAATGCAAGGCCGGTGCTTCCGTACACAACTCTGCTTATAGCATAGGAGGAGGGGAGCCAATGACAGCCGGGTGCTCATCAAAACTAGTCTGGTGGAGCACCCGGCTAAAATAGCCTGTGGAGAACACTGGGTATACAGATGCATATGGATGGACTTCATGAGAAAATTGATAACAGGACCATGAAGTTGCGTGGCATACACCATGTCCCAAGCATCTATAAAAATTCCTTCACCGCCCCAACTTGTGCTCCCCTACTGAGATCGTCACGCCGTCACACAGTCCTATACACAGGCTGCACCCTGATCTCCCCGTCACACGGTCCTATACACAGGCTGCACCCTGATCTCCCCGTCACACGGTCCTATACACAGGCTGCACCCTGATCTCCCCGTCACACGGTCCTATACACAGGCTGCACCCTGATCTCCCCGTCACACAGTCCTATACACAGGCTTCACCCTGATCTCCCTGTCACAGAATCCTATACACAGGCTGCACCCCGATCACCCCATCACACAGTCCTATACACAGGCTGCACCCTGATCTCCCCGTCACACGGTCCTATACACAGGCTGCACCCCGATCACCCCGTCACACAGTCCTATACACCGGCTGCACCCTGATCTCCCCGTCACACAGTCCTATACACAGGCTGCACCCTGATCACCCCGTCACACAATCCTATACACATTCTGCACCCTGATCACCCCGTCACACAGTCCTATACACAGGCTGCACCCTGATCACCCAGTCACACAATCCTATACACAGGCTGCGCCCTGATCTCCCTGTCACTCGGTCCTATACACAGTCTGCACCCTGATCACCCCGTCACACAATCCTATACACAGGCTGCACCCTGATCTCCCCGTCACACGGTCCTATACACAGGCTGCACCCTGATCTCCCCGTCACACAGTCCTATACACAGGCTGCACCCTGATCTCCCCGTCACATGGTCCTATACACAGGCTTCACCCTGATCTCCCTGTCACAGAATCCTATACACAGGCTGCACCCCGATCACCCCATCACACAGTCCTATACACAGGCTGCACCCTGATCTCCCCGTCACACAGTCCTATACACAGGCTGCACCCGGATCTCCCCGTCACACAATCCTATACACAGTCTGCACCCTGATCACCCCGTCACACAATCCTATACACAGTCTGCACCCTGATCACCCTGTCACACAATCCTATACACAGGCTGCACCCTGATCTCCCCGTCACACGGTCCTATACACAGGCTGCACCCTGATCTCCCCGTCACACAGTCCTATACACAGGCTGCACCCTGATCTCCCCGTCACATGGTCCTATACACAGGCTTCACCCTGATCTCCCTGTCACAGAATCCTATACACAGGCTGCACCCCGATCACCCCATCACACAGTCCTATACACAGGCTGCACCCTGATCTCCCCGTCACACAGTCCTATACACAGGCTGCACCCTGATCACCCCGTCACACAATCCTATACACAGTCTGCACCCTGATCACCCCGTCACACAATCCTATACACAGTCTGCACCCTGATCACCCCGTCACACAATCCTATACACAGTCTGCACCCTGATCACCCCGTCACACAATCCTATACACAGGCTGCACCCTGATCTCCCCGTCACACGGTCCTATACACAGGCTGCACCCTGATCTCCCCGTCACACAGTCCTATACACAGGCTGCACCCTGATCACCCTGTGTATGTGCTGTCACTGGCTGCTGCCTGGAAAATGTTCGCTGACATTCCCTATGAACAGAATCCCAGCAATGCCACTTCTATGTATAGCTGCATCCTGAATTAGCTTTCAGGCATTGTGCTTGTGATGCCAGATCTTGAATATCCTTCTCATTAAACTGGTGGATTAATTGTGCAGTTAGAACAGGGTGTGACCGTCGTTAACACGTACATCACACAAACTGAAACTGCACGGGATTCTTAAATGTAATGATGCAAGGTGGATCTCCAAGATTAAAAAAGGGTGATTTCTCATAAAAACAAAAATGATATACACACCTGCTCCACAAATATGTACAGTATATAAATATACAATACAGATATGTGTGAAAAAGTGCTTTGAACATATATGCTTTTATAAATAGAAGTGGCAATAGTTTACTTTTTATCAATGCAACATCCTTTGGCCTCTTGCACACTGCAAGTGATTCAGATTCCGCTTTTTAATCTGTTTTTACTTCTGATTCCGATTCAGATTTGCAGTTTGTTCCCTGCACACTGCAAATCGGAATCTGAATCGGATGTAAAAACTGTTTGAAAAGCAGAATCTGAATCGGAATCGCTTGCAGTGTGCAAGAGGCCTTTAACAGATTAGAAGCCTAAAGCCGTGTGCACACGCCTGACTCGAGTTAGCTGAGGCGGCCTATAACAACCGCTTCAACTGATAATCCGGCATGTGTGCAGCAGCCGCAGGCTCGCAACGCACAAGCGATTCTCGCGATGGATTGATGGCGCCATCAATCACAGGTGTGTACACACCTTTAATCAAATCAATATTTGATATGATCACCCTTTTGATTTTAAACCGCAACAGTTCCTCTAGGCACACTATCAGAAAAGACCTGGCCATTTTCACATTAGAGAAATGGACATATTCACTGATTGGGCAGCACGGTGGTGTAGTGGTTAGCGCTCTCGCCTTGCAACGCTTGGTCCCTGGTTCAAATCCCAGCCAGGTCTACATCTGCAAGGAGTTTGTATGTTCTCCTCCCACATCCCAAAAACATACAGAAAAGTTAATTGGCTTCTCCCTAAATTGGCCCTAGACTACGATACATACACTACACGATACATACATATGACTATGGTAGGGATTAGATTGTGAGCCCCTCTGAGGGACAGTTAAGTGACAAGAGTATACTCTGTACAGTGCTGCGGAAGATGCTGGCGCTATAAAAAATACTTAATAATAAATAATAATTCTACTTGTGATTCTGCAGCCGATCTGTTTGATCAGTTGCAGTAAGTGGAATGCAAATATGGAACCTGAACTATTTTTCCCGGATGCAGATGCTATGAGAATGGACAGTGTCTATATATAATTGGCATTGCCAGAGCATAGCTTTATCTACCATAATTAATAAATACATAAAATCTGTCATCTTTGTTACTTGCAGTTACTTTACCCGGCTGCAATACACAGTCGTACCTGTTACAGCTCTGGAGCTGCTCATGTATTGCGCTACAGTTGACTTCCCGACAGGAAGTGATCAGTGTTTAATATTTACACTAGTGGAAAAGTATGCATTTCCTTTCATTATATAGCACTGGAATGCTGCCCAAAGACCAATTCATATTATTTCTCCATCCTTCATATGGACTCAGAATCTAATCTCCCACCACAGTCTACAATTTGTATGGGCGAAGTTAATTACCCTGCCAAAAAGAAACCTGCCAAAAATATCAAAGCGGGATTGACAGCTATAAAATCAATCCATTTACCCACTGCTTTGTGTTTATTATGCAGTCTACAACCTCACTCTGTAATGCAAGCATTCCAATATAATCATACAGTAAATGTTTCTTCTGTAATAAATTTTATCTCAGTCCCCCTGGCTCTATTTGGTATGTTGCCAACGAGAGGGAAGCTTGTTATCTCCCCTCCCACATTCCTGCTCCTCACTGATTGGCTGAAATAGGATCTGTGTTGTGCTCACGTGTTTTCAAAGCAACCTAGATATGACAGTGCAGTTTCTAGGAGAAAAAAAGACTAAGGAAATTACAACAGGATTGGCTTCAGTCAGAGGCAGTAAAGATGGAAATGCCTGAAACTGTTTTCTCTTTATTTACTATATAACATTCACTGAAATCAAAATGTAGACCGTACAATTCATGTTACCGTATTTTTCGGTCTATAAGACGCTCCTGACCATAGCACGCACCTAGGTTTAGAAGACAAAAAAGCAGGGAAAAAATATATACTAAACCTGGTGCATCCATCGTGAAGGGGTATCTTGTGGATCATGCCCCCTTGTGTCTCCATGTGGCCTCCTCTGTCCCCCATGTGTCCGCCTCTGTCCTCCTTGTGTCCCCCTGTGTCCTCCTCTGCATGGGCACAGTACAGGGAGTCCCTGACATTGCGGTGGGTTGGAGGTTCATATTGACTGGCATTCGCAAGTCAGGAACTCCCTGCATTTGGACTATATATATAAGACACAGTGAATCCCCCCCCCCCCCCCCCCCCACACACACACACACAGTTTTTTGGGGGGGAAAAAGGTGAGTCTGAAGCTATGTTCACATTATAAATCACCAGCGCTTTTTTTGTGATTGCCTTCCCTACGCTTTATAAGCACTTTTGCAGATCATTTTTTATCACTTCCTGACGTCAGTCAGGAAGTGAACTCTTCACCTGGAAATTAATAAATACAATGTAGTTATTCATGAAAATGCTGGGGAAATCGTTAAAGTGCTTTTTCAAGCACTTTGCGATTTCCCTATTCCTTTAATTGAGCCAAACTGGTACAGACAGCACTTTTTGGAGCAGGTCGGAATCGAAGCGCTCATATGTGGACACTCTAATAGGGAATCATCACACAAGCGCATTTAGGGCGATTTTCAAAATCGCTGGTGCTAAAAAACAAACAAACAAAAAAACGCTCTAGGTGTGAACAAGCCCTTCTAGTCCAAAAAATACATGTGTTTTTTTCCCCTGGGATAGTATGGCTGTCCCTGCTGCTTACATAAGCACCAACCTCTATGAAACGTTCAGGGAGGACAGGCTGAGTACAAAGTATTGTCCTGGAATATAGCTGCAATGCTGAGACTAACGTATATAGGTTTACTGTACTCATTCTGTCCCTTTGTTTGATCTGCAGGGATCTCCGGAATAACTTGATTAGCGTAATCGAGCCTGGTGCCTTTTCAGGACTAACTTCTCTGAAGCGACTGTAAGTATTGAGCTTGTAGATGAGCCAATAGCTGTATGACTAAAAATAAGAGCTGCTGTACTTTTCATTTCCATGTCCTCACCGCAGAGCACATTTAAACAATTTATTTTGCAAGCCTGCCAGCCTGTGAATTTGTTCCTTTGTACTCTGTGTCACGGAGCAGATTGAATCAAGATACAGCCCAGTTCTCGGGTTCCTTAAGTAGACAGAAGGTCGATTTTACTTTCTGCCTTTTTCAAAAAATGGAAACCCTTTGAAGTCTGGCAATATGAATATACTTGGATATCCAATACCATCTGCCAGTCTTTATCTATAAAACTGACAGGAGTGTTTTTCAGGGGGACACTGCTATAAATAAAAATGACAGTAAATAAACCGTGAATGATACATTTGTATTGTCTATTGATTTATATTTATTCCAGGGATTGCATTAGAAATTCTATATATCTAAATACAAATGTGTATTCCTAGCAACCATAGAATCCTATTCTAACAAGTAGAGAAAGAATGAGGCTTTATTTACACTTAATGCGGCACATTTTGCCAATGGGATACAATGCGATGCAACCCAGCACAATTCCACATAACGCATTAAAGGACAACTGAAGTGAAAGAGCAATGCCAGTTGCCTGGCAGCCCAGCTGATCTGTTTGGCTGCAGTAGTGCCTGAATCACACCAGAAACGAGCATGCAGCTAAGCTTGTCAGATCTGACAATGTCAGAAATGCCTGATATGCCACATGCTTGCTCAGGGTCTATGACTAAAAGTATTAGAGGTAGAGGGTCAGCAGGACTGCCAGGCAACTGGTATTGCTTAAAGAGACTCTGAAGTCTCCTAAAATTCAGGTTTTTATTGCAAAAACCTCTTTAACATTATTGCCCTAACTAAAATGCTGCATCCCCGCGGCTGAACTGTAACTAAATTGGCCCAAACTCCCCGGGGCACACTTGGGGAGCGCTTCCTGTAGAGGCAGAGCTTTCAGCTGCAGCTCTGCCTCCCGGGGCAGCAAGATCCACGACCAAGAAAGTCGTAGATTTTGCGAGGGGAGTTGGGGGCGATTTTACTTATAGTTCAACTGCTGGGATGCAGCGTTTTAGTTAGGGCAATAATGTTAAAGAGGTTTTTGCAATAAAAAGCTGAATTTTAGGAGACTTCTGTGTTTCTTTAAAGGGGAATAAATATGGCAGCCTCCATATCTCTCTGACTTCAGTTGTCCTTTAAATGTAAATAGGGCCTTAATCACCACCTTACTTATATTATAGGCTGTGCAGTCTTGACTAACTAATAAAAAAAAAAAAAAAAAAAAGTGCTGAGAGCCTCAGTGGGTCCGATTTTTCCTTTTTGCACTTGGGGTTGTGGATGACTGGTCACACCCCCTGATTACATCATACTGGCTTCTGTACCTGTGTGCAGTTATGTAGAATTGATGTGTTGCCAACATGCATCCAGCTTCATATCCTCAGGGGATCTGCTGGTGCTCTGTGGAGCTGCATTATAGGGAGCAGACAGCACAGCCTGGTGGGTAAGACTTAAAGCGGAACTGAAGATTAGTTAAAGACCAACAGTTTCACTTACCCGGGGCATCCCCAAGCCCCCTTCAGCTGCCCTGTCCCGTGCCAGTCCTCTATGATCTTCCATTCTTCTGTTTCGTTACTGCTGACTTGTAAGTCCATGGCAACTGCTGCGCAGCCCTGGCCACACGTATCCTTCTTCGCATCACCGTCTGCTGCAGGATGGTAATGCGAAGAAGTATATGCGCGGCCAGGGCTGGGCAGGCGCAGTTGCCGTCGGCAGTAACTAAACTGTACTGCGGCGGAGAACGGAGGATCGTGGTGGAGCGGTGCGGGACTGGGCGGCTACAGGGGGCTTGGGGAAGCCCTGGGTAAGTGAAACTGTTTGTTTTTAACTAATCTTCAGTTCCACTTTAAAGGAACAGCAAGGAGAACGCCAGCGCATACCACTAAGGCTGCATCTGAAATGACCACCAGCTCAGTGTGTAGCACCTATATAGACTTTCTGCACACTTCGCATTCAATTCAGATGCAAATCATATGCAAATCTGCTACTACTTATCATGCAAACAGGAAACTCAGGAGGAGGGGCTGGGAGCAGCTAACCTGACAGTTACAAAGTTAAGGAAAGGTGGGGGGGAAAGGCTGCGCATCCCTAAACATATGTTGCAATTGAATAGTTAATCGCACAGGCATACACCGCCCTTGCCAGACTGAAAAGTGCATGCCCTGCATCCAAGACAAGTGCTAACATTTATTAAACTAGGAGGTGCTTTAGCTTCCAATATGGTTTGCATGCAAAGTATATTATACTAGACACTTGGCGCAAGTGTCTAGTATAATATACTTTGCATGCAAACCATATTGGAAGCTAAAGTACCTCCTAGTTTAATAAATGTTAGCACTTGTCTTGGATGCAGGGCATGCACTTTTCAGTCTGGCAAGGGCGGTGTATGCCTGTGCGATTAACTATTCAATTGCATCATGTGTTTAGGGATGCGCAGCCTTTCCCCCCCCCCCCCCCCCACCTTTCCTCCACTTTAAAGGAAACCTGAAGTGGGACTGATATGAAGTCTGCAATATTTATTTTTTAAACCATATTAGGTGCCTGGCAGCCCTACTGATCCTTTCTCCAATACCTTTAGGCATAGACCCTGAACAAGCATTCAGATCAGGTGTTTCTGACTGGATCAGCCGCATGCTTGTTTCAGTTGTGTGATACAGATACTACTGCAGCCAAAGAGACCAGCAGGACTGCCAGGAAACTAGTATGGTTTAAAAGAAAATAAATATGGCAGCCTCTGTATCCCTTTTGGTTCCTGTGTCCTTTAAACACAGTTTTCTGTTCAGAATCACATTCAATTTAAATTGTTATCTCTGGCAACACTTTCTAAAGCCAACATCATTCTTTATTTCCTTCTTTCCTTCCTTCAGCACAATGTAGTTACATTTGAAATAACTTATTAATGAGAATTGTGTTTTTGAAATTGTGTTTTATAGAGACCTTGCCAATAACCGGATTGGATGCCTCAATGCTGATCTATTTAAAGGTCTTCCCAACTTGGTTAGACTGTAAGTGCAGTTTTGTCATCATTCCTTTTAACTGGTATATAGAATGAAACTATTTTATTAGAAATTGTATCTTTTAACTGTGTATGTAGAAGAGCAATCGTGATCTCTGTATGCTGAAGGAAGGTGCCTACAGACATTGAGAGGTGACACCTGCCCAAACTAACCACACCCAGCACTCCTTGTCCACTGGCTACAAAAAGGAATGCTTGGCTTAGCTGAGTGCTGCTGTTACTTCTGTGGCAAAAGGGCCCATGCAAAAAAAAGTGTTGTTTCATCAGCAAACCTTATACTACTTAAAGCGGTATAAAACCCTGACATAATATTCAATAAAAACATGTTTTCCTACTTTTTACATGCAATACGGTTATCATATTTGCTTTTGTGCATAACTATTATTATTCATTTAGAAATTACAAGTTTCCAAAGTCCTTTTTTGCTGTGAGCACTGACTTTGCATTTTATTCATAACTGCTTTATTCATCTTCTAATGCAAGCAGAAATGCTTTCTGATTGTCTGACTGTCTTCAGGAGAGAACTTTTTACATTCCTCACTTGATACAATTAAGTAAACACAAGATAACATTATCTCCAGTTTGGATGCTTCCAGCTTTCTCTGCACTGAGCTTCTAAGGGGGCCCATACACCTAACGATTTTCCTGGCGATTTACAGCAGATTCGATTTCTGTCCGAAATCGATCGTTCCTGTCGATCCATTCGTGCGGAAGATTTTGCTTGATCGCCGGCAGGTCGGAAGTGCGGCGTTTGAATGCCTGACGACTGACGCAATAGAGCGGCAATACATTATTGTCACTATCTCCGTTGTCTTCTTCTCCGCTGGGCTCCGAGTCCGGCAGGCTTCACTAAACTTCCTGTACCGGCAGGAAATTTAAACAGTAGAGCGCCAGCGGAGAAGAAGACAGCGGAGACCAGGGGACTCGCACCGGCCGAATCAGGTAATGTATGCAGGGGGCGGCAGCAGCTTCACAGATTGTGATCGGTTTCATGCTGAAATCGATTCACAATCTGTTTGCAGTAAAGGCAGCCATGTGATCCCTCTCTGATCAGATTCGATCAGAGAGGGATCTATCTGTTGGTCGATCTGATGGCAAATCGACCAGTGTATGGCCACCTCTAGTCCTGTGTTTAACCCTTTGCTGTTCTAGTAAAAAAAAAAATGGTGGTAGTATATAATATCCGGTTCAGCACCGAAAATCTCATGCATCCGAGCAGCGTTCACCTCCCATTCATTCACCTATAACTTTATTGCTACTTATCACAATGAATTGATCTATATCTTGTTTTTTCGCGCCACTAATTAGGCTTTCTTTGGGTAGTACATTTTGCTAAGAATTATTTTTTTGTAAACAGGAAGATTAAGAAAGAAATGAAAAAAAATCATTATTTCTCAGTTTTTGGCCATTATAGTTTGAAATTAATATACGCTACCATAATTAAAACCCATGTATTTTTTATTTGCCCATCTGTCCTGGTTATTACACCGTTTAAACGATGTCCCTATCACAATTTATGGTGCCGATATTTCATTTAGAAATAAAGGTGCATTTTTTTCAATTTGCGTCCATCACTATTTATAAGCTTATAATTTTAAATAATATAATAACATACTCTTTTGACATGCATATTTAAAAAGTTTAGACCCTTGGGTAACTATTTGTTGTTGGTTTTTTTTTTTTGTTTTGTTTTTTTTTTACTGTATTTTTTTTTTTAAAAATAAAAAATTTATGTGAGTCCAGGTACTTCAGCCAGTCTGGCGTAGTGCGCATGCACATACTCCGTCGCCGGAAGCGTACTACACCTGCGCAGTACTATTGCACAGGTGCAGAACGCTCCTGGCTGTGGAAGCGGCATGCGGCCGGTCTGCACTGACTAGATGAATTACCAGGACTCCTAGCAGAAGATCCAGGTGGTGGAGGTGGACAGTGAGGGACTGATTAGCCTGAGGAAGCCCCAGGTATGTATAAAACTTTTCTTTTCATCCTTCTCAGGTACCATTTAATTCATAGTCGCAAAACCAAATTTTAACCACATATCAAATTATTTGATTTCATCAGCAAATGAGTACATTTGCATAAATCCGAATCCACGCAGAATTATTTCCATCTCATTGACCATCTCTGTTAGTGACACGGCTACACATCAGGCTTTATACTTACAGCATAGATGTTATTTAGTATATATAAGAGATTCCTGTGTACACATCATATATACAGTCACAATCAGATGTGTATATCTGACTTTAAAAATTCGGGGACTGCTTTATTGAAGCAGCACAAGTAACTAATTTTGATTGGTTTATTTTATTTTTGTGGACGAAGCACAGCTATTACTGTATGTATAAATTATTTATGAAGACTATTATCTGAGAAATAGAACATTTTATCATATTTTCTATTTTAATTACAGTTTAAGTTCATTAGGAGTCGGTGCATTTTTTCCCGACTCCGACTCCAGGCACCCAAAATTGCCCCGACTCCACAGCCCTGGAGAAATGTATGACCAGTGGCTACACCACTGCATTATTACAGCATAATCCCTTTTTATAGAAGTTGTAAGATGTAACCAGTATGCTTCTTAGATGTACATCTGATTAACCTTCATTTCCAGCATGGAGTTGGCACAAGGCAAGGGGGGTGTCAAGTGGTCCCCATGTTCCTCTTGGTGTATGTAGTCTATGGCCTTTATTAAACTCCTTTTTTTTTTTTTCGCCTACATTTCCCCCTAGGTGATATTTTTGCACCTTATCAATAAAATGCCTTTAAAGTCACCAGCAAGTAATACAATACTTCTGACGGAACTTTTTCACCTACTTATCCAGTTGCAGAGTAATTTAAAAATGATTTTAACCAGAAGATGAAAATTTATCTCAGAGGAGAAAACTTTGGAGACTAAAGCTCAACACACACCATACAATCTTGGTTGTACAGATTTACCAAATCTATGTAGTATAAGGGCCAACAGATTGAAAATACCTTGTATAATTGATTGGATAAGCTCTTATACTACATAAAAGTGGTAAGATTGAACAACCAAGATTGTATGGTGTGTGTTGAGCCTTAGGCTGGTTTCACAGTGGGACGTTAAAGTCCCACGTTACAGCAGCCAGTAACGCAGCCTAACTCACAGCACTGTAAAATCAATGTGCTGTTCACAGTACGTTGCGTTACATTGTAACACAGCATGATTAAACAAAGTGCTGCATGCTGTACGTTATACTGGGCTAAGCCACGTTAGACTGTTTGCACATGCTCAGTAATGTTGGAGGCGGCCAGCCACATGGCTAATTAATATTCACTGCACTGTAGTGACTGGTGGTGGAACTCGTAGTGTTGTCCGGATCATGAACGAATCGTTCATTTGATCCAGATTTTTTTTTGTGAGTCGAATAATCCGGATCATCACAATGAAAGATTCGGTTCACAGTGGATGTCTGTCTGGAAGAAACAGGAACATACAGAATGTACAGTGCAGGGAAAGTCCTGTCCTGCTAGTCATTTCACCCCCAGTCTGCTTCCCTAGTAAAATGATTCAAATGATTCGGTTCAAATGATCCGAATCCTTAAAAAGATCGGACTTCCTATCACTAACCTGGAGCGGCTGCTTTGAGAGCTGCATAACGCAGCTCAATCTGACATCCAACTTCAACACCACCATACTTTGCGACCATAACGTCTCCTAAAACGCAACGTCTTGGTGGGAAAGTAGCCTAAGTGAATTGAATAAGAGCCAATACCTGTGTTACCAGTAATATCAATGGATTGTGAAATCCCTATCTAGACTGTGCAGCTGGGTTACTTCTGAAAAAGAAACCTGCCACAGCTACTTTTAGTACAGCAGAGTCCCGATTATCTGGAACTCGACCAACCAGCAATCTCAACTAACCTGCACAAACCACTGGCAGCCCTCACATTGGTGAAGGCCACCTTCTTAGGTTGTTTGTGGGCTCTGCTGTGTATAAGGACTGGGTTCCACGGCTCCCCCAAGGTTAATATTCTTTCAATGACTGTATTTTAACATTTATAATACAGAGTTCATGGTGTGTGTATAGAGATGGGTAAAGTACTGTTTTAGTTAGGCTTATATTTAATATGAAGTCTCAAGCAACCAGAAAGTATACTTATCCGGCATCTGCCTATCCCTGTCGTTGCCGAATAATTGAGACTCTACTGTGATGTGTTTGTCAACCAACTACAGCACAAACTTAGATCTTTGTTTTGATATCAAAGAGAAGTTAAAATTGTTTTCATTGCTATGAAGTGGTTAAATCTCTCAACATGGACAGAGGCAATACACATTTATATCTTTGATTTAGAGTAAAACCTTATGCACATGCTAGAGGGTTCTCTGCCGAGGTGGCCATCTCTGCCAAGAATCTTGCATGTGTACGACGACCACGAAGCGTCCCCAAGAGATCTGGAGAGACAGATCATCTTGGCGAAGCACAGGCTTAACCGATGGTTCCCCCCCTACTCACCCAGCCTAAGCAAACCACTCCGTTGTGCGCCATGCCGCCATCCCTCCTCCTCTTTTCCATAGTAACCAAATACCTGTAGGCTAGGGAGATGAGGAACTCCAGCCTAAACAAACACACTGTCATTAAGTTACATTAGTTATGTTAATTAAAATAGATAGGTAATATAATCTCTTACCCACACTATTTAAAAAAAACAGGCAAATGTTTGATTTCATGAGGGCAGCCAACTTTTTGGTTGAAAGGAGGTTACAGGGAGCATGAGATACAGTTCCAACTGTCCTGTGTCCTGAGCGCCTCTCCCAGTTGCTAGGCAATGGGAATAACAACATAGGAAATCCCATCATGCTCTGCACAGCATCAGGAAAAAAAAAGCCTGGGTTTTTTTTTCTTTGATGGGTGGAGCTTAGCTAAAAATGCAGCTAAAAATGATGCTTTGGTAAGAAAAACAAAGTTCTGATGCTGTGACACTGTTAAAGAAACACCAAGCCTTTTCAGTTCTGCTGAGTAGATTTTTAGTCCGGAGGTTCACTTTAAATCCTGATTCCTAAAGGTGACTTTAATCATACATGTGTACACACCGTTACTCCCACTGGACACCCAGTTCTTACATCAATGCTTTTGGTGTCACTGGGTGTGGAAAGGAGGGAACGCTTAAGAACTGGTTCACAGATATAAAGTGACTGAGATGCTAATATGCACTCTGTCCAAAGCTAAAAATTACAAATATAGAAATAATAAATGTTTTGTCCGGAGTCTGGTTTTAACATGACTATCATAGGGTTTATGACACCAGCAAGCATCTCACAAGTCTCGATATTCCTTTCTGTATTTCAGATTTTTTTGAAACCAATAAGAATTTCAGACGTTTGGAGTAAAAACACTTTGGTAGACTTGACACATTCTACATGCATCTCCCTTTCTAACATGCCTCGGCTCTGTTTTGTGACTTAAACATCACAGACCTAAAAATATTTCTAACTTCCAAAACAAGTAGAACAAATGTTTACCAAATGTGGAGAATCAGGACAGGAAATTTTAATGTGTTTTTTATAATGTTCCAAGCGTTGTTCATTCTTCCGTTACTTGAAGTGTGAATCTGAAAGTCAATGTTCTTTTCTGGAAAGCTGAGAAATATCACTAAGCAAGGACTTTGTGTTCATTCTAGATTGTTTTTGAAGGTACTTGACTGATTATAGGAAGGGAAATTTCATTTTAGGCCTTCTCTGATGATAATAATGAGCCTGTGTAAAAGCTACTGCCAGTGCCAACATTCTGGTCTGCAGAGTATTTGCTAGGATGTTAAATAGCCAAGTTGGAACATGTATCTGTGAAACTGCTGTATTCCTACATCTATGCAAGATTTTATGATTTCCTCCATTAGATCCAAGATGGGCTGGTGCTTCCAAAGAGGTAAACTGGGCAATTTCCCAGGGCTCCAGAGCTGGCTGTTGGGCCCCTAGAAAGTGTTCATGACAAAAAAACGTATGAAATGAGGCTGACTGTTCTACTATATTTAGTGACTGGAGTCCACACATTGTTACCACAATGTCTGTGGTAAGCTCTACTGATAGTAAGGAAGTGGGTTTTTTCCCCCCATGGGTCCTGCTACGTACCACATCTTAGTGATGCTCCACCAGCGTCGATGGTTAGCGCTGTCCTGTATAAGACCATATACAGTATGTTTGTTGTATGTTTCATCTATAGTCTCTATTCAATGTCTGGCTTTGTCACCATCAGGTCTAATGCTAAGTCAGTTTTGTTGTGGATGTGGCATGCACAAATATCAAAGTATAACTGCAATATCAAAAAACTTGACCAGGATAGCAGTACTAATGCATTGCAGCATTTTTTTTGGAGCCAGTACATAGAATAATTATCAAATGAAGTATGGAATCCAGACAGTGCTCGACCACAGACAGTTAGTCCATAGAACAATAGAATGGGAAAGAAGGTCCGCACTTTGTCCAAAGTATCCAAAATAGAAATCTTTATTATGGACGTACACAGTAAAATAACCAGCGTTCATCAACAGCTTATGTGTTTCAGACCGATATGGTCCTTAGTCATAGCTACAACTAAGGACCAAATCGGCCCTAAGCATTTAAGTTGTTGGTGAGCACTGGTTATTTTACTGGATACGTCCGTAATAAAGATTTCTATTTTGGATACTTTGGACAAAGTGCGGACCTTCTTTACTATTCTAATTAAATGAACTGAAACCAAGACGTGTTGTCTGCAACATGATTTTAATATTTATTTTTCGCATTACCGCAGGCATTTACAGTGTAGTATGAGAGCGTAAATTGGCCAGAAGCTCTGGTTAGCTTTGGGTTTATGGCCAAACTGGAAGTGTCCAATCTCTCTTGTATATAGTACATCTTCATATCTGGGTTTTCCAGCGGACGGCAGAACAATCTAGCTTATGATACTAATAGCTCTTTCTGGCACCGCCACCTGTAGGGATTTGCTGCATGGTCTAGTTTTGTTACTCACATTTACATTAATAGGTGGTGCTTTTTGTTGTATGTTCAGCTCATACCTGTTTGTTTTTATATGTCTGTTATGTTTTCTTTTAGCAATCTTTCTGGGAATTTATTTTCTTCGTTGGCACAAGGAACATTTGCTAACCTGATTGCCTTAAAATCATTGTAAGTATCATCTGTTTGTGTTGCCTCCATAGATAACTGTGCAGTTTGAAGGTTATTATTATTTAGTGCCAACATCTTCTACAGCGCTTTACAGACTATATGTAGTCATGTCACGAACTGTTGCACAGATGGGCCCAATATCTAATCCTACCATAGACCTATGCAATGTTCCCCTAAGCTCTTTTAGCCTGGTGCTCCACCCGGCTAATTTTGGTGAGCACCCAGCTTTCATTGGTTGGCCTTTCTATCCTCCTATGCTGTAAGCAGAGTTGAGCCAATATTGCATTCCCCCATCGTGCCCCACCCGGCTACTTTTTCATGCCCCCTGGCTGGAACAAAATTCTGGGGAGAACACTGCATATGTCCATTGTAGTCTAGGGTTAATTCAGGGAAAATCGGTTAACTCGTCTGGAATGTCAGAGGAAACACACGCAGACATGGGGAGAACATACAAGCTCAATGCAGATAGTGCCCTGACTGGAATTGGAACCAGATACCCAAGAGTGCTGTCCACTCCGCCACTCTCCCTGATTTTCATTCTGAAGTTTATCACTGGTGGTGACCTCTTTAGCTCTGCCAGGTGATCTGTACAGAATGTTTTGTAATGAGAGTTCTATGCACAGAGAGAGATATTGCTTGCTTGGCAGTTGGAAAAAGCTGTTATTTCCCATAATACAACGAGGTTCACAGACAGCAAACTGTCAGGACATTGGTCATGACATCACATTGGGAGGGGTTTCACCACAATAGCAGCCATACAATCCACCTGGGTGCTCTATTTGAGGAAAAGAAAATATTACTTGTGGGAAAGGGGATATTGGGTGCTGATTTTTATGTGATCTGTACTGTTGTACTATCAAGAGTAACTAAGCAGCTTGGGGCGACCCAAAACCACTAGGAAAGTATAGGGCACTAAAACACAGCTGAATATGTGTAAGTTATGTAACTGCTTTACACTTTAACATTGATGTTAATCATATTTGTAAGGAATACTGGATGACTAGTTTCTCTGACTAGTGTATGTACTGTGTGGTCTCCTAGGTCCCATATTTGCCATATTAGGCAGGTTTTGCAGGTATGAACAGTGGCAGAACAATGAATCTGATGTGTGCAGGATCCGTAACATCCTTTGTGCTGCAACAAAGCGAAACAAAGGAAATATCCATTGTAGTCAGCTGCACACAGTGTAAAATCAATTTAGCGTGAAAAAGCAAGCACTGTGACCCTAGGGCAGTGGCATTGTCTGGCCTACTTCTCTGAATGCATTGGGAATGTGTGCGTGAGCCCTATACATACCTGAAATAGTACAGAAGTGTATTTAGCAGTGCTTCTCTGGGAAATTGCAGTTACAGCATTCTGGTTCATAGAGGGAACATTTATCAAAACCCGTACAGTGGAAACTTGAGCAGAACTGGCACACAAACCAAACAGATCTCCAGATCAAGGATTCTGATTGGTCGGACTGAGCATCAAGGCTGTAGCAATGTGCTTTCGCAAGTTGGTATTGCGGAGAGGACTTGAGAAGCTTTATTTAGGGCCACAATGCCAGCACCACTTGCTGAAACTATCAGGGCTGTGGAATCTGTACAAAAATCATCCAGCTCTGGAGTTTATGAAACCTCTGACTCCAAGTACCTAAAAATTGCTCAGACTTTGACTTCGACTCCACAGCACTGGAATGTCTAGTGGATTTTTACAGTTAACATTTAAAAGCAAGTTGAAGACTTTAATGTGATAACCTTAAAGGACCACTATTGCGAAAATTCTAAAATTTAAAATACATGTAAACGCATGCAAATAAGAAGAAGGTTTCCTGCAGAGCAAAATGAGCCATAAATTACTTTTCTCCTATGTTGCTGTCACTTACAGTAGGTAGTAGAAATCTGACAGAACCGACAGGTTTTGGACTAGCACATCTCTTCATAGGGGATTCTCAGGGTTTTGTTTATTTTCAAAAGCATTTAGTGGCAGTTGCTCTGTCCAACTGCCAAAAAGTGTGCAACAAACAGGGAATCTGGCCAGAATCAGTGTATTAATCCTTTTCAGGGAATATCTCTATAAAGAATAAGAGCCTTGCTGAGAATCTCCCATGAAGAGATGGACTAGTCCAGTGATCTGCAAACTTGGCTCTCCAGCTGTTAACTACATGTCCCACAATGCATTTGCCTTTATGAATCATTACTGTGGCTGTCAGACTCCTTCAATGCATTGTGGGAATTGTAGTTCCTTAACAGCTGGAGAGCCAAGTTTGCAGATCACTGGACTAGTCCAAAACCTGTTGGTTCTGTCAGATTTCTACTACTTACTGTAAGCAACATAGGAGAAAAGTTATTTATGGCTCATTTTACTCTGGAAGAAAAATACTACGGTGCTTATTTGTATATGTTTACACGCATTTTACATTTGACTATTTTTCGTGATAGTGGTCCTTTTTTAAAGGTGAGGTGGCTGCAACATATTATATTTCCCGCGAGGCATGCACAGACGCATGCGCAGAAGCTGCGGGAACTCCAGCAGATATGCACCAGTGCTTTCAGCAATTATTTTAACCATGGTAATGGGAGTGGATCAGCGAACAGGAAAGTACCAACATCTACAGGTAGGCAGTAGGACATTTATTTAAAAAAACAAAACTATTCCATGCACCCCCTTACACTTGGTACTACCAGCCCCAAAAGCCTTGTAACCATGCTAAACGTTTCTCAGCTGAGGTGGCTGGTTGGGTCCACTTTATTTATTGATTTATTGTATTTGTAAAGCGCCAACATATTACGCAGCGCTGGACATTAGTTTAGGTTACAGACAATATTTAGGGGCAAAATGACAATACATGAATACAAGAAAGACCAGATCATGCAGCACAGTATGAGTACAAGGTAATGCTTAGTCAGTCACTGGATGGGAGCATGGAGATTAGGCAAGTTAGGCTCACTCAGATGCATAGCATGGGCTCACAGTAATGGAGGTACATAATCGGGTGATGCGGAGGGCTGTCAGGCGAAGTTCATTGGAAGAGCGGAGTGGGCGGCTAGGTGTGTACCTCTGACTAAGATCGGAAATGTAGGTTGGACAGGTTTTGCGGACAGATTTGTAGATCAGACACAGTAACTTAAATCTGATTCTGGACTGGATAGGAAGCCAGTGGAGGGGTTCAAGGAGGAGATCCGCCGTGGTGGAGTGATGGGAGCAGTGGATAATTCTGGCTGCCACATTCATGATGGACTGCAGTGGGGCTATTCGGGTCATAGGGAGACCAGATAGAAGGGGATTGCAGTAGTCAAGGCAGGAAATTATGAGGGCATAGATGAGGAGTTTGGTGGTGGCAGAGGTCAGGAAAGGGTGAATCTTACAGATGTTACGAAGGTGGAAGTTGCAGGACTTTGTGAGGTTTTGGATGTGGGGAGTGAAGAGTGAGAGTGCGGAGTCCAGGGTGACACCCAGACAGCAGGCTTGTGAGGTAGGGCGAATGGTAGTGTGGTTAACAGTGACATACACATCTGGGAGGTTCATGGATGGCCGGTGTGGGAAGATCATAAATTCAGTTTTGTCTATTTAGTTTCAGTAACCTAGCGGACATCCAGGAAGAGATTGCCGATAGGCAGGAGGAGACCTTGTCCATGGTAGTGGTGGATATGTCAGGGGTGTGGAGGTAGATCTGGATGTCATCTGCATACAGATGATAGTTAAAACCCATGGAGGAGATAACCTTGCCAATGGAGGATGTGTATAGGGTGAACAGTAGGGGCCAAGGACCGAACCTTGGGGGGCTCCCACCGAGAGGTGGTTGGGGGTGGACGAGGACTCATTGAAGGCGGTCGTGAAGGAGCGGTTGGAGAGGTAGGATGAAAGCCAGGTCAGGGCGAGATCGTGAATGCGGAGGGACTGGAGGAGTAGGGCATGATCTACTGTGTCAAAAGCAGAGAGTTGAAAGTGGCAAAAAGATGCCGGGGGTTGGAAGCTTGTGCTCCGATGAGCTTGGTAAAGTATTCCTGCTTCGCATGAGCAAGGGCAGTGTGGAACTGCAGCAGGTTATTCTTGTACTGTAGGAAATCCTGGTTAAGTCTAGTTTTCCTCCATTTCCGTTCAGTGGCTCGTGTTTTCCTCTGGAGGTTGCGAGTGTGGGTAGTGCACCAGGGCTGTGGATTAGGGGGTTGGTTGCGGCGAAATATTGGTGGAGCAGCTTTCTCTAGGGTTGATGAGAGAGTTAACTTTAACGATAACTAAGCTGTAAAACAAAAAGAAAAATCCTGTCAGGTGGGACAGTAGGACTTTTTTTTTTTTCTCACTTTGCCCTTCTTGTCCGTTTGCAGAGAGTTTCAGACAGATTATCTTCTTTGTGACTGTAATCTTCTGTGGATGGTTCGGTGGATGAAAGCCAGAAACATTACAGTGCGTGAGACCAAGTGCTCTTACCCCAAAGCACTTCAAGGACAGCCAATCGGAGCTCTGAAGCCAGAACAGCTGACATGTGGTAACTATTTTCCCCCTCTAACTTATGGTTCGGTTTCCAGGACTTCCAAATGCAGCTGTGGTGGGAGTTTTATTCCCTGACCGTGTATAATGGGGAGCCTGAGAAAATGCACTCCGACTGAGCCCAAAGTGCCAGGAGGTTTCGCTGATTGAGCAATTTAACTATTAATATTCACATATGTGAATTGTTTAAACAAGACATGTCATTTTGGTAATCCGGTCCTGCAAATGATCAGCAAGCTAATGATAATTTGCTGTCAGCAGGAACAGTACAAGTGCACAGTATTGTAAGATCATCTGCTTCAGGCCTCATTCACACTGGAGTGTTTTACTAGTGGTTTCAGCTTGTCTGTAAATCGCTAGTGCTTAAAAAAGCGCTATGGCAATGCAAATCAAAGGTATTGTTAGAGCCGGTTCACAGTCGGAAGTGAATCGCCATTGCAATTTTGCGCTGTGATTTTTCTGGGTTTCCACTCTTTTGCACATTTACCTTGTTTTTTTCTAATTTGAGCTACGGCTTTTTTGTTGGTTTTCATTTAAAAAGTGCAATTCACTGTCATGTTCGCAGATATTGTGTACACGGACCGTGATATGGCTGCCAGTGCCTGTCGAAGTAAAGCGCCTACTGGTTTCCGCAAAATTCACGGTTTCCACGGTATTCCATTTTCATCGACCATATTGCAAAAATACAAAGTATTCCGACACAAAAATTTGCAAGCAACACTCTTGAAAACATTTTTCACGTAGCAGTGATATTTGCATTGCGTTTCTTGCGATTATGTAGAGAGATTGAGGAATGCTGGATATGAACACTTTTGCTTACAATATTCCTTTTTCTTCTTGAATATATAATTATATATTTTCCCCTTTTATTAAAGGGAATGTCCAAGCAAAATAAAAAAAATGAGTTTTACTTACCTGGGGCTTCTACCAGCCCCATGCAGCCATCCTGTGCCCTCGTAGTCAATCACTGCTGCTCCAGTCCCCCGCTGGCAACTTGCCAACCTCGGAGGTCGGCGGGACGCATTGCGTACATTTTTACGAATTCCCACTAGTGCAGGAACATTAACACATACATTTTTACGCGTTACTGGTTCAATGCGTACATTTTTACGCATTGAACCAGTAATGCGTAAAAATGTGTGTTAATGTTCCTGTACTAGCGGGAATGCGTAAATGTACGCAATGCATTCCGCCGACCTCCGAGGTTGGCAAGTTGCCAGCGGGGGACTGGAGCAGCAGTGATTGACTACGAGGGCACAGGATGGCTGCATGGGGCTGGTAGAAGCCCCCGGGTAAGTGAAACTCATTTTTTAATATTGCTTGGACATTCCCTTTAACGAGAATCTGTACTCTAAAATTCTTACAATAAAAAGCATACCATTCTATTCATTATGTTCTCCTGTGCCCCTCTGTGCTGTTTCTGCCACTCCCTGCTGCAATTTAGGCAGTGTTTACAAACAAAAGACATGGCTGCTAACCAGCTTGTGATAGGCTCAGATAAGCTCAGTCTGTGACTCATACAGAGCCTGGAGGGGACGTGGAGAGGGTGTGTATAACTTATATCCTATCACAGCAGAGCAGCACATTCTTGCCTGAGCCGACAAAGCTGATAAAGGAAAGATTAGATTATATAATACAGCCACTGTGCAACTAGGAAAGGCTGCAGTAAGACAGACCACATTACAACAGGTATAGGAACTTATAGGATAGAATAAATAAGGCTGAACATTTTGTTACAGAGTCTCTTTAAATACTAGGCCTTAAGGCCCGTTTAAAAGCAGGCGCTCGGCTCTGGCCGCGACCCCCGCACTGCCATTCTCCAACATAAGCCCCGTACACACGCCCGCCCCCCTGGCCTCATCATTCTCCTGCTCTAACTGCCACCCGCCTGCTGTGCATGCGTGGTACGCAAAAGCCCGTACAACACAGGGACACACAGGAGAAGGACACAGTGACACATGGGGATTTATCACATAAGATTTACCATTTTTTTCCAGGTACTTAGTTTTTGACCTTGCTATTAACATATTGCTGAATGTGTAACTGAATGGATTTCAGGAGGCCTATCCATGCTATTTACCTGGACACAGTCTCCTGTGCAGCCTACATACACAGGCCTCTGCCATGCACAGAATTACAGCAGGGGAGGGGAGGCACCTCCTTATTTCTGCCATGACCTTTGTTCTCACACTGTACAAACCACTTCTCTGACTTGTTGACGGCTGTCACAAGTATATGAGGCGTGACTGTGGCTTCTATTTTCTGTGATGATTAATGTGTCCCTTTATTGCTTGCTGCAGACTGCCAGGCATTGTGAAGGGTTCCAAATTTAGAAGGAGGGGGTGGTTAATAAAGATAATGTGTTGCTTACATGGCCAAGTTTCCAGCTTGTGAAAAAGAAGGCAAATATAGGTATTACACCTATTCTGCAGAATCCTTATCATGCTAATGTTCCGTACAATAGAAGGGCAATGATGTTATGAATTACAGTTCAATAAAAATGTCACAAGCTCAGACATGATTGCCAGGCCCCTCCTCTTGCCATCATTGAGTGTTGTGCTATGGAAAGGGATTTCTATTTTACATAGTCTTAAGGTGCACATCAACGGTACAATTTTTTTCATCAGGTGCGATCTTTCAACGTGATTTTTAAGATCAATTGTTCTCATAAATGGGTTGATTAGGGCATTTTCTATCTTCCAATTGGATCCTAAAATCCCAACATTTGGTTCAATTAAAATATTCTGTTTCGACCATAGGATCGTTGTATATTGATTTTCTCCACATATTGCACAGTTTTCTGTACAATCTTAAAAAAAAAATCAAAAGTTTGCATCTATTGAAAAAGATTGTTCTGTTAATGGAAACCTTTTTATTGGACCCCTTCAGCTTCTTGCGTGTTGAGAGGGTAAACTGGTAATTCCCTCCTATAGCTTTTCTGGTAACTGTTCACTGCAAATTAGCTTGTCTCCACTGCTCCAATTGGATTTATATCGGACTCTGCTGTTGGTAGACAGACTGAAGAGGTGACATCCTGGTTAGTGTTGGTGTTCAAATTCGGTGTATTGAATTTAGAACACCTGAATGCTGCCAAATGCCACACTTCAGCACTGAGCAAGCGGATAGGGTCAAGGGGAGTTCGCTTACTTGCCCTTTACGACCTGTTTCAGGTAACTCCGATGCTTCTTCCTTCTGGATTTGGAAGGAGTAAACATCAGTCATGTGAAACGTGCTGTAAAGTGCGAGTGAGTAAGCACTCCCCAGACCTGGTCTACTTGTTCAGTGCTGAAGTGTGGTGTTCAGCAGTATTTGGGTGTCCTGAAATCAATACACCTCTAGGAGGCATACTTTTGAAATCATTGCGGACAAATTTCTGTGCAGGGTGAAGCCAAAAGACAGCTCACTTTACACCTGCTAAAAGTCTGGGATGGCGTTAATGCTATTCCCTTCTGAGATGTAGAAACTCAGGGTGAGGCGATGAACATGTAATTTGGGCAATTGCACTTGTTAAAAACTAGGTAAATAAATTACCTAGTTTTTTTTCTAATTTGAGCTCCGGCACCCAAACGATCTATAGCGTCACCCAAATCATCGGCACAGTTCTGCACCAAAATTAGTTGTCTCGTCTTTTAGAGATATCAAAGAAATAACATCTAGTATCTGGCTTTAGAAGAACTAGGGGTTTTTGTGTTATTTTTATGTTGTATTGGAAATAACGAAGAATAAAAAATGCTGTTGGTTTCTGGGTTAAACAAACTTAGTTCTGAATTCCATATTTGTAAGCTGCTATTCATTTTCTTACGACTAAAAAAATTTAATAAGGAATTTAATAGCAGTTTAAAAAAGAACATTTGCTTGCTGAAGGCCAGGCTGATCTTCTTATCCCTATTAGGAAATCTTGTGTTACGGTGCAGTATCAAGTATTTCCACTTTTAGATTTTGGAGTTTCCTAGCTTTCTGGCTTTGAGGATTATTCGTACCACGTAACGGTACAGTCACAACAACATTTCAAAGTGTTCGTTAAATGGTTTGTTTTTTTTCTAGTCCATCCCCCGTAATGTAGGTGGTCATTGCTGCAGTCGACTGAACAAGCATCATGATTATGTAATGCAGGTGGTCAGTGCTGGAGTGGACTGAACAAGCATCATGATTATGTAATGCAGGTGGTCATTGCTGCAGTGGACTGAATGAGCTCAAACACTTTCAGATAACCATAAAAAAAGTATACATTTTTTAATGGTTTTGTAGTTACATTTTGCAGAACCATGATTGGGATGCGTTAAAAGGGAAATAAAAACCTGGTATGCTAGGAAAGTACTCATTTTGGACAAAGAAAACTGGTTTGCGATAGCAGTGAAATGGGCCATCTGAGAGGAACAAGCATCCTTAAAGGAAACCAGAGACTTCATTGAAAAAAAGATTTGATACTTACCCGGGGATTCCTCCAGCCCCATGAGCACCGATGCATACCACACTATTCAGACGCAATCCCTTCTGGTAAACTGGCTCAGTTATGTGCGACGGGGGCCCAAGGAACCTGATGTGAGAGACCTATGGAAGCTGCCATATTTTTTTCCTTTTACACAATGCCAGTTGCCTGGCAGTGCTTGTACTTGTAAGTACACGTTGACAACATGTTAAATAATAATTGTATTCGATGCAAAGCAGCTGCAGCTAAAGTTCATACAATTTTGGGATTCACCCAAAACTTGAAATATGAGGTCTGGATGTAGGTAGTCTTTAATCTATAAGTTGCAGAACAGAGTGGTATTAGGTTTTATAATTTTTGACTTTTGTTCTCTTTTAGAGTCTCCCCTAGAGCTTCCATCTTTCTTCATGACCCCATCACACCGCCAGGTAGTCTTCGAAGGGGACAGCCTTCCATTCCAGTGCATGGCTTCCTACATAGATCAGGACATGCAGGTGCTTTGGTACCAAGATGGGAAGATTGTGGAGACCGATGAGTCGCAGGGGATTTATGTGGAGAAGAACATGATTCATAACTGCTCATTAATTGCCAGGTATTTGTTTTCTTATACTGAGTACTCGTACAGTGTGATGTCCTTGGGAGACATAAGTAAGCCCATTCTCTTGGCTTCTGTCAGCACTGTGAACAGATTACTACTGGTATAACATCTTCTGGCACTCTGCGTTTTCTGTCACAGTTGTGTAATAGTTCTCATGTGTGACCCCATTTGCTGTGAGGAGTGGGTTAGGTTATTTTTTGGCCACAAGTTGCATTTTGGACTCAAGGGTTTATTTTGGGTGGTTTATTTGGCCCCTAAAGCATACATTCAGTGCTATTGGTAAAGAGGACAGAACTTGAGTATGGTATCGGTCGGTTAATGTGGGAGGATATGATAGATTTAGGTGTTTCAGAGGTAAGGTTTGTTTTAGGTGTCGGGGTGGGGTTAATGGTAGGGGTTTAACTTAGGGAGGTGTTAAGGCTAGGCTTCTGGATGCACTTCACTCTAGTAATGGTAAGGGAAGGGGTTATGGGGTGAGAGGTTAGAGTTAGGTGTCGGGCGTTATCGTTGGGAGGTAAAGGGTAGAGTTAGTTTGGGTATGTGACACATTTGGTTGTGTTATCATTCCTTCTCTCAGGTTGATCTCTTGCCTAACATTGGACTACCAGCAATTGCTGTGCCGATACTCTGTGTCTGCGTTAAAAGCAGCTATACCAAATCTGTATAAACCCCTCTGTCTTTTCTTTTGCACCATGTTTAATTTGCTGTACTGAGAAACAGTACAACCGTGCATTAGGTCCCTTTGTGCCGGACCTCTCAATACCTTTACCTAACACCACCATTCAATAATCCTGGATTCCAGGCAGACATGTATTCTGTTCCCTGCTTTGCAGTTTACTGGACGGACATCATACCCATTTAACAGGAAGAGTTTCATTTACTCTTTTTATGTATTCACTTGAACAGACCAGATGACAAAACGCAGTGTAACTTCAGAAGAGCTTTAACCTATTATTTGGAAGAAAAACACATACTGACTATACAGTTATCCCATTCTTAATACACAGATGTTACATACATCTAATCATTTCTATTATTGCTGTTTTTATTTTGGTCTGCTCCAATATACAGTAATATGCAGTGCAGTGTATTAAACAAAGTGTGTATATATACAGTAGAACAGTGCCCCCTCCAGAACAAACATGCAGATCAGATTTTTCACTGAAGTTTGACTCGAGTTGCCGCATGCTTGCTTCATATGTGTTGTTCAAACCCTACTGATGCATGAAAGATCAGCAGAGCAGTCGGACAACTGGTATTTTTTTTTTTTAAAGGCAGTATAATATGGCAGCCACCATACAGCTCTCACTTCTGGTGTCCTTTAGGTGTCCTTTAATGGTAGCTGTTAAAAACAAAAGACTGATCTTTCTTGTGCTTTTCTTTTACAAGGCCCATCATTGATTTAGATGTATGTGACTATGGTCATAGTTTGGCTATAGAGAGTGGTAGAACAGACATCATGCATGCTGATGCCCGCTTCTTAGGGGCTAATGGCAATAAGGCTTCCTTGTTGATCATATCACTTTTCTTCCCTGACTGCACTCAGAGGTGTCTGCAAGGATCTCACAAACCAAATGTTTCACGCAGCATTCATCTCATACCTGTTCCCATAGTGTAATAACTATGTGAGCTGCTGATCAGTCATACACCACTGGAGTTCCCATAGCTTCCATTAGTTGTTGACTTTTTAGAATGTAATGAAATATTTTAAGTCACATTTATTTTTTCATCCTTAGTGCTCTTACGATATCCAATATCCAAGCTGGGTCGACAGGGAACTGGGGCTGTCAGGTCCAGAGTCGCCGTGGTAACAACACCAGGACAGTGGATATTGTTGTACTGGAGAGCTCTGCACAGTACTGTCCTGCTGAAAGAGTTATAAATAACAAGGGAGACTTCAGGTAGGTTCACTGCAATCTGCATTTATAACATTGTCATTACACCAATGTAGAATCCACCGAGGTTCCACACGTGGTCTTCCTCATTCCTGGAGTGGTGTTCCGTCTTTATGGTGCATTCCTGTCACCTGGCTACCTATACTGGGAAGACAGGGAGCATCTGGCTTTCTTTACTGGAGTAAAGAACTGGCTATCTATGCTGGGATGGGGCATCTGGCAACTTATCCTGGGGTGAGGGTCATCTGGCTCCCTTATCTTTGGGGAGGAGAGTACACTGGCTACCTGTACTTGACTTATACTTGGGGGAGAGGGGGGGCGGTGTTGTTCTCTAGTTGCCTGTACATGAGGAGGGGGGAGTGGGTCATCCGGCTACAGTATTCAGGTTGGACCTCTTTAATACGCGATACTGAAGGTAGGGTTGGCCAATGAGTTGATGCAGGATTATACAAATTTTGTATGCAAATGTATGCAGCTTGAAAATGGACCAATAGAATTTTACCTGAGCAGGATTTGATTGGTTCATGTTCAAGCTGCATAAATTTGCATACAAAATTTGCATAATGCTGCATCAACTCGCAATTAGTCACATCTTGCCACGGCCATGTTCAGGCACAAAATATCATGCTTTTCTGCTGCCATATACTGTAACACCACTATGTGCCAATGACTAAGGTTAAGAACGCTGTCATTCTGTTGCATGTAATTGGGGCTGGCACAGCGCTTGTGGCTGGAAGGCTGATCTGCCAGACACGTGTAGCTCAGCATACCGTGTGAAAGAGGTCTTAAATTGCTATGTTGGCACCTTGTGATAAATAAGTGAGATTTTGGGTTGTGGTTTGGGCACTCTGTCTCTAAAGGGTTCACCATCACTGCCCTAGACTGTCTCGCCAAATTTTACTAGTATCCAAATCCTATGTTCTGTATATCATCACAGGTTATCTCTCCTAGCAACATATATTACAAAGATATACAGTGGGTTGCAAAAGTATTCGGCCCCCTTGAAGTTTCCCACATTTTGTCATATTACTGCCACAAACATGAATCAATTTTATTGGAATTCCACATGAAAGACCATTACAAAGTGGGGTACACGTGAGAAGTGGAACGAAAATCGTACATGATTCCAAACATTTTATACAAATAATTAACTGCAAAGTGGTATGTGCATAATTATTCAGCCCCCTTTGGTCTGAGTGTAGTCAGTTGCCTATAGACATTGCCTGATGAGTGCTAATGACTAAATAGAGTGCACTTGTGTGTAATGTAATGTCAGTACAAATACAGCTGCTCTGTGAGGGCCTCAGAGGTTGTCTAAGAGAATATTGGGAGCAACAACACTGTGACGTCCAAAGAACACACAAGACAGGTCAGGGATCAAGTTATTGAGAAATTTAAAGCAGGCTTAGGCTACAAAAAGATTTCCAAAGCCTTGAACATGCCACGGAGCACTGTTAAAGCGATTATTTAGAAATGGAAGGAGTATGGCACAACTGTAAACCTACCAAGACAAGGCCATCCACCTAAACTCACAGGCCGAACAAGGAAAGCACTGATCAGAAATGCAGTCCAGAGGCCCATGGTGACTCTGAACGAGCTGCAGAGATCTACAGCTCAGGTGGGAGCCTCTGTCCATAGGACAACTATTAGTCATGCACTGTACAAAGTTGGCCTTTATGGAAGAGTAGCAAGAAGAAAGGCATTTTTAACAGAAAGCATAAGAAGTCCCGTTTGCAGTTTGCCACAAGCCATGTGGGGGACACAGCAACCATGTGGAAGAAGGTGCTCTGGTCAGATGAGACCAAAATGGAACTTTTTGGCCAAAATGCAAAACTCTGTGTGGCAGAAAACTAGCACTGCACATCACTCTGAACACACCACCCCCACTGTCAAATATGGTAGTGGCAGTATCATGCTCGGGGGGTGCATCTCTTCAGCAGGGACAGGGAAGCTGGTCAGAGTTGATGAAAAGATGGATGGAACAAAATACAGGGCAAACTTGGAAGAAAACCTCTTGGAGACTGCAAAAGACTTGAGACTGGGGCGGATGTTCACCTTCCAGCAGGACAATGACCCCAAACAGGGCAACAATGGAATGGTTTAAAACATAACATATCTATGTGTTAGAATGGCCCAGTCAAAGTCCAGATGTAAATCCAATCGAGAATCTGTGGCAAGATCTGAAAACTGCTGTTCACAAATGCTGTTCATCTAATCTGACTGAGCTCTAGCCGTTTTGCAAAGAAGAATGGGCAAGGATTTCAGTCTCTAGATGTGCAAAGCTGGTAGAGACATACCCTAAAAGACTGGCAGCTGTAATTGCAGCAAAAGGTGGTTCTACAAAGTATTGATTCAGGGGGCCGAATAATTACGCACCCCCCACTTTGCAGTTATTGACTTGTAAAAAATGTTTGGAATGATGTATGATTTTGGATCCACTTCTCACATGTACACCACTTTGTATTGATCTTTCACGTGGAATTCCAATAAAATTGATTCATGTTTGTGGCAGTAATGTGACAAAATGTGGAAAACTTCAAGGGGGCCGAATACTTTTGCAACCCACTGTATGTATAGAACAGCCTTTCTCAACCTTTCTACCCTGGAGGAACCCTGCAAATAACTTTTGGCTCTCAAGGAACCCCATGCAAACAATTTTTTGAATTCGAGGAACTCCTGCATTTATTTTGCAGTACATAATGGTCTTTAAAAGTCGGTGAGGCTGTTTATTTTACTACCCACCTAATACACTGCCACTCATTATACTGTCTCCTTATCCTAGAGCTTTTTGTTAAGGTTTTAATTATTATTCTGACCCCCAATTTAGTGCACCTTTTTACAGTAACCCCTATTATAATGTGCTCTATCATACTTCCTCCACGATGGGGAAAAATGCAGAGCAACCATTGCAGAGTACTCAAGGAACCCTGGTTGAGAAAGCCTGGTATAGAACAATGTGGTATAAGCTGGGATTCAAATGTGATTTTTGTAAAAGACTGCATATTTAATAGGCTATTAAACTGAATCAGTTCCTTTTCTAAGATTGCATAGCTCCTGATCATTACCACAACTGGACATGGCTTTAGTGAGTGCTCCTGTAATTCCTATACGTGTGGATGAGAAGGTCACAGCACGGTCTGGATTAGTAAATTGGCAGCTCTTCAGAGGATTACACATACTTTCATTATCTGAGTGAGCAGGACCTGTCATGTGAATACCCAGCAGTGTTTATTTAACGAGAACATTGTTCATGTGATGCGGTCCCTGAACTCAAATGATATATCTTTTCTAAAGCTCTTAAAGTGCATGTTCCTTCGTTACTTACAGAAGTCTTTCCACTTTAGCAGTACTGCGTGAATTCATTTATGCATTAGTCTTTTTCTGAATGAACTGACATTTTCATGCTTTAAAACCATTTTTCTTGCAAAACAGAGCTTTTAATTAAGTTCCCATAGCAGTCGCTGAAAGGTAGAGAGGTTTTACAAATGTGGAGTCACCTCCTCAAAAACATTTTGTTGCTTTTGAAGATTGAAATGACTGACAAGAACACATGCAAAAGTATTTTTTCAACTGTGTTCACTGAATGCAACTTGGTCACGTGTGATATAAGCCATGTGAAAGATTTTACGGCCACAGTTTACTTAATCCCATGTAACTATTCATCATCTTCATTGTACACTAAGCTTCCACCTGTGATCAATTGTAATCATTTGAATAAGTCCCGCCTAATAACATAGCAACAGCTATTCCTGGAGCATTTCAGTGCTTGATAGAGCAACTGAAAGCAAGCAATCAGCTATATGTAGCAAGGCTACTGTTCATAATCAGACCTCGCATCTAAGAAGCTGCAGAGAACATATCAGTACATGAGGTTGAATAGTGCCATCAGCTTCCCTGCCTTATGGTTGTTTTGTGTCTGTTTTTGCAGACAAATGAGCACAAGGCAGTGTACATGTTGTTCTTGTACAATAAGGGCCTAAGCAGACAGAAGTAGACATAAGCAGAAAGAAGTAGACACAACTGCGTTAGTGGGTTCAGGCCCTAAGAGAACATTTGTTAAATCCCAATTCCAGGAAATTGTTTTAGATTACTTTTTAAATACCATATGTATTGGAAGATATGAGAGTGAATTAAGAGCCTAAAAAAAACACTTTTTTTCTTCTTCTTTTTTTTTAATAAAATATTAATTTACCTCTGAGAACATCATCCTTTTGGATGTGGTTTTTAACCAATGTTTCCAGTTAATAAACTTCCTTGGACTTCCTTTTTCATCTCTAGATCCTTTGTGATCTCATATCATGCAAAAGGTTCTCGGCTTTGGAGACATTAGAGGCTAGTGGTTGTTTCCAAGCTTTGAACATGCAGACAGGAGAATGTTGCTTATTATAACTCTACTCTTTGTTGAAACCTTTTCTGTCCCTATAATTAATTGAGTAGGACTTCATCGGAGGCAGCACCTGGCAAGTTATCTTAGCAGCTAGTTTAAATGTTTTGTTTCAGACAAGTGTTCTCCTTGTACCACTTCCCTAACTACTTCATGTATGCAATGAGGGAGAAGCCTAGACAGCTATCTGTGCTGTACTAATGCACTCTGGTATCAAGAGGAAAAGGAGCTACAGGACACAGCCAGCCATGGACTTTAAATGTATTTACTGCAAGAAAATACTGATGTGAAAGGCATTAAACTTTGTGCATTGTTAAAGAGGAACAGTAAGGTAGAAATGAACTTGTCACCACTGTGAAGCTGATGGCAGGTTTGTCAGAGAAGATCAGGGCTGTGGAGTCGGTACAAAAATCATCTGATTCAAGGTACCCAAAATTGCTCTGACTCCAACTCCTCGACTCCTAATCCTTTGTCTAATTTTTACAAAGGCTGTGGTTTTGGTTCAAAAATCATCCAACTCCTCATTTTATTGAAACCACTGACTCCGACTCCAGGTACCCAAAATTACTCCGATTCCGACTCCCCAGCCCTGGAGAAAATAGTCCTCAGAGGGGAAAAAGTCCTGTAGCCAATGGAAATCCAGCTGAAAAGGTGAAAACTTTCCACTCAGAGATGTTAGACCTAGGACTATTTAAAATTCACCCTGGATGCACAGCCTTGTGGGTATTTTTTATTTAGGCCTTTTTATTTTCTATACTACACTTTTTTTTTTTTTTTTTTTAATAAAATAATCTCCTTAGAGTCCCTTTTTAATAAATGCAAATGAAAAACATCTAGGGGACCAAATTTTGAGATACATTTTTGTTTTTCGCATGAAGCATTCTTACAGGAAAATAGTAGGTTGTAGTAATGAAACTGGAAATTAGATTTTGCTTGTGCTATGATACTACTTTTCAGTATTCATACATTTGATATTTGTTTTAGAATATTGATCTATATTACTCTGACATTTGAAATCCTTGATTATCAGCAGCTGTTGTTGTTTGAATTGTACTGAATTCTAATGGAAAGATGTAATTATGTTACCCACTAGGTGGCCTAGAACATTGGCAGGAATCACTGCGTATGTGCTGTGCACCCGCTACTCTGCCGGTGGTAGCATCTTTCCTGGCAGCCAGCAAGATGACATCAGAGCTTGGCGACGATGTGACCGAGGGGGCTTCTGGGCAGAAGACGACTATTCTAAATGCCAGTATGCTAATGATGTTACACGAGTCCTGTTCATGTTTAATCAGGTATTTAAAAAAAAAAAATCACTAAAGTTTTTGTATCATTTCTGATTTTCAGTTTGCCTAATGCTGGGTACACACCATGCATTTTCCCGCTTGATCCGCGGGTCGATCGGGATCGATTCGACTATCTCCGACGTGCTCGAATCGGGCTTTGATCGTTCCCGCCGTCAATTTGCATGTTCAGTACGCTAAATCGACGACAGGAACGATCGAAGCCCAAATCGAGCACGTCGGAAATAGTCAAATCTATACCGATCGACCAGTGGATCGAGCGGGAAAACACATGGTGTGTACCCAGCATTAGGTTATTAAATGGATCACACCAGTAACATGGAAGTCTCATAAGTACACTTAAATGGGTGCAAGAGAGGGTGGAAGAGGCGCCCAGAGGGAATAAAACTAGGTTAAAAAACGTAAAATAGAAAAAATTTGTTAGATTACCTCAATGAAGACAAATTCATGTAATTAATTTTAAAATGCACTGGCAACGCATTTCGGGGGTCTGTGCCCACTTCCTCAGGCCAGATAAAAGTGCCTTAACTTAAATGGGTGATTCCACATAAATTGAATATTTATATAATTTTTATTACTACCATTTAAACCTTGTTGCTTAATGATTGCAGTTAAAACTACCATTCTGTTTGTCTGTTGCCCATTTTACCTTTGTAAAACTATTGCCAAATTATGCTTCCTTTCAATAGTAAGAGCACTCAGTGTGATGTACAGGAATTCTGAGAATTCTTATCACTCTGCTATTGGTACAGTCTGCCTCCAGACGTCGAGGTCTACTTAAAGCAGGCAAAACAATTCCAGACATCCGAGTCACTCAGTTTACTGTTGTATGCAGTCAAACAGAGGCGCCAAAAGAATAAAAATAGCCAAAATGGTTAAAAAAATAGAGGCGGCAGTGGTGGACTTCCCTCCTCCAAGTAGACACAAGATAGTTGTATTGTACAATGATATAGTTTATTTACATACTCCAAGCTTCAATGCAACGCGTTTCGCGGGTGTGACCCCTGCTTCATCAGGCAGTATAGACAGGAGCATATAATAAATGCAGGTCTAGTTCAAACCAAGCGCCTCGCTGAGGAGGTAAGTCTACCACTGCCTCCTCTATTTATTTTTTAACAATTTTAGCTATTTTTATTCTTTTGGCACCTCCTTTTGACTGCATATTGTCTGAGACCACCCTTGGTGGAGTGGTGTTACCCCTTTTTTCCTAACTACGGAGAGTGACTTCTTAATCCTTATTGGAATCGGGTCTAATCTCCCCACCTGCATTGACAGTGGTTGCCTGAGTGGTAACCCTGGTTTGTGAGTATACTTATTCTCTCTCACTTATACATCATACCAGTACATACTGGTAAGAGAAAAGTATACATAATTAGGATGACTGTCTTCTTCTTTGAGAAAAAAACAGACACTTTGCCGGGTGTAGTTTTTCTAGCATTTCATACGATATAAAGCAAACCTGAAGTGAAAATAGGCTTTTGAGATAATTAATTGTATGTCTAATACTAATGGTAAATAGAACTTTTCCTGGAGTTTCATTTCCTTATATTCAATTTAAGGGCTAAATTGTCTGAATGTAAACTTCGCATGCTAGTGTGACACAAATCTGGTTCATTCAGCTCCTAGAAAGAGATAAAAAACCTTGTTTTGACCCTTCCAGTACTATCCTGTTATCATGAATGTTTATTCAGCCAGATGCAAGAGTTGTGGCCTCTAATTACTTTTCAGGAGAGCTGTCTCTGCAGTGTGACTTCTCTGACTGCACAGATAAAGCTGGTTTACTATGAAAAAATGAATAAAGATGAGTTCTGAGTAGTATTGGTAATAGATACATTTATATCATCATGTCAGATGTCATTTCAGGTATGCTTTAATAAAAATGCATAAAATGCATATGCTAAAAAGTAAATATATTTAATGTTCTATATTTTGTTCCATGTTTAAAGGACACCCAAACTGAATGGGAAAAGATTAATTTACTTACTTAAGGTTTCTTCCAGCCCCTAGAAGTCTCACTGCAGGTTCGTAGCCCTCCAGTGCATCACTAGCCCCTCCAATAGATCCCCCACCACAGCTGTAGTCGCGGGCTACTTTGCAAGTGCCGCCACAAGCCTCTCTCGAGCACGTTTCCATAGCCAGGAGCATTCTGTGCTTGCGCAGTCCACAACGACTTTAAAGAGACACTTAAGCCAGAAAAAAAGAGTTTTACTCACCTGGGGCCTCTACCAGCCACATGCAGCAGTCCTGTGCCCTCGCAGCCACTCACTAATCCTCTGGTCCCCCGCTGCCAGCTAGTTTCGTTTTTGCCGACAGGCCCGTCAGGACTAGCCACGCGTAGCTTTTTCCGCATTCCCGACTGTAATTAGCGCTATTGCGGGCCGCATTACGCACGCATAGATATGCGACAACGCGTATTTTTGTATGCGTTGCGGCCCGCAATAGAGCTAATTACAGCCGGGAATGCGGAAAAAGCTACGCGCGGCCAGTCCTGACAGGCCTAGCGGCAAAAACGAAACTAGCTGGCAGCGGGGGACCAGAGGATTAGTGAGTGGCTGCGAGGGTACAGGACTGCTGCAGGGGGCTGGTAGAAGCCCCAGGTGAGTAAAACTCATTTATTTTTTCTGACTTTAGGTTCACTTTAACAGCGCAAAATGCTAGGAGAGGGAAGAAGCCCCAGGTAAGTACAATGCACCCCCACCCCACCACCCTGGGCATCCTTTAATATATTTACTTAGTACAGTTGCTAGGATGAACCTCTAGTAGTCATATTGTATTCTGCATGTAAACATTATTATGAAGTTACCTTATTTGGTTATGTGCTGGCTGCAGAGAGAGGACTCACTTCTTGTCTTTATCTGTCCATATAGTGCTTCTGGTGTCTGAGACTTCAGACATGCAGAGCTCTATAGCTTTACCTCACATGACCTCTATGTCAGGAACAGTCAGTGATGTTCTCCCATTATTTTGATACCCACATCAGCAAATGGGTGGGGCCAGGCTTTACACACCAGAGCATAACACTAGTAATGTTTTTACACTTCACATTGTAGGAGAGCTGTTTAGATACTGTTAGTTATCTTTTTACACAAGGTCTGCTGTAAAGGATTGGTCCATGTGAGCATCCATATTCAGTATTTTGGTATAGTGTTCAGTCAGCTCCTCCCAATTTCTTGTAGGCAGATTTCTGAGTCTCTGTTCTTTGTTCCACGCACCTGCTGCAGACAGTCAGAAGGACTTTTCACAAATCCTCTTGGAATTTTAATTTATTTCACATTGCAGATAGTGCAGCAGGAGAGAGACACCAAGAAAGCAGAGGGCAAAGCTGGAATTTCGTTCGGAGAGAACCCTTTTCTGAAGTCCCCTAAAGATGTAAGAAGCCAGTGGACGATTCCGTCCATCCGCATCCACTCATAACTGAAATATTCATTTTGGGTGGGCGGTCTTTTTAAAGTACACCTGTCACTAGTTGAAACCAAGTGCGCTAATGAGAGAGTATTTAATGATGGGGAGGAGCTTCCCAGTGACCTCTTTCTTGAGAATTGCCGTTCAAGCAGTGGTAATTGACTCTCTCTGTTAGGCTTGGTGTGAGAGTCATGCTCCACATGCTTATATGGCACAGCCAGTCTCAAAAATGTTTAATAGTCTTGTGTGAAAGGGGTCACTGGGTCGTTCCAAAAATCCCTGCACAAGGTAAGTTGCTTCTGTTCGTGAATTTTTATTTTGTTTGTTACTGTAAAGTAGTCATTGCATGACCTGTTTGGGAACATCCATACTGTACTGGCATATGAGGAGACACTGCAGGTTGTAGCCACATCTCCTGTAGGTTTCCACCAACTTTTTCATGAAATGCCTCGACTTCTGTCTTCTTCCACCCATGTGGATGGAAGCACCTCCGACTAAGCATCAGTCACAAAGGGGTTTTGTCATTGTAGACAGTCTTCGAGCCTGCTCCATTAAGAATTAGTCGTTAGACAAATCCCAGGTGTCAGGCACCCAAGGTTCCATAAATATTACACCTGAACCAAGCTTATAAGGTTTAACCTAAATGTCAACTAATAAGCATTTCTTTCTGGCTCCTGGAATGGACTGGTTGGTTTCTGAAAGGTACATTTTCACTGTTGAGTTAATTGGGCACTATTGCAAAATAATAGCACTATTGCAAAATAATAACCATTTAATTTAGTATTAAATGAGTTACTGGCATAAAAAGTACATTTTACAAACATATAAAACACACATAAATGTTATTTCTATGTTTTACATAGCAGGATATAGTGGCTGGACTGTGTACTGGTTAAGGGCTCTGCCTCTGACACAGGAGACCAGGGTTCGAATCTCTTCCTGTTCAGTAAGCCAGCACCTATTCAGTAAGGAGCTTGGGCAAGACTCCCTAACACTGCTACTGCCTATAGAGTGCGTCCCAGCAGCTGTAGCTCTAGCGCTTTGAGTCCGCCAGGAGTAAAGCATGATATAAATGTGCTGTTTCTTGTCTTGTATATTTTACACACTTTCAGAAAATATATCTTTTATACCAGTAACTTAATTTAATATTTACATTTTGATCATTTTGATCAATAGTACCCCTTTAAGTCCAGTTAAAATTGGCATTGTGTACAACAGTTTCTGGACTATAATTAGATCTAATAAAAAAGCTGCATATAATAACCCATTAGATTTCAGCAGTACCCTCTCATTCCCGTGACTGAAACTAGTTTAAGCGGACCTGAACTCTTGAACAGGAGAGATGGGAAACACCGAAATGCACCCTGTGTGTTTTTATAGCGAACAGCCTGTGTAATTTGAGCTCCCAGCTGTCTGTTGAGTCTGCAGAGTTGTGAGCTAATATGTAAACACAGGAGGTTAACCCTTCTGTGCTCCCAGGATACCAGGAAGTAACCACTGCAGAATCTCAGTAGGAGTTCTATAAGCTGTAACAAGGAAATGTTTTTTCTGTACAGGTTGTTATGCTGTTGCTTATCTTTAAGAACAGAGAGAAAGTTCTGAGTTCAGGTCCGCTTTATGAGCAGTAACTAATAAAGAATGATATTGCTAGTGGCTGAGGTGCTACTGCAGAAATCTTTTAGTAAAACAAGTGTTATACTTGCCCTAACAGTATCTTTTAAAGGAGACTTCTAGGATATGCAAAATAAATTATCTTTTTAGTTAATCTTTAAATACTGTTCCCTTGCCTAAAATATACATTTTAAATTGTACTGATACTGAAAACAGCATTTCTGCTATTGAAAGCACAGTGTATCATGGAGTTTAAATGTGCTTTCAGAAGATATTAAGAAATGCTGCAAGTAAGGGTCTTTGTGGGGAATTAGAAGTGTAAACTGGTTTAAAGCGTACTAGAGGCAGTTTTTTCAATATAAAAAAGGGATACAGAGGCATATTCCCATCTGAAGGACATGCCTTTGTGTGCCCTCCGAGCTGCTCTCAGTCCCTTCCATGCCTGCCTTAGTACATCATTATACATCAATTGCATATTTATCTCTATAGCACAGCTGCCGATATAGACCCTCCTGCTATAACTCAACAGCGTTAATACTAAGACACTTTTCCCATATTGTGGATGTCAGTTTTAATTGATTTGTGTAATAAAATGTGTAGCAGTTCTTTTGATCTGCTTCTTTGAGAAATAACCTTTTGTACAAAGAAACTGTGAAAAGAACGTAGAGGCCTAGCAATAGGGGATGCAGAGGTTGTGACAGCATTGGGGACCCTGTACCAGAGTGTCCCACCTGGTCCCTCCTTCAACTGCTGTATTAGCCCTTAATTAGCGTCATGCTGGTAATGGTCACCTCTAGATATGCTTTGAATAGTGACAACCATTAACAATATTCCCCTCCCTGCTTACAACTAACGCTACGGCTGTTCTTGGCACATTTTCGTGTTCTACATCAGTTATGTGTGCTTGAGGAGGCCTAATGTAAAACTCACACTGGGCCCTATAGCTCCTTAGCTACGGTACTGAAAGGGCATCTGTCTGCTAGATATAGGACTTGTGTGTAGCTCGATGATACCACTGGTAACGTCCCATCAAAGCTGGAATATGTGGCTTGCCTATTGAGTATTATTAGGAAAAAAGTAAACTACCGTATATTGAGCATTTATCATTGTTACTTGGATTTGCGTGTGTGTGATTAATCGATCTGATTTTTTTAGATGCCATTAAACCTTACCAATGCAGTCGCAACCGCTAAGCAACTTCTGGCCTACACCGTGGAAGCTGCAAACTTCTCTGACAAAATGGATGTCATCTTTGTTGCTGAAATGATCGAGAAATTTGGCCGGTTTGCAGAAAAATATAAAGAGGTGAATAAAACAATGTGTTAAATCACCGTATAAATATTCTTTTTGGTTTTACTAGTTAGTAGTAATTTATTGTTTAAATGTTAAATTGCAAAAGCTAAGCTAGGCATACTTGGGTTGAGAATGGCCTGATATGTCAAGCTAACTTGACCCCACCCTAACCAGTAGACAGTGATCTACTCAAAGTTCAGCAGCAACGTGTCAGCACTGCATTACCTTACACCAGTGGTCCTCAAACTAAGGCCCGCGGGCCGAACGTGGCCCCCTGAGGCTTTTTTTTACCGGCCCCCACACACAAATTGTATTACTTATAGAAGCCGTCAGCTACATCTTTAAATATTGGTGGTCCACAAATAGAATAGCAGTGCTGGCACCACCCATCCACATGGGAGCCAGAAAGCCGTAATTCGCTGGTTTCCAATCAAATTCCACATTAGGTGATACTGCTGTCCACTGCAGGTTGTCACCTGGGTATGCTTCACTGTCTGGCCCGCAAAGACTTCTACATCATTTTATGTATACCCCGGCCCCCCAGCAGTCTGAAGTATGTTGACCCGGCCCTCGACCCAAAACGTTTGGTGACCCCTGCCTTACACTCTCGGGTGAAACGCGTCAGCACTGCATTACCTTACAAAAAGCTAGTATACACATAGAGGAGTTTAGAAAAAGTTCCATCTAATTTGGGAAAGATAGAAAAACCGCTGATGATGTTCACGCTATGGTCAGTATTTATTTCCCTAAACAATTGCTAGCTGAGTCCACTATACCACTATATAGCCTAAAACCCTTACATTGTTCCATTACCTAACTTTATACTATTCAGAATATGCTTTTACTTTGGTCCTGCCAACACAACTTGTATTGACATATGTACATCATAAAATGCCAAGACTGTGTCTTTTGATGTGATACTAGCATGTTATTACCTCCTGTATTTCCTTGTATCTCCTTTACTTCAATAAAGTTATTTTTGTTTAAAAAAAAAAAAAAAGTTCAGCAACAATCTATGGAGCATCATTTGAACTGTTGGCGTTGTACTGATTGGTGCAGTGCTTTGTGGCCATTGATCATTGAGACTTTCCATCATTCCTGCCTCACCTTCAATTGATAAACTGCCCAAAAATGAAGGTGAATTTGTTGGATAAGTTAGGAATAGTTATCTGGCAGATTCGATCTATGCAGTAGAATCCGACACACAAATATACATAGGTCTATGTCTAAAGCTACATACATACTGCCGCCCACACAGACCAGTACTGGATCTCTCGAGTGACTGTTCAGGCCGACTTCTATACTAGCCTATAGCCTATAGATTAGCAACATTACTGTGGGGGCAGTAAGGAGGGATGACACATGGCAGAATGGCTTCCAGGAGGAGGGGCAAGTGGGAGATGAATGGGTTATTGTGTTCAGGGTGTTTTTTAAACCACTGCTGTGTATAACTGGTTTGTAATCCTGTTACAGATTGGAGACGTCATGGTTGATATTGCCAGTAATATTATGCTGGCTGATGAGCGTGTCTTGTGGATGGCTCAAAAAGAGGCAAAAGCGTGCACACGTATAGTGCAGTGTTTACAACGCATTGCTGCCTATCGGCTTGCCAATGGGGCACAGGTATACTCCACGGTAAGTCCTTACGGGTGACTTAGCGCATCGCTAGACTTATAAACTTTCAAGAAATTCCATCAATTTCTTTTTTTAATTTCATATTGTTCAGATATTCTTTTTAATTTGTTTGCACTTTCTAAACTAACTTAACCACTTGACGGCCGCAGTGTTAACCCCCTAGCGACCAGGCAATTTTTAGTTAAATAGGCCACTGCAGCTTTAAGGCCAAGCTGCAGGGCCGTACAACTCAGCACACAAGTGATTTCCCCCCCTTCCTTTTCTCCCCACCAACAGAGCTCTCTGTTGGTGGGGTCTGATCCCCCCCCAATGTTTTTCTTTTTTTATAAGTATTTATATTATTTTTAATAAAATCCAGCTTTTTTTTTTTTTTTTACTAACCTTATTACCCTCCCTCCCCCCGCCAGCCAATCAGCGCGATCGGCTGTGATAGGCTTCATCCTATCACAGCGAATCGCTTCCCTGTGTCCCAGGGACACGGCTGTCCCCAGTACAGCGCTGCTGCAGATCGCAGTGCTGTACAAAGCAATTAGACGGCAAAACCGCAATCGCAGCTTGAAGACTGAAGGCGGGGCGGAGCTCCGCCCCAGAGCAGGAGATGCGCGCGATCTCCTGCTAGCCCCATAGACAACCATTCACGCCAATGGGCGTGGAGCGGTCCTGGAGCTGCCACACTGCTCACGCCTATTGGTGTGGAGCAGTCGGCAAGGGGTTAATGGGAGCCTGAAACCAAATTTAAAAAAAACAAAACAGATTCTTACCTAAGCAGGGTAAAGGTTCTGGGACCTATAGAGCCTTCCCATTCTTCTCCTCATCCTATTGGTCCGTCATTCCTGCGCTGGCTCCCCCGTTAGCAGTCTCTAACCCATCGGTCAGAAACTGCTCTCTTCCACTGTGGGTGGGCTTCAGAAATCTTTAGGACAGAGCACTCGGGATCCCAAAGACTGCTGGAGCCTCCCACGGCGGGAGATTTAATCGGAGGAGCCTGTGGGGGGACGAGGGGATGAGGAGAGGAACGGCAAGGCTTTATAGGACCCCAGAGCCTTCCCTCTCCTTAGGTAAGTATCGGTTTAATTTTTTGTTTCGTTTTTTGGGGGGCTTCAGATTTACTTTAAAGTTCAAATTGCAATCTTTTGTGAGCATGGCATTTGCACTCTGGAGTACAAACTTCCTAGAAGTTCCTATTTTGCTGCAAGAGTAATTACCTGCACAGAACTGGAACCTTCGTTATTCCTTTATAATTCAGTAATCCATAGCAAGTTTTTAGACTCGTACATTTAAAAAGGGCTCCTGATATAGACAAAGTCAGATTCAGCTACAAAGGGCGCCTGGTGTATCCCATATGCCAAATTCAACTACAAAGGGCACCTGGTTCAGTCCATATGCCAAATTCAATTACAAAGGGCGCCTGGTGTAGGCGAAATGTCAGTTTCAGCTACAAAGGGTGCCCGGTGTAGCCCATATGCCAAATTCAACTATAAAGGTTGCCTGGTGTAGCCCATATGCCAAATTCGGCAAAAAAGGGCGCCTGGTGTAGCCTATATGCCAATTTTTTTTTTTTTTTTATTTTCATGAAGGAGTCCGCACACAAACCGTAGAAGCAATAAACGTGAAGTATTTATTCTCCCATCACATACATGTGCAGACACGGTCTGACCTGCTTAGGTCGACGCACGTTTCGGGGCCACGCAGGGTCCCCTTTGTCAATACAGATAGCAGATAAGACATACACCTTGTCAAACCAGTATACAACTATAGATATACCCCCTAATCCTTTTGGAACAACCCCTGGGCGGTTTCATCAATCACAAAGCTGTTACAATTCAAAATAGCTGTTGCAATTCAAACATGTCTATTTGCAATTCAATTGCATTGCCTGAATGTCAATAGGTCTACCGACCTGTCAATCAATCTTATGATACTCCGATGGGTGGTTCCATCAATCACAAAACTGTTACAGTTCAAATAGCTGTTACAATTCAAAAATGTCTATTTGCAATTCAATTGCATTGCCTTAATGTCAATAGGTCTATCAGCCTGTCAATCAATCCTATGACACTCCGATGCACTGCATGTCCCAGCATGGTGTTCACATGAAACAGCATATCCAACCAACCTATCCTTGCTTTGGAAGGTGTGACCACCTCCCTGGTAATCATGTATGTGACTATGTGTAGCCGAACGCGTCTCGCGCGTTCGCATGGCCCGCCCCTGTTGCCATAGCAATCTCTAAGGGGATGCGACCGTTACGTCGCATTGTGGGCTATGTCGCATGTACACAATTGACGTGCGATGCGTCACAATGTACGCATGACGCCATACGATGCGTCGCAATGTACGCATCGCGTTATGCGATGCGCCACAATATGAGACAAAGTGCAGGTACGAAATTAACATGTAATGCGTCACAGTGTGCGCTTGACGTCGTATGATGCGTCGTAACGTACGCATCGCGTCACGCATCTCCAGGGTAACCAGCAAGGATGGTCATATGCGCATATATCAACCCATAATGCGCAACATTCTCTTTCAGGCTATCATGGGACAGGCTGGGGGAGGTCCCTCAAGGAACTCACATGCTGCCCACCCGTTACCATGGTGCTGTTACATAAACACGCTAAAAAAAAATGGTAATATTACCCAGTATGTAAAGCTGTTCATGCTAAGTTTTTGAACCACTGCCACAGCACAGCAAAGCCTAAAGTAAATGGATATGTGTTACATACCACCCAGATTGACAACGCAGTCCTCGAAGAGCCAGGACCGATGTACTCGGATGTTGAGAATAGGGGTAATCATGGATTAGTGAAGTGCACGTGATAATCCCTATTAAATAAAAAAACATATAAATTACACATTAAAAGTTAAAAACAATCTGTTGCAACAAAATATGAAAAGACTATAATACACCAAAATAAGAGTTAGGTCACCTCATCGCTCACCTAAAAAACATGCCAGACCACTGTTACTATTGAGGCCCATCGGTTTTACCGTATTTAATGTGAAGATCCTGTTCCCCCCCCCCTCTTCTGGGGGCCAGTACTTGTTCAATCGCCATGCCCCTTAGACACTGCACAATGTGTTTTGCTTCTACGGTTTGTGTGCGGACTCCTTCATGAAAATTGCTTGCACATTGCCTGGGGGTCCAGCACCATCCTACCTACCGACATGTGTGCGATCCTTGTATTGGAGATTATATGCCAAATTTTGGCTACTAAGGGCGCCTGGTGTAGCCCATATGCCAAATTTGGCTACTAAGGGCGCCTGGTGTATCCCATATGCCAAATTCAAATACAAAGGGCACCTGGTTTAGTCCATATGCCAAATTCAATTACAAAGGGCGCCTGGTGTAGGCGAAATGTCAGTTTCAGCTACAAAGGGTGCCCGGTATAGCCCATATGCCAAATTCAACTATAAAGGTTGCCTGGTGTAGCCCATATGCCAAATTTGGCTACTAAGGGTGCCTGGTGTAGCCCATATGTCAAATTTGGCTACAAGGGGTGCCTGTGTAGCCGGAAAGCTAGTTTTAGTTTATAAAAAGGATGTTGTTATAGGCAAAATTTGTTGGGCTATAAAAGGGCTCTGGATATAGCTGAGAAAAAGTGATTACTATGACCGAACGTCTCCCTACTCTCACACAGTGGTGGTGGTACCTAACCCGAAGACCCCCGTGGTGAATTACTATGACCTAACTTCTCCCTACTCTCACACAGAACCCTCCCCTGGTGGTGCCTTACCCTTAGACCCCCCCTCCCCCCTAGTGGTACCTAATCCTAACAACCCCCAGCACCCCGGCCTCACTGAATCAGAAATCTCCGCTATAAATGGCACCCTTTTGTAGCAGAATCAAAAACCTTGTAGCCAAATTAAAAATTTCGGCTACAAAGGGGCGCCCTTTTATAGTTGAATCAAAAACCGTGTAGCAGACAGAAAACTCGGGATCCCTTTCCACCACCTTGTAGCCCATATTTGCAGAAATAACATAGAAGTCTATGGAGGAGCCCTTTTAATACAGATGGCTCAGGAGCCCTTTTCAACTGACTCCTTTTACACTCTCACCTTTCTATCAGAAACCTATAAGATAGGAGTTCTCTGTGACTGACATTTACATGGTGAGTTACCCCAAACAAGAGGGCACTGGCAGACCAAAAATAAAGACTGTGGTAGCATATGGTATACATGAAATATTCACAGTTAATAGTTCAAAATGTAGCTGATGTACAGAAAAAAGAATTCTTAACTAGTTCTCCAGAAAATAACGAAGATCACAAATTTATATGTAACAAATAGTTTCTTGACTTTTAATTTCAGTATTCTCCCAACATTGCACTGGAAGCGTATGTAATAAAGTCCGCACTCTTCACTGGAATGACGTGTGCAGTGTTTCAGAAGCTAGCTGCATCCGATCGTGCTGTGTTAGCAGAATTCGCAAGGAGAGACCCGGATGGAAACCTGGATAAGCAACTCAGTTTCAAGTGCAACGTGTCAAGTACCTTCAGCATGGTGGCATTAAAGGTAATGACTGCCCCAAACAAAGTACTCTACTGGTTTAATGCCCACCAGGGTGTTTATGTACAGCAGAAGGTCCTGAGGTGTTAAATGTAGGTTCCAGTGAATCCAGCAGGTGTTGTGTAAAACAACTTGAAGCCAACATGAACTAAAAATAAACTTCTGTAATCCTTTATAGAACTTTGTAGTACTAGGACTATGAAGCTCAGATCAAAAAAGAATTGTGCACTTACAAATGTCAAAGGGGAAAAAATATTGATAAATACAATTCTGTACCACAGATAGTTAAAAAAAACATGCAAGTGAAGCAAAACTACAATAATTAACAAGGTCTATAAATAAAGACATACGCTAACTAAAAGCATGTATGTTAATGAATGTCTTCCTAGCTGCTGGTGTTCTAGTGGCATTCATGTAAAAAGGCATCTGGAAAAAAAGGGTGCGGGGGATTGCCGCTAGTAGAAGATCAGTAAAATTACCAATATTCTACTACTAGTCCCAATAGTAAAATATAGGTAATCTTTACAGATATTTTACTATTTCTTAACCTAACCCTACTCTTACACAGAACCCTCCCTCTACTGATGCCCAATCCTAAGACCTCCCTCTACCTATGTTAACCCTACGACCTCCCTCTACGGATGCCTAACCCTACGACCTCCCTCTACGGATGCCTAACCCTAAGACCTATCTCTACCAATGCCTAACCCTAAGACCTCCCTCTACCTATGTCTAACCCTAAGACTTCCCTTTACCGATGCCTAACCCTAATGCTGGGTACACATGTTGCGATTTCCCGCTCGATCACAAGCTCGATCCTGGTCGATCCATTATTTCCGACATGTTCGATCGTGTCTCCATCGATACAGCCGTCGATTTACTCATGTTAAGTACGCAAAATTGATGGCTGTATCGATCGAAACCCGATTGAACATGCCGGAAATAATCGTTTGACCAGGATCGATCGAGCGAGAAATCTCACCGTGCGTACTTAGCATTAGACCCCCGTCTACCGATGCCCAACCCTAAGGGCGCAATTCCACTAGAGCGGCGCGCGTCTGCGAGACTCGAGCCGGCTCTTCCGGGTCTGCGGGGAAAGCACACGAATCCCATCAGCCGTGCCATGCACGGCTATGGGATCCACAGCCCCCCGCGCCGATTCGGATGGAAAAGCCGGCCGAATCGCTAGCGGAAGCGATTCGGCCAGCGTTACCATTGCACCCTATGGCAGAGTTTCCCCGCACTATCCGCCTGCAGGGAAACTCTGCAGATTAGCGGCGGCTTCCGCTCAAGTAGAAACGCGCCCTAAGACCTCACTTTACTGATGCCTGAAATTAAAGGAGGAGTCAGGTTAAAAAAAAAAAAAAGCTTTACTCACCTGGGGCTTTCTCCAGCCCCTTGCAGCCGACTGCCCCACGCTGACCTCTCCACCGCCATCGCGGTCTCCCCGCACGGTGCAGAGGCTGAGGTCCTTACTGCGCCTGAGTGAAGTGCACTGTCAATCATGGCCGCGTTGCCCGAAGCGTACTGCGCAGCAGCAGAACTACTGCACCTGCACAGTACGCCGCTGGCAACGTGGCCATGATTGACAGCGGCGCTTTACGCAGGCACAGTAAGGACGACCTCGAGGTTGGCCTCTGCACCGTGCAGAGAGCCTGGGCCGGCGAGAGCGGAGCGGTCAGCGTGGGGCAGTCGGCTGCTAGGGGCTGGAGAAAGCCCAAGGTGATCACGTAAAGCTTTTTCTTTGTTTTGCCTGATGACTCCTTTAAAGAGACTCTGTAACAAAATTTGCAGCCTTATTTCTTCTATCCTATACCTGTTCTAATGTGGTCTGTCTTACTGCAGCCTTTCCTAGTTGCACAGTGGCTGTATTATCTCTGTTATATAATCTAATCTTTTTTCCTTTGACGGCTTTGTCGAGCTCAGGCACTCAGGCAGGAATGTGCTGCTCTGCTTGTGATAGGTACAAGCTATACACACCCTCTCCACGCCCCCTGCAGGCCCTGTATGAGTCAGACTGAGCTTCTCTCAGCCTATAACATGCTGGTTAGCAGACATGTTTTTTGTTTGTAAACACTGCCTAAAACTGGCAATTACAAGCCAGGATTGCAGCAGGGAGTGGCAGAAACAGCACAGAGGGGCCCAGGAGAACATAATGAATAGAATGGTATGCTTTTTATTGTAAGAATTTTAAGTACAGATTCTCTTTAAGACTTTCCTCTACCTATGACTTCCCATTAACCCCCCCCCCACCACCCCAGCACTTAACACCCTCCTCAGAATTTCAACCTGAGAATGATTATAAAGGCCAGTTCCACTCAAAATCATTTTACTTTTCCCTGTAATCCAGTAAAGATCTGACCCATTAAATTTGGCTTTTCCTTCATCTTTCCCCCACCGGTACTCTCTTGGCTATCATCTGCTCACCCAACACCTCCGAGCCTGGTCAACCCATTCATGTACAGAGAGACTCTATATAGGACAAGAGGTTAGCATGACTAATTTTTAAATATTTGTCAAAATCTGATAAAATATGGCACAGGGTCCATGAAGGCAAAGATTCTATTTATAGCTAATAGATAATCTTTCTGCAGAGGTTGGAAATGTGCACAGAACTAATGAATATGTGTTGAATTGAAATATATATGAAACAATAAAACAGAGTGATATCATTACGCTCCAGCTGCAAATCTTAAGGCTCATTATCTGCCCGACTCCTGGGATTGGTCCGGCCCTAGATTGCACTTCTCACTGTGATTTATGCTGTTCGGAGTGTTAGGAAGGCTGAATACATTGCAGTGCAGCAATGACAGTATTCCATTCTCTACAGGGGAATAATTACCACTTTGTGATATGTGTGTGTGATATCATGCGTTTCTCTTCTCGGCCAAAGCAGCTACATTATTAGTTGTCTATTCTGCGTACATGAATTTCAGGTGCCATGGAAAATTGGGCACAGGAACAGTGCCGATAGTAGAATATCTGTAAATTTACGGATTCTCTACTATGTAGTGTGTTAATTTTTGTTAGTAAAATACTGGAATTACTACCGATATTTTGCTATAGCTAAAGCTAACCCTACTCTCTCACACTGAAGCCCTCTACTACCAATGCCCAACATTACGAAAAGTCGTGCGCTATCGCCAACGACTTGCGGAATGGTCCAGCCCATTACTGTCAGTCCTGTGTAGAATAAAACAAAATACCTTTCCTTTTGCTCTTCTCACTGGAAGCAAAAGCCCCTCACCCACATCCTGTGTCAGGTCAGAAAAGAATTTCACACGTGGCCGACCCCCTAGGCAGAGCCATTTGGCTGCACAGCTCATGTCCCAGAAACTAGCTCCAACCAGTAAGATAAGAGATTCCCTCCAAAATCATACAATCAAACAAAGAGAACTATGTATTTGTAATTCAAAATAGCCTTGTTGCAGAACGACAAAAAACACATTTTCTGATACCTAGAAATCAGTTCTATCATTCACCTGAACTACAATTTTCTAACTGTCAGGAATCCGTAAGAAAACCACTTTATCCGGCCTGCGTAGAGCGAATGCAATAGAATAGGCATGTATAGCCTCGTTTGATACAGGGTCGCAGGCCGCTTATGAATATAGTCTCGGATTTGCGATGCGCCAATCTGGGGCGCAATCACACAGATTATTAATAATTGGTACATTTTTCCTGCTCTGAGTCTGGGGGTGGCAACCTTGCTGCCAGGAGATAACCCTACCTTAAACACACCTACTTTCCAGGTAATGACAGCCCAAAACTCAGGTCCTATAAAAGTGGGGCAGGACCAAACCCGCCCAGTTCTCCAAATTCCATCGACCAGGAAAGTCCATGCAGGCGTTTAAGGAGAGCCGACGCCTGCTGTGTTCAAGGACCCTTAAAGGGAAGGTTCAGGGACTAGCTAAAAAAAATAAAAATCCATTTCCACTTACCTGGGGCTTCCTCTAGCCCGTGGCAGGCAGGAGGTGCCCTCGGCGCCGCTCCGCAGGCTCCCGGTGGTCTCCGGTGGCCGACCCGACCTGGCCAGGCCGGCGGCCAGGTCGGGCCTCTTCTGCGCTCCATGGTGCGTTCCACGCCGGCGCGCTGACGTCATCGGACGTCCTCCGGGTTGTACTGCGCAGGCTCAGAACTACTGAGCCTGCGCAGTACAGCCCGGAGGACGTCCGATGATGTCAGCGCGCCGGCGTGGAACGCACCATGGAGCGCAGAAGAGGCCCGACCTGGCCGCCGGTCGGGTCGGCCACCGGAGACCACCGGGAGCCTGCGGAGCGGCGCCGAGGGCACCTCCTGCCTGCCACGGGCTGGAGGAAGCCCCAGGTAAGTGGAAATGGATTTTTATTTTTTTTAGCTAGTCCCTGAACCTTCCCTTTAACATTAGTGCCTACTTTTAAACTGGACTCTTTTCTTCATTCTTCAAATGGACTGCTCAGCATAACTACAGTAAGAACTTTCTGATTTATTCCTGTTATTTTAAGCTTTGTGTCTGTGTTAATCTGTGTAAATGGATGTAATGCATTTTTATTATTAAACGTTTTAAAAATCGTTTAGCGGTTATGACCTGTTGCTGAACATACACAATCATACCTATTCTCCTGAAATCGCTACCCTGTGTTTAATAGAAGTGTGCCTTTATAACCCGTATGCGAGAACCCGGCCCAGATATAAAGATCTGACCCAGGTTCCAGCATACTGCTAAGGGTTAATATAGCGTTCTCGAAGTCCTAGTATAATTACAGTAGCGGGCTGTGTAGCCCGCTTGGTGGCAGATCTTTGAATTGTATGTGTGAGGTGAGTCCTTTGTTGTCTGAACGCTCCCTCCGCGAGTCAGTTCATCAAATTGCGGAGTCGGGTTACCCTTCGTGATGAACAAAATGACCGTGTAAGAGGATTTCTGACGCTGATTGATTGACCCCATCCGCAGACCGGCCTTGTCTGTGACAGAGGGATCTATCTAATAGTTGATCAGGTAACTTTGCGGCTGATCGACCATCCGATTAGCTAATTATCGAATCAGATGCAAATCCGTGCAGCCAAAAACATGCCTGATCAGTCAGACATGCTGCAAGATGTAGGGCCAACTTGCTTGATTGGGATGCTGTAACGGCATGTGATATTGGGACGAGTAACGAACATGGTTGAATAACCTCCCACCACCCCTTTCCCCCCCACCCCCAGCGCTGTCCTCCCTAATGTAAAATGTTCCCCGTACCTGGTGAAGTATACTGCTCTAGGGGGGGAGCCTTTCACATTAGGGGGGACAGTGTGGGATGCAATGTCACAAGGCCGGTTCCTGAAAGATTGCATACTGAAATCGATCAGGAATCGGCCTGTGGTATATGGGCAGACAATTGAACTGTTTCCGATCAGAGAGAGATCTGTCTTTTGGATGATCTGCCCATAGATCGAGTGAGGTTTGGTCACCTTAGGCAAACTAAGAATGGTAACTTGAATAGAATATGACAAAGTTTACTACTGATGTTCCTCAGTCCAGCTTACGGTTCACTTGTGTGAAATGTGTATTGTTTGTTGTGTCTCATCAGAACACTGTGGTGGAAGCGTCTATCCAGCTGCCGGCTGCTCTGTTTGGGACCAGAGAGAAGCGAGAGAGGAGAGCAGTGGAGGAGTCTGTATACAAGCTGCAGCTGATTGCATTCCGGAATGGAAAGCTTTTCCCTGTCACTGGAAATTCCACACACCTCGCTGATGATGGAAAGAGACGTTCTGTGGTGACTCCAGTCATTCTGGCCAAATTAGGTTTGTACAGAGCTGTGTGTGCCTTCACTTCCCAGATTCCCTTATAACGAACGTGCTGTGCTGCAGGGGGGGCAGAATTCAGTCCAGTAGCATCAGAGCAGACTTCTGAACGGACTACAGATAGAAGGGAAGAGCATGTCCTGCGGGAGTCTCAGGTATTTGTGTCAGTGTCTTGTGGTCTTTCAAGTTTGTGATGCCCTGTAGACAGTCTAGTAGCAATAGGGGGTGCAGAGGTTGCAACCGTTCTGGGGCCCCTGAACCAGCGGGGCCCACTAAGGACCCACCTTTATCTTATTCGCTTTTCATTGGTGCTATGCTGATAATGAACACCTCTATATGTGCATTGCATAGTAGTAATCCTTAAACTGTAGCAAGAGGGCTATGGAGGCTGCCATATGTATTTCCTTTTAAGCAATACCAGTTGCCTGGCTGTCCTGCTGATCCTCTGCAGCTAATACTTTCAGTCATAGACACTGAACAAGCATGCAGCAGATCAGGTGTTTCTGACATTGTCAGATCTGACCAGATTAGCTGCATGCTTGTTTCTGGTGTGAATCAGACACTACTGCAGCCAAATAGATCAGCAGGACTGCCAGGCAACTGGTATTGTCTAACAGGTAATAAATATGGCAGCCTCCATATTCTTCTCACTTTAGTTGTCCTTTAACAAACGGTTTCCTTACTCTGATTATAGCTCTCTGACGCTGCAGCTGTCCTTGGTAGGTTTTGGGGCTCCATATCAATAGAGTGCTTGGGGCCCCATGTAAAACTTGCACCGGGGCCCTAAATGCCTAAGTTACACCACTGCATGTAGATCTTAGTAAAAACAATGTCTTGTCTTGTAATCTGAAGGTCCCTAAAAGCTAGGTGTGCATGGGTTGATAACCGCCTGATATGCCAAGCCAATCAGTCCCTCCCCAACTGGTATCCAATCTGATAGTGATGAATTTATGCACACATACGACAAATTCAGTCTTGGTAGATGTCATCAGGACAGGACACATCATGCGTGGATTGAAATGCAAATGTTGTACTGATAAATGCAGAGCTTGCTATAGGACCATCAGTCTGCCACCCCTCCTGCACCCAAAGTGTGGAGATCTTCCAGCACTTGCAGTCATACCTTAGATCCATAAACTGTTCAGTGTTGATTGAAAGTGAATTGATTGGATATGTAGGGGCAAGAGATGTTCGGAAGATTTGATCAGTGATTGATTTGGCTGGAAACGTTGAATGTATGGCCATCTTAAAGGACACTTGAAGTGAGAGGGATATGGAGGCTGCCATATTTATTTCCTTTTAAATAATACCAATTGCCTGGCTGTCCTGCTCATCAAGCATGCATGTAATCGTGTCAGATCTGACAATGTCAGAAACACCTGATCTGTTGCATGCTTGTTCAGTGTCTATGGCTAAAAAATATCAGAGGCAGAGGATCAGTAGGCTAGCCAGGCAACATATGGCATCCTCCATATCGCTCTAGCTTCAATTGTCCTTAAGACAGAATTTGGGATCACATAGTATGTGTGTGCACCTGTTTTTGGATACGTATAACCTTGTGTTATTTTTGTTTGTTTTCAGATGGTCTGAATAGAAGCATTCCGAGAGTCCCGGTAAACGTCACCCTGCGGCGCATCGCTCATGGGAAGGACCCTGTAGCTGCTCAGTGGGATTTTGACCTACTTAACGGACAAGGTGGCTGGAAATCCGAAGGCTGCCAAATAATTGCATCAGATGATAACGTGACAACAGTCCAGTGCGACTCTCTCAGCAACTATGCAGTATTAATGGTAGGATGTGAGGCTCTTTACAGCCGCCGTAGCTAATCCATAGTGACTTTCTCATTTACTCATCTGTATACACATTGTATAGTGAAAAAATAGATCTGGAGTAAATCCCCATAAAATGTGCCATGTATGTATCCTATAATCTTGTGTTAAAGGGGCACTACAGCAATAAACTGTAAAATTTTAAATTATGTGCAAACATTTTTCCAGAGTAAAATGAGCCATAAATTACTTTTCTCCTATGTTGCTGTCACTTACAGTAGGTAGTAGAAATCTGACAGAAGTGACAGGTTTTGGACTAGTCCATCTTTTCATGGGGGATTCTCAGCAAGGCTTTTATTCTTTATAAAGATATTCCCTAAAAAGGATTTAAACAATAATGCTGGCCAGCTTCCCTGCTTGCTACACAGTTTTTGGGCAGTTGGACAGAACTGCCATTCACTAAGTGCTTTTTGAAAATTAAATATATCCCTGATAATCCCCTATAAAGAGATGGACTAGTCCACAACCTGTTGCTTTTGTCAGATTTCTACTAATTTTTCTCTGGAAAAAATGTACTTCTTATTTGTATATGTTTGCACATATTTTAAATTTTACAGTTTTTCGCTGTAGTGCCCCTTTAGGGTGACCATTAACAATCCCATTTCCCAATCAATCGACCCAATCAAATTTGGTTGGTGCCTGTAACTGGAGGCAGAAAATATTGCCAATAGCTGCCAATCACCATTCAAGGGTCTGTTTTCTCAGCAGAGATTTGACAGAACATGTCCAATAACCATGGCAACTTAGGTATTTATTTCTCTTTAGTTTGAGTTGATCTCATCCTTTATTTCACTTTTTTTTTTAGTTAATAAGTGACAAAAAGCTTAATGTGGTGTTTTGTATGAGTAGAACTATTGTCCTCATTATTTTCACTTGGTGCCACATCTTATTAGTGTGTTTTTTTGCTTTTATCATTGCTGCCTATGGGATTCATTATTACTTTCTCGTGAGTTATTGCCATACGGGTAGTATGGAGAAGCATTTGTGTCATTTCTAGTTTGCATTTTGCTTTTAGTTACTTCACTGCCAGGTCTCAATGTTAATTGCGATGTGTTTTTATTTCACAGGACTTGACAGGGACGGAACCGGACACCCACCCAGTGACTCTGCTACATCCAGTTGTGTATGCCTCTGCTGTGGTGTTACTGCTATGCTTACTGCTGCTTATTATCAGCTATTTGTACTTTCACAGGTAAGGGTCAGTCTGCTGTTGGCTTACATGACTTTTGGCAAGTGCTGCATCCTGACATCACTATTTTAAACCTAAGTCCATGATAATTAGATATTCATCATACTAACATCTGAAAAATGTAGAACAAATCTTCTCAACCAGGTGCTGATTTTGTAATTTTTTGAATCCTACAAGGAATGAATTGTAGTGTGCTTTGTATGGTTTGGAAAACAGATATGTAGCAATATTTTCTAATCACTGCTTTACACCGTAGGCATGGTCAGTGAGCCCCCCCCCCCCTCCCAAAAAATTACAAAAATGTGCCTAGGTAGATGATAATGTACTTATTTTCCCCGCGGTTAATGTTAATTTGGGCACTGGGAGAAGTTCAGAGATGACTTTACCCTGCTCTGGATAATTTAAACGATTGATGACCAAAGTTGCCTAATTTACTCCTTTGTCATATTTTGGGGTCTGGCTGTTGCTGGCACCAGAAATTGCAGTAATTTCACTGAAATTCCCTCTGTGCTGCTATAGCCGTAAATAACATTACGGTCTATGGCAGCGCCTCCATCAGGCGCTGCACAGTGCTGAGTAGGCGCTGACACGACTTGACTTGAAACGCCTAGTCCACAGGCTTCCCATCTCCTCATCGACTAGGGATCATTGAGATGCTAATAATATTTCTTTGCATTCAAAGTTCATGTAAATTATATGCAGCTTGAAATTGAACAAATAAAAATAGACAGGAAATTATTCTGATTGGTCCAAGTTCAAGCTGCATAACCTGTACATTAAATTTGAAATTTGAATGCAAGGAGAAATTGTTTGCATCTTAAAGGGATACTTAAGTCTGAGAAAAAAAATGACTCACCCGAGGCTCCCCTCAGCCTCCTGCAGCTGAACGGTGCCTTCGCCGTGTCCCTCCGATACACCTGTACTCGCCGGCGGCCACTTCCGGTTTGGCCGTCACCGGCCGACAGGCTGGGAACGCGGCTGATTATCCGCGTCCCTGGCCGCAATAGCGCCCTCTATAATGCTATTGCGGCCGGGGACACAGATAATCAGCCACGTTCCCAGCCTGTCGGCCGGTGACGGCCAAACCGGAGGTGGCCGCCGGCGAGTCCAGGTGTATCGCAGGGACCCGGCGAGGGCACCGTTCAGCTGCAGGAGGCTGAGGGGAGCCCCGGGTGAGTAAAAGTCATTTTTTTTTCTCAGACTTAAGTATCCCTTTAATGATCATCCCTATCCTCGACCCCACTGTTGTCGCATACAAACCCTCAGAACATGTCTGACGAGCTTGTTGGGTATGTGGACACACTCCCCACCGTGTGTAAGAGTGGCCATACTGCGCCTGCACAGTAAGCTAAAGCCGCTTGTCCACAAGCATCTCTGTGCTGCTACACAGGCGTTGCCTTATTTGTGCAAGCCCAGTGCAGCTGTGCAGGAAGAGGAGAGCAACCATGAACTAAAAGAGTTCCGGCCAACGGTGGTGGGGGGGTCACAGAGGACCTGGAAAGCCCCTGGAGGACCAGTCTTCAGCCTGGAAACATGTTCAGCCGATATGACGCATGAGTGGCTTCAAGCGGGAAGGGTAGGAGGAGGAGAACAATGGTCTCCATTCTGGTAGCTATGTGAGGTAAATAATGTTTTTGTTGGTAAAATACCTTGTGCAGTATTTTCCTTTTTTTTTTTTTTTTTTTTCTTTTTTTCCAATTCTGAAAGATTTTTCTGCATTTCCAAACGTGTTAAAATGTGCGGCATTTCAGCGGTGAGCATGCAGTAAATAAATAATAGTAGTCGTTATTGGTCTTCCCTAAGTTAGTCTTTGGAAGATTTTTTTTTTTTTGAGGGAAGGTGTATTTGATTATGTAACAACCTATGAAAAGTATATTTATAGGCATCCCTTATAAAAAAAAAAAATTCAGTAAATATTTGGAGTTTTACTTCATTTGCAAAATGCATACAAGTTGACTTTACTTCCAGGTACAGGCAGGACTTAAAGGGATAGTGTAGGGGGTCGGGGGAAAATGAGCTGAACTTACCCGGGGCTTCTAATGATCCCCCGCAGACATCCTGTGCCCGCTCACCAATGCTCTGGTCCCCCCTCCGGTTCACCTCTGGAATTTCAGACTTTAAAGTCTGAAAACCACTGCGCCTGTGTTGCCGTGACCTCTCTCCCGCTGATGTCACCAGGAGTGTACTGCGCAGGCACAGACCATAGTGGGCTTGTGCTATACACTCCTGGTGACGTCAGCGGGAGCGAGGACACGGCAACGCAGGTTCAGTGGTTTTCAGCCTTTAAAGTCTGAAATTCCAGAAGTGAACCGAAGGCGGGGCCGGAGCATCGGGGAGTGGCTGCGCGGGCACAGGACGTCTGCGGGGGACCATTAGAAGCCCCGGGTAAGTTCAACTAATTTTCCCTTGACCCCGCCCCCCCCAACAGTATTCCTTTAAAGAGACACTGAAGCGAGACTAAATCTCGCTTCAGGTCTTATATATAGCAGGGGCACCTGCTAAAACGCCGCTATCCCGCGGCTTAACGGGGGTCCCTTCACCCCCAACCCACCCCCCCCCCCACCCCCCCCGCAAAAGTTGGTCGGAAAATGGTTGCTCGTATTCTTCTTCCTGGAGGCAGGGCTAACGGCTGCAGCCCTGCCTCCAGTCGCGTCTGTCAGACGCGCATCGCCGCCTCTCCCCCGCCCCTCTCAGTGAAGGAAGACTGAGAGGGGCGGGGGAGAGGCGGAGATACGCGTCTGACAGACGCGCATGGGGCAGGGCTGCGGCGGTTAGCCCTGCCCCAACCAGGAAGCGCTCCCCCGCTGCACGGAGGGGGTTTGGGGGGACAGGGACCCCCGTTAAGCCGCGCTATAGCGGCGTTTTAGCAGGGGCACGCATGCCCCTGCTATCTATGAGGTCTGAAGCGAGATCTATTCTCGCTTCAGACTCTCTTTAAACTGATCAATAAATTATGTGCTAATATGCTCCCTAAATTCCACGAGAATAGCTATTTTTTGTAAAATAGATGCAAATTAACTCAAAATGACCTCGTAATTTACCACAGAAGGTAAAACATGACTAAAACCTACCAGAATTGCTAAATGTCATTACCTCATGAGGTAAATTACCGTACATGAGGTAATTTGTTTGAAAACCCTACCAGAATTGAGGCCATTGTGTTTGGCTGAGAAGATCTGGCACTCCAGATCTTACGACAACGAATCGGGGCCGCTACACACATTAGTTTAATCACAGAGACAGCTCCAACATGCCGCCTTGCCCAAGAACCCTCTAGCGCATACATTTCAAACTCTGGCCCTCAGAGCCATTAAATTTGGCCCTCAAGTGGTTTCTCCAGTTTGCATTATGTTTGGCCCACTCTAGACCACCAGGGAAGCTATATTGGAGGTGAAACCCTAGAACACCTGTGAAAACATATGGGGGAGGGAGGGGGGAAGCACTAAACACCAGGGAACTTTATAGGGGAGGGAGGAGGGCCATCTTGGAATTTTATAAGGTAGGAAGGTGGCCAGTAGACAGTTGAGGTTGGCCTACGACTAGGTCCCAGTGTACAATTATGGCCCGTGACTAGGTGTCGGTGTACAATTTCGGCCCATTTTGTATTTGAGTTTGCCACCCCTGCTCTAGCGTGTGTGTGTGATGCTTTACCTTGGAGGCTGTAACCTGGCGTGAAGGGACGGTATACTTCAGACTGGTTTAAACAGGAAGATTAAAAGAAAAAATAAGTAGTATTTATGAATACAGTATAGTATAAAATATGTTTTAAATGTAATATATTTGAGGGGAGAGAAACCACTAAATTCATACAAAAAAAAATACTTATTTAGTTTAAACCCAACTCTCATTCTCCCATTGTGTCCTGTCTTCTGTCTAGCGTTATTCGAGTTAGTCTTAAAAGCTGGCACATGTTGGTGAACCTGAACCTTCACATCTTCCTGACCTGTATAGTGTATGTGGGAGGCATCACTCAGACCGGAAACGCCAGCGTCTGTCAAGCTGTAAGTATGCCGGCTTCACAAAGCAACACTGGAATATAGTAGCCATGTTTATTACCTTGGAATGCTTGCGGAAAGCTGAGATTTTTGTCAGTTTAGAGCAGAGATGTCAGACCAGTCCTTTGAGGGCCGAGGTCCATCAGGTAACACATTACTCTTTCTCAGTCCATCCTAAACACTGGCATGGATCTGGCCCGCCTCCAGGCCTGGAGTTCGGCACATGTGGTTTAGACTTAATGAAAAACTCACAGTGACCGAATCCTATTTTATAACAAGAATCACACTTGTGAGTCTGCACACTCTTGTGCGGTCTATGATTATTCCCAGAGAGCAGATGCAATTCCCATAAAGCTTGTGGTGGAAACTCATCCGCCCTGGGTTCCAACTGGACCACAAACAGACCACTGGAGAAGACGCTACACCAGGGGTCTCAAACTCAATTTACCTGGGGGCCGCAGGAGGCAAAGTCAGGATGAGACTGGGCCGCATAAGGAATTTCACAATCGCGGCGCATCCGTGCCTCTGCCCGCCCCTCTCACTCTTACATCACAGAGAGGGGCGGGGAGAGGCGGCGATCCGTGCGGCGATTGACGTCAGGAGGGGCAGAGCTGAAGCTGAAAGCTCTGCCCCTTCCAGGAAATGCCGGCGGATTGCCCCCCGGGCGATTTGGGGGCCCTGCAGCCCTAGTTTAGCAGCGGGGGTACGGCGGATTACTTGGGAGCACTGAAGCGAACTATAAGGAAGCTTTTGCCGGCGAGGGCCACAAAATATTGTATCGAGGGCCGCAAATGGCCCGCAGGCCGCGAGTTTGAGACCCCTACGCTACACCATTCATGGGCAAACTTGGCCCTCCAGCTGTTGAGGAACTACAAGTCCCACAATGCATTGCAGGAGTCTGACAGCCACAGTCATGACTCATAAAGGCAAGTGCATTGTGGGATTTGTAGTTCCTTAATAGCTGGAGGGCCAAGTTTGCCCATGCCTGCACTACACTGTCCAGCTTAAAGGGAACCTTAAAGCGGAATATAACCCTGCATTTCAACTTTGCTCTAAAACATTATTTACAGTATATTATATGCAACCAGCATTTTTTTTTTTTACTAGACCAGCATTGGAAGGGTTACACAGGGCTTTAAAGTTCCTTTAGATTTCTGCAGACGCATCCAAAGCTGAAAAGAGATACATTTTGTTTACAGAAATGTATCTAAGGCCCCGTTCACACTGCACGCGTTTCCAGCCGCGTTTTGGAAACGCGTGCAGGTGGCCGACACGCACGACATCAGACATTGCATAGAGTGCAATGTCTGATGTTCACACTGCATGCGTTCCGGACCTGTGCGGTCCGGGAACGCATGCTGCATGCATTTTTTGCTAAAACGCATGGCTGTCCCATTCACTTTTCAGTGATGGGATCAGCCACGCAACGCACACAAACGCGGATGGCGTGCGTTCGTACGCGTTGCGTTTCGCATGCGTTCCGCACGCATGACCATCCGCGTTTGTGATGTGAACGAGGCCTAAGTGTTGAATGACTCATCTCTCTGACTGAGAAGGAGCTTGGAGGACTGCCAAAGAGTGTGTAACTGTTTATCAATAGATACATAGAATGTAACAATCTGAACCTCTGCATATCTCTCCACGGAACTTGAAACGTCTGTGTTTAACCCTTCCAATGCTGGTCTAGTAAAAAAAAAATGCTTTTTGCATATAATATGCTGTAAATAATATTTTAGAGCAAAGTTGAAATGCAGGGTTATATTCCGCTTTAACTAAGAGGGATATGGATGTTTTCTTTCAAACAATAGTAGTGACTGAATCACACACCTGAAACAAGCATGCAGCTAATCCAGTCTGAATTCAGTCAGAGCACCTGATCTGCATGCTTGTTGAGGGGCTGTGGCTAAAAGTATTAGAGACACAGAATCAGCAGGAAAGTCAGGCAACTAGTATTATTTTTAAAAGAAAAAATCCATAGTCTTCTCAGTTTAGGTTCCCTTTAAGTGTGAACCTAGCCTTAAACCTGAAAAACTATCCAGCGTGTGACTGTAGGAACACCTTGTTTGCTCACTTGTGAATTTTTTCCAGGTGATTTAGTTAGTACTTCATCTAGAGTATTAGCCTCAATGGGATGTACGCAATAAACAGCGTTAAAGAGACTCTGAAGCGACAATAAATAGTTATTTTTTTCCCTGCTAATTTGCTTAAGAAGTAGAAGAAGAGGTGAAACGCTGCATTCCCGAGGGGTTTAGACCCCCCCCCCCAAATCCCCGGGGCAAACATCCACGTCTTTCAAAGCCTTGGATTTTGCTGCCCGGGGAGGCAGAGCTTTGAGCTGTAGCTCTGCCTCACTGAAGTCAATCTGCCCACAGTTCTCTGCCTCTCCCCGCCCCTCTCTGTGAAGGAAGATTGAGAGGGTCGGGGAGAGACAGCGATTGACTTCAGCGCTGAGCTCAGCCTCTTTCAGGAAGCACTGCCTAGATTTCCCCCCGGGGATTTGGGGGGTCTAAACCCCTCCTTTTGCCGCTGGAATGCGGCGTTTCACCTCTTCTTATACTTCTTAAGCAAACTAGCAGGTAAAAATAACTATCTCACTTCAGACTCTCTTTAAGCAGAATAACATGCAGTCTTACCGCAAGATGAGTAGAGCAGAATGCAATACATTACATGCAATGTATTCTGCTCTACTCACTGTGCGGTAAGACTTCACGCACGTAATCCTGCTTAACACAATTTTCTGCATACACCCTAATGACTTTTAATATGCCGCATGCATAATTGTACGGATGTGTAAGTACGGGATGCACTGCTTTATTTTGTGTGGCTTCCTAATGATTAATATTGGACACACTTTATTATGCTGATAAAGCCCCCCTCCTTTCCCAACTACAGTGGTGTAGCAATAGGAGATGCAGAGGATGCAACCATACCAGGGATTACTTATTGCGGTGGTGCCCTTACTATTGGGCGCCAGGTTTAGCCGTTCGTTAAAATATTGATAATGCAATATTATCAATATTTTACTATAGTCTTTCCCGGCCCCCTAGCTAGAAGATCGGCTATTGTAACACATTAGGAACTTAGAGTTATCTCGTTTAAGATAAGTTCACTGCTTTTGATTTCAGTCGCCAGAACTCATTGTGCTGTAAATTCTTGGAATGCTTTGATTTCTCTCTCACCTTGCATAAAATATAGAAACAGAAAGCAGAAGTCTGTTATTGACTCACACTGCCCCCCCCTACTGACAAGTGGCCATAAATACACATTATAGCAGTACTAATTAGAAGCGGGGAAATGTAACCAATAAGAAATAAAATGTGCTACATTCAATTGGCCTGGAACACTTGCAAACCTCTAAATAAATTGGCTGCTAAAGGGTTAACAACCTCTGCTGCTAAGCGCATATGCATGAAGGTTCCGATCAGCAGAATTTGGAACAAGGTTGCACATTCGAGGATGCTGAATGCACCAACACTAGCTTTATTAGTTATCGCTGAGTTCAATGGGTAAACCAAAAGCCCAATAAATAGATCAAGAGCTTGTAGTGTTGTTTTTGGTATTGTACGGGCAGTAAGTAACTTATTTTTTTTTTTTTTATATATTTCATTTCAGATCGGAATTCTCCTCCATTACTCCACGCTGGCTACAGTGCTCTGGGTGGGCGTCACAGCTCGAAACATTTACAAGCAAGTCACTAAGAAAGCCAAGCGGTGTCAGGATCCAGATGAGCTGCCTCCTCCTCCTAGACCAATGCTCAGGTATGCAGTATGAAGTTTTACCTGGACTGCTGCGGTGTGACTGAAGTGGTACAGACAGTCCCCTACCTACAAATGACTGGAGTTACAATGTTTTAGAGATGCAAACAAAGTTGTCTTCTTGTACAAAATATACCATAGTGTTTTTCTTTTATTACATACTTTTATTGTTAACGTGACACTGAAGCAAAAGAAAATAATTATGATATAAAGGTAGTCACGAGATAGGAACTGTAGGTTCATTCTTAACCTGAATTTGTTCTTAAGTCGGAACATTGTGCCATCTCTGTCCCCTGTACCTCCTCGGTGCCTCCAGTATGCCCCTCTGTGTCACCTCTGCCCTCTGTACCTGCTTATACAAGTTTAAAGTCCAATTTGAAAAAAAAATGTTTTGACTTTTTCCCATGGAAACAGAATCCATGCCGTTCGTATCGGCGGGTCGGTAAGTCGGGCGTTCGTAAGTCGGGGACTACCTGTAATGAATTGATTGTGTAGTACAGATAATTAATGGAACATTAGTAGCAATGAAAATAGTCTCATATTTTTATTTTCAGTTATATAGTTTTTTGTTTTTGTTTTTTTAATAACATTGCATCATTCTCTAATATTTGCAGTTTACACATTACACTCAGCATTCTAAATGATTTCACAAAGCAGGCTAGTGACCTTTTGAACTTTCCTCTGCAGAAAAAACAAAATACAATGAGACAGTTGAGATAATAAGCTTCAGAAGACAGAGCTCTCTGCGACTTTGAAAGTCGGAGAGCTCAGTGAAGCTCTTCTGCATAGATAACTGGAGTTTCTTAAAGGACCACTATCTTGAAAAAAAGTAGGCAGTTAAAATCTGACAGAACTGACAGGTTTTCGGCCAGTCCATCTCTTTGTGGGGGGTTCTCAAGGTTTTCTTTGTTTTCAACAGAATTTCCTGAACAGCAGTTGAACTGCCAAAAATAGTAAGATACCAGCCAGCCTCCCTTTCCTCTTGCACATGATTTAGTCAGTTAGACTTTGCAACTGCTGTTCATGAAATGCTGTTGAAAACAAGGAAAACCCTGAGAATCCCCATGAGGAAATGGGCTGGCCCAAAACCTGTTGGTTCTGTCAGATTTTAACTGCCTACATTTTTCACGATAGTGGTCTTTTAACTCTTCCTGTACTGGAAACAATATTAGACTCATATCTCAGCTGCTAAAGTTTTCATTTCATGGCTATATTACACATACAAATAATATCATAAGTTTATTTTCACTTCAGATTCCCTTTAAATGTTGCAGTATTGTATAAACCAAAAAACATAGTTTATGCTATATGTCCAAATCCAGGCTTTGTTTACGTTATAAATCACCAGTGCTATCTCAAGCGCTGAGCGATATATTGGGTGATTTTGAAAGCGCTTTTCTAAACACTTTCAGAGCGATTTGCGCTTTTCTAAGCGCTTTGGTGTAGGGATTTTTTTTCACTTCAGTCAGGAAGTGAACTCTTTGCCCTGGAAATGAATAATTACAATGTATTTATTCACTAAAAGAGCTCAGAAAATCTCATTTCAAAGCACTTTTTTAAGCTCTTAGCGATTATTCTATTGAATCACAAACTCTCAGAAAATGGTGCAGGATCCGAGTTTACGATTGAATAGAAAGCTCATTGCTCGTGTGAGAACACTCGCAGCCGAAGCTCGGGTACACTTCAAAATTGTAAAGCTTTCTTAAAGGACACCTATTTTTTTCCTTTTAAACCAGGGGTGCCAAATACAAAGTGGGCCGAAATTGTACATTGGGACCAAGTCGCAGGCCAATCTTAATGTCTACTGGCCACCTTCCTCCCTTATAAAGTTCCCAAGTGTCTAATGGTTCCCCCTCCAACCCCTACATAGTTCCCTGGTGTCTAGAGGCCCCCAACCTCCCCTATACAGTTCCCTAGTGTGAAGTGCTTTCCCTTTCCCTCCTCCATATGGCTGCCCTGGTGTTCTAGGGCTTCACTTCCAATATCGCTTCCCTGGTGGTCTAATGGGCCAAACATAATGCAAAGTGGGGAAACCTCTTGAGGGCCAAATTGAATGGCTCTGAGGGCCAGATTTAGCCCACGGGCCGGAGTTTGACATGTATGTTGTAAACAATGCAAATTGTATGGCTGTCCAGCTGATCCTCTGCCCCTAATACTTATAGTCATAGGCTCTGAGCTGTCAGCCATACTGTCTCAGGGAAAAAAACACATACTGTATAAGTAGATAAATACTTGCACTACTTACATCACATATGTATTGCACTGTCCACGTTTTGATATTAGTGAATTTTCTACAGTAAAAAAAAAATCCTTCTTAGCATTTCCTATTTTAATGGTGGCTATTTTGAAGCCAATCCTGATGTCATTTCCTGCCCTACTCTCCTCTGCCTGATTTGCCCGCCCTTCACTATAGAAAGTGCATTGTCTCAGCATGAGAAATATTGGCCAGTCGGAGAGGAAGAGAGGTGTGGGAGGGGAAAACAGGAGGGAAAGAGGCTTCAGCCAATCAGGCTGCATTAGTTAAGTCTGCGGGAAAATAGAGAAGAACCTTTTTGTGTACCAAATAAGAGTCTAGTAAACTGGGTAATAATCATTTATACACAAAAATAGTAATCGTGATTTTAAATTTTGGATTGCCTGGTTAGCATCCTTATTACTGGTTTACCAGATAAAAATTAAGAATTGATTTTTTAACCACTTCCCTACCACGCTATTTTGTGCTGATCTGTGCTGCGTGGACTCTCCAGCCCACAGCACAGATCAGGTTGCAGCCAGGCCGATCAGACTTCCCCCCCCCTTTTTTCCCCACTAGGGGGATGTCCTGCTGGGGGGGTCTGATCGCCGCCGGCTGCTTGCGCTTGCGGGGGGGGGGGCTCTTCAAAGCCCCCCTCCGCAGCGCTTCCTGGCTTCCTTCCCCTTCCCTCCCTCTCCCTCCCCCTGTGAGCGGCGCAGGATGGAAATCCGTCCTGCGCCTGATGGGATAGGCTTTAGCCTATCAGATGCCGGTGATCCCCGGCCAATCAGAGGCCGGGGATCACCGATCTCCTCTACGGCGCTGCTGCGCAGCAGCGCCGTATACATGTAAACACCGGGGAAGGTCTTCCACGTGTGTTTACATTTACCCTGCGAGCCGCCGATCGGCTCGCAGGGTGTTCACGGAGACACCCTCCGGGAACTGACATGGAACATGGAATACACTTCAGGATTCAGGGGCGTGTATATACGCTCCGAGAATCCGGAAGTGGTTAATTTTATGCCCAACAGTTACACTTTAAGGCATCCTCCATCTTGTTCTCTGTTCAGATTTCCTTTACACAAACATCCAGTTTTCCTGCCGCACATTTAATCTCTCTAGCAAGCTGAAGGGTACTTACAGCAACTCCGTCCACAAGGTGGCAGTAGAATTTATACATTTTTGTTAGATTATTTTTTTCCTTCCTTTCTTGTAAATTTGGCCCCTGTCCAACAACAATAGACAATGCCGTTGTATTTCTGTGAAAGTGATGAATGAAATGGTCACGCTTGCAGGAAGTTTGACTGAATTAATCTGCAATTCAGCGGCAGTAGGAAATAGCCACGGAAACAGTTGTATAAATATTTTTAGATCATGTTATTAATCAACCGCTGATAAGTTCATTTATTTTACCCCCTTTAGGTTTTACTTAATCGGTGGCGGCATCCCTATCATTGTCTGTGGAATAACGGCTGCTGCAAACATTAAGAACTATGGGTGCCAACCTAACGCGCATTAGTAAGTAAAGGTTCAGAATGTCCTGAATGTTCTTTTTATCGTTGGGAACTGTACAGACAAATGATGATGTGCTTTTGTGAGCTGACATTCCATTGCAGATCCTGTTATAGAATACGATCTCCCTGTTCCACTGTAGATAGCTACATCTCTTTCCTGATCTCTGTGCCTGAGTCTTGCCAGCTTATGAAACTGATTATAGCTGTGTAAACTGCTTTTTTTTTCATACCAGAGCTTTTTGTCTCTTTTTTTTATCATTATATACAGTGGGATGTGTTATCCAGAACTCTGTTAACTGACAATCTAAAGCAACTGGCATCCACTTTTCTTGATCCTGCCATAGGGTCGTTTTTAAATACCATTACTCCAGACCGTAGCCTGGAGCACTGTCCTGAGTGAAGGGCGCACAGCTGTCTCACCAATATAATCTGATGCGATGTTTACATTATAGGCTCTCCACCCCTATCATTTACTTGAGGCCTGGAACCCACTACAAAACGCTACCGCTAATTGCTTTGTATGAGCGGTTTGTAAGCGATTTCATGGTGGTTTCGAGATTGATTTTAAAAGGTGTAATTAATTTGCCAGCAGTTGTGTAGCGGTTAGCGTTTTTAATTCTGATTGGTCCTTTCAATTAATTCTCATTTTGTTACAGTGTGCAGTAATATAAAAACGCTTGCAAAATTGCGCTGTGTAGGTTTTGACGAGTGATTATGCCAGCGTTTATATACTTTACATTTCAGAAACGCTAACGCTCAAAAATGCTGCATGTCCTGAGTTTTGCGATTTGGTAATCGCAATCCATCCCATGGAATTTGGCCCATCCGTTAACATTAGGGAAATCGCTCGCAGTTTGAATCGCTCCCTAAACGCTCAGAAAATCGCTCTAGTGAGTTCCAGCCCTCAAGTGACACGCTAGATTCTTGCGCAAGACTGTCTTTATCAGCCGAATTTAATTCAGTGTGTTTACATAGCTTTACTCTATAGATCCACAGTAACACTGGATGTGGGTATGACATAAATCTGTACAAATGTTCTACAAAGGCGCACAGCTCAGATACAAAGAAAATTAAAAACAAGGGGACATATAGAGACCTATTTTAGAAAAGAATAAGGGGGTTACTTATATATTTGGTGCTTACCTGAGGAAAATGTATGCGTGCTCTAACACCAAGTTTTAACCCTAGCAAGTCTGGCTCTGCAAATCTGGCTCAATTGGCTATTCATGAGGCAATGCTCATGCAAATATGCATTTGCTTTCGCACGCCAAACTATGCAGGGTCAAAAAACGAATACCGCAAAGCGGTCGCCCTGCGGGAATTAGTTCATGCCACATTAGCACTATCCAGGAGCGCCACGGGGAGGCTTCCCAATGCCCCCATACAACCGGGGGACTGCGGGGTCCCAGGCACTCTCACCGCCTGAGAACCACAGCAGCACCCCGGAGGGGGAGACTGGGTGGCGCAGGCGACCCCCGCCCCCTCCCCCCCCCCCCCCCCCAAGCGTGGCCAGCGACGGGGGGAGCCATCCGCTCCAACCTCCCAATATTAAAAACCAGCACTTACCTTAACGTCCATTGCGTTCTGCTACATGCGCATTAACTTGGGGGCACCACATGAGAAAGGAGTGAAGCATGATTCACCCCGAGCTTTAGAGCTCAGGGCTGGCTCACACACAACACTCCAGAGGGGGGGGGAGGACAGGTGCAAACAACTCACTCCAGGGCTCACACCACCAGAGCAAGCCATCTTCCACCTGCCTCCAAAGGATACAACTGCAAAAAATGCTTACCTGAGGAAAATGTATGCGTGCTCTAACACCAAGTTTTAACCCTAGCAAGTCTGGCTCTGCAAATCTGGCTCAATTGGCTATTCATGAGGCAATGCTCATGCAAATATGCATTTGCTTTCGCACGCCAAACTATGCAGGGTCAAAAAACGAATACCGCAAAGCGGTCGCCCTGCGGGAATTAGTTCATGCCACATTAGCACTATCCAGGAGCGCCACGGGGAGGCTTCCCACTTATATATTTGGGGCACTAACTATTTTTAGGCAATTTTTTTGGGGGGGATGTTACAGTTGCCTTTAACCAGACGTAGTCACCACTTTGCAAACAACATGCCCGTTAAATGCTAGTTTTGGGGGGTGTTTCATTTATTTGATCTATCTTGGCTTGTTGCCACCTTTAGTAATGCTTTAGGTTTGCTTTAAATATTGTCTGTCTTTATTTTCCTCTTGCAAATATTTTATTTTTTCATTGTTTGCTCTGTAGAATTTTAATTACTTTTTTTTTCCATTTTCAGCTGTTGGATGGCTTGGGAACCCAGTCTTGGAGCATTCTATGGTCCAGCAAGCTTTATTGTCTTTATAAATTGTATGTACTTCCTCTGTATATTTATTCAACTGAAGCGGCACCCAGACAGAGTGTTTGAGTTGAAAGAACAGACCGAGGAACAGCAGCGACTAGCAGCCAGCGAAAGCGGAGAGGGGAATCATCAAGATTCTCTCTCTGTGTCTTTAGTGTCCACATCAGCTTTGGAAAATGAACAGACCTTCCAAGCCCAACTGCTTGGAGCCAGTCTCACTCTGTTTCTCTATGTTTCCCTCTGGATTTTTGGAGCTTTGGCAGTTTCCTTGTACTATCCCATGGACCTGGTCTTCAGTTGCTTTTTTGGGGTCACTTGTCTAAGCCTCGGTGCCTTTTTAGTGGTACACCACTGCATTAATCGGGAAGATTTGAGAAGAGCTTTAATAAATACCTTTTGCCCAGGCAGGAGTACATACTCTGTCCAAGTAAATGTTCCACCGTCCAACTCTACGATCACTAATGGAGAGGCTCCAAAGTGTACAAACAGCAGTGCTGAGTCCTCGTGCACTAATAAGACTGCATCTAGTGTCAAAAACTCTTCACAGGGTTGCAAATTAACTAATATACAAGCAGCTGCAGCTCAGTGTAACACAAACTCATTGCCAGCCAACACAGCACCAGCACCCCAGCTTGACAACAGTTTGACTGAACATTCTTTGGACAATGACATCAAAATGCATGTTGCACCCTTAGAGGTTCAGTATCGTTCTAATGGTCATCCATCCAGACATCACAAGAACAGAAGCAAAGGCCACCGTTCAAGCAGGCTCACCGTTCTTAGGGAATATGCTTACGATGTCCCAACAAGTGTTGATGGGAGCGTACAAAGCGCAGTTCCAAGAAGTCGGCCAAGCTATTCTGAAGGTCATTCTCGCAGCAGGAGAGCTTATTTGGCATACCGTGAGCGCCATTTTAATCAGAGCCACCAGGACAGTAGTGATGCTGGTAGCTCTCTGCCAAGATATAGCAGAAACATGGACAAGGCAGCTTCCAGTAACCACAAAAAAGACATTTTGAGGGAACCCATAGCTGTGGAATTGGAAAGCCAGCAAAAATCGTACGGCCTAAATCTAGCTGTCCAAAATGAGCCAGCTAAAGATGAAGTGGCGGAGGAGCCACCATTAAATGCAGATAGTAATGGCAATGTTCGGACTGGATTATGGAAGCATGAAACTACTGTGTAGTACTTCCATGCTGGATTAGTGGTGACAACTCTTTTTAGATAGGATGGATCCATTCCTTCAAAGACTTGATAACTACTAATGTTTACAGTCTTTTATTTGTAATAGTATAATTTGTACTTTTTGGGAGAACACGAGCTATGAAGGAAGGAAGATATTCTAATTTCTAACTTCAATTGACTTTATATGAGACTTGTTTTTTCTTGCGTGTGATGTTTTCTTTTTTTATTATTTTATAAATATTTTTTTAAGAAAAGACAAACTTTTTTATGTATTTTTGACATATCTGGAATGCCTTTTTCCTTAATGGATTTGTATTTAAACATGTAATAAATGGCTTTTTTTTTAGTCATATTTGATACAATTGAAACTTGTGTTCATTGTCTAAAGGAAATGATGAGCAAAACAAGGCGCTAGTCTACTTGAGATGATCCATAGGGAACAGTTCTCCAGTCACAGCACCTTCTAAAACTAGAAGCATTGTAATTGGCCAAATAGTGTGGGTGTGGTTGTTATTACAGCCTATCTGAAGCATAAACATTGTAGAGGGTGCTGTCATTGGAGAACTGTTAAAACACCAACCAGCCACATTTGCGGAATTTCCCTATGAGGTCTCCCACTGGGTCTCCTCAGGTAGACTAGCGCCTAAAACAAGTTTTAAATAGTTTTTATTGAAGTTTTGTACATTATAGGAAAATAAATAGGCAATCAAATCATGCAGAATTATATTTCTCGGACATTGTGGTTCTAGGAATCGCATATACAAATGAGTAAAAGTGTCAAAAGAAATGCATTGCCTTGATGGAAAACGCTACTTCTACAGAATTAAAGCGAAGTTGAAGGATATGGTTACTCAAAGTATAACAACAATTATAACTGTTAAAAAAAAAAAAAATCTTACTCCTACATAAACTAGAGCAATAACCAGGGCTGTGGAGTCGGTACAAAAATCTTCCAACTCCGACTAAGACTCCTCAGTTTATAAACCCACGACTCCGACTCTGGGTACCCAGAATGGCTCCGACTCCTCGACTCCGACTCCTTAGTCTAATACTTAACAGGGCTGTGGATTTTGTACAAAAGTCATCCGACTCAGACTCCTCAGTTTATGAAATCAACGACTCCAACTCCGACTCCAGGTGCCCAAAATTGCCCCGACTCCGACTCCACAGCCCTGGAAATTACAATGTAGTTTGAACAAACATTTGATGTCTGCCTTACCCTCTACCAGCTACTAATTGTAGAAGTGGAAGTATTTTCAAGTGGGTGGCTTTCATCCAGCAAGTGATTTGGGGATATTGGTACCTCGTTAGGTCAATGTCCAAATATTTCAAAGCTTAAGTTGAAAAAAAAGAATAATTTACCAGACATCATTAAGCCACCTAGTGAATTAATTCCCAATGCTAACCACTTCTTGTAGTTAGTCAGGAATTACATAAATTCATACTATTATTGAAATTCTTAACTGTGAAGCAGTGTTCTCCCCAGAATTTTTTTCCAGCCGGGTGGCATGAAAAAGTAGCCGGGTGGGGCAATATGAGAGAATGCAGGTCCGGTGCTTCTGTGCACAACTCTGCTTATAGCAGAGGAGGAGATGAGCCGATGACAGCCGGGTGCTCACAAAAACTGGCCGGGTGGAGCACCCGGCTAAAAAAGCCTGTGGAGAACACTGTGAAGTATTGTCTTTGAATGTACCATTATCTACAAAAACCTTCCAGGCCTGAAATGTGGCTTGTACAGTAGGGGAGTCAGAGGGTAGAGAGTCTAATTGTAATAGACTTAGTGCAATGAGGTCTCAAAGATGTGGGGATGTTGTTGCTGATTCCAAGGGTACCCAGGTTTTAGGCGAGGTAGAGTGCCACCGTATTCCAGGAATCAAAAAAGAAAAAAAGGCACTGCCCTAGGCTCCCATTATAAAAGCCGCAATGGGTGAAAATTTGGGCGCAGGGAGGTGCCAGATTAAAATGGCCGGTGCCAAGTCTTCCCACTATGGGTTGCTACTTTACATAGCAAATTGCATAGCGGGTAGACTCAGTACCCGTTATTTTATCGGGCGGCTTCCTGTGCCCAACTTTACTGCCACAAATCGTGGCTCTGCAGCGGGTAGGGAAGTTAAAGTTTAGGCACCACTGGGGAGGAGGGGGTTGTGTTAGGCGACACCAAGAGAGGGGTTAAGGGTTATGCATAGATAGAGGGACGGATTTCAGTAGTAGAATGTTCTTAATTTTAATCATCTACTAGCGGCAATCTCCTGTGCCCTTTTTTCCTGGTACATTTTTATTCGAATTAAGGTACCCCCTCCCCTCTCCTGTATAAATAGCCCGATGTGCCTCCAGTATTAGGTCCCCCTCAGTATAAATAACCAGATGTGCCCCAGTATTAGCGACCCAGTACAGGTAGCCGGATGTTCCACCAGTATTAGGTCCCCCCTCAGTATAAATAACCAGATGTGCCCCAGTATTAGCCACCCAGTACAGGTAGCCGGATGTGCCTCCAGTATTAGGTCCCCCTCAGTATAAATAACCAGATGTGCCCCAGAATTGGCCACCCAGTACGGGTAGCCAGTCAAGCCTCCAGTTTTAGGACCCCCCTCAGTATAAATAACCAGATGTGCCCCAGTATAGGTAACCAGATGTGCCCTCCAGTATTAGGTCCCCCCTCAGTATAAATAACCAGATGTGCCCCAGTACAGGTGGCCGGATGTTCCACCAGTATTAGGTCCCCCTCAGTATAAATAACCAGATGTTCCCTCCAGTATTAGGTCCCCCCTCAGTATAAATAACCAGATGTGCCCCAGTATTAGGTACCCATATACCTCCAGTATAGGTAGCCAGACGTAGTATTAGCCCCCATAGGTAGGTAGATGTATACCTTGTATTAGGTTCTCTCGGGATAGAAAGCCAGATAAAAGTAATTAATGGTGCATTTTAATCTGGGAGAAATGCACATTTATATGTATGTAATTTAAAAATTAATTTTTTCACCATAGTTGTCCTTTAAAAGCAAAATTGTCTGACTGTAGAGCATTTTCTGTTCTTCTAGCAACCACAAAATAGCTGCTACAAACAGTAAATAGTGGGTGCCGGGGTCACCCACTATGCAAATTGAAGCTATAAATAGCGGCCAGAATAATCTCGGCTTTTAAAATTTCCGACTATGGCAGCACTATTTTTAACAGACAAAGTAAAAGTACCGATCCGCACACAGACTTGTGCAGGAACAGTGTAAATCTTTATTGTCCCATCACACACGTGCAGTATATTCTGAGCATGCACCGATGATAGTTTCGGAGCCCTTTGCCAACGCTTGGACAGGCATTCCTGCATAAATCTGTGCGCGGATCCGTACTTTTACTTTGTGGATTACAATTGCTGGGGATCCTGCACAAGGTGTGCGGTTCTACGTTTCTGCCATTTTTAACAGGGTGCCCTTTTTACCTACTACAGTATATGAAGTGTTTCTACTGCTGAAACCAGGATAATTAAGGTAAAATGAGTAACCTGGATAATTTATTACATTCTACAATATTTTATTACAGTTCCTCTAGGGGAGGATTGATGGCGTAAACAGGCACATTTCATATAACCTCCTGTTGTAAAAATAAAAAGTAAGTAAACTATAACTGCCATTAAATTGTGATTTTCAACTCTCTTTGTTATGTTAAACAATAACTTGCATGATTTTTTTATAATAGTTATCCTTGCATTAAGCACGTGGCTTTGTAAATGTCATAGCACCATGTCATCAAAAGTCCAATTTTCAAACCAGTTGGTGGGCAATTGTAACGTGCAATACGCAGGAGTCTGTAACCTTTTATAGGCTATCACAGGGGTTTCGTCAGTGGTGCGAAGGCCAGGGTATTTAAAGGTCAACTGAAGTGATGGGGATATGGAGGCTTCCATATTTATTTCATTGTAAGCAATACCAATTGCCTGGCTGTCCTGCTGATCCTCAACATCTAATACTTTTAGCCATAGCCCCTGAACAAGTATGCAGCAGATCAGGTGTTTCTCACATTATTGTCAGATCTGACAAGATTAGCTGCATGCTTTTTCCTGATGTTATTCAGACACTCCTGCAGCTAAATAGATCAGCAGGGCAACTGGTATTGTTTAAAAGGAAATCAATATGGCAGCCTCCATATCCCTCTCACTTCAGTTGTCCTTTTAAACCCTGACCAAACAGCGCTCAGTGCTGTTTTGTAAACTGAGCAGCTGCTACATGTCTCTAAGCTGTTTGCGACTCCAGTCACTCCCTCTTCTGCCCTGTCCAGTCCGTCAGTCCTGTCACAGCAGTCAAGTCAGTCTGGTCTGCCCCGTCCTGTCACAGCAGTTAAAGAGGAACTCCAGTGAAAATAATGTAATAAAGAAGTGCTTAATTTTTACAATGATTATGTATAAATGATTGTCAGTGTTTTCCCATTGTAAAAGCTTTCCTCTCCCTGATTTAAATTCTGACATTTATCACATGGTGACATTTTTACTGCTGGCAGGTGATGTCATTGGAAGTAGCTGCTGCTTGCTTTTTTTGGCAGTTGGAAACCGCTGTAAACAGCTATTTCTCACAATGCAACGGGGTTCACAGACAGGAAACTGCCAGGACCATGGTCCTCAGTTTCCTGTGCAAGGGGTTTCACCACAATATCAGCCATAAATAGCCCCCAATGATCCGTTTGTGAAAAGGAAAAGATTTCTCATGGTAAAGGGGGTATCCGTTACTGAATGGGATGAAGTTAAAGTCTTGGTCACGGTTTCTCTTTGTCAGTCTGTTCTGTCACGGAAATCAACTCTACCTGTCCTGTCATATCTGCCTAGCCTGTCCTCAGTCAGTCAGTCACCACAGTCCAGACAGCTATCAACCTGTCCTGTCTTGTCAGTCCTCAGTCTGTCCTGTCACATCAGTCCGCCCTTCTCCCCTTACTGCAGGGTTCACCTCTCCTGTTCTCATCGCTGGTGGGGCAGTCCCAGTCACGACCTAGTGGGCACTAAGTAGCTAAGTAGTCCATCTCTCATTAGGGGTGACATGAGCCCATCATCCCTTGTGGAGTGAACTGGTGAAGACCCGTGCCTACTTAGATTCAATACCCTAGGGGTGCCCACACCTATCACTGATGCGGAGATCAACAGGACATTGACAGACAGCCAAGCAATGTGCACTTAAAGGATATGGAAGCTGCCATATTTATTTCCTTTTAAACAATACAAATTACCTGGCTGTCCTGCTGATCCTCTTCCTCTAATACTTTGCACATCAGATGTTTGACTTAAGTTTCACTGCATTTGCTGCATGGTTGTTTTCAGGTGTGTGATTCAAGCACTACTGCAGCCAGAGAGATCAGCAGGATGCCAGGTGTTGTTTAAAAGGAAATGAACATGACAGCCTCCATGTTCCTCTCACTTCAGTTGCCCTTGAAAGCTCATATTAACCCCCTCAGGACAGGATTAGCTAGCAGAAGTAAGGATTTATAAATACTGATTGTAATTTTAGACTAAGGAGAGTGTGATAATTATCATCGTAGAGACGATGCTGGAAATCTGAGAAGGGTGGAGGGAGAAATTGAGGCCCTAGACTGGGCAGATTCTAAAGGCTGAGATGCACAAAAGGAAGAAACAATGCTGTGTTTATATATTGTTGCTGCAGTTGTGCTGTATTTGGGCCATAAGGATCAGTATATTTGTGTTTTGTGAATGCAGCTGAAAACATTTGTTTGTTAACTGTGCAATTAAAGTACAGAAAGGGCCCTTCCACACAGCATGCACTTCGATCCAGTTTTTGAAGTGTATGCTTTTTGCCGACTGCAAGGACATTGTGATTAGCATAGTAATCTCCGTGCCCCGTCAGAGTGGTACGATCTGTTTTTAGTTTCAAAACGTTTTTGTTTGTTTTTTTTATTAATGAACCGCATTCACACACATAGATACCCAAGCAAGGGTTCTAAAATATTTGCGTAAAATGACAGGTGTAATATACAGTATGATCTACACGCATGAATTTGTATCAATACTCAGAGCCATAACAAAGGGTACTACTCTGTCTCCTGACAGTCCCTGTGACAGGATAAGATAGCTTCTCGGGAGGAACAAGCATCTCTACCCTCCAAGCAGCACAGTAGAAATCCAGTACAAAAGAAGTTTCCCCTGCAGCCCTTCAACCAGAGGAACAACTGGGGAAATCACCTAAGCATGGTGTGTTTAATGTTTCTTGGAAGTTTACCTAAACTGTGGCAATAAAATAAAATGTTAGGACTAATGGACAAATTCAAAGGGAGCAGAGGCAGTATAACAGACATGTATATTCTAAAGAGATGTCTGGGATGACTATTACTATTGTAATGCCCTCACTGCACTGAACAGCATGTAGCAAACCGGAGACAACTCCATACTCTTCTGCTGTTACCTAACAGGTTTTTGTGAATTGAAGCCAATTTTTTCGGTAAATTACCAAACTTCTACTGCACCTGTGAAAATCTTGATGAATTGCCAAAAAACGTCTAAAATACGGAATGCAATATTTTTCCATTTTTTTTTTTAATCGAACAGCCTTTGATGAATTGAAGCCATAGCTACTTAACAAATAAGTTCTTCAATGTTCAATGGAATAACTTGAGAAAATGGAAAGTCACATAAAGTTGGAACAGATAGGCCTCAGGAGAACTGTAGCAGCGGTTGCAGGCCCAAGTTGTCTGTTCTCTGCACCCCTGGATTCCATATATTTTGAAAGTTATCTAGATGGTCATCCAGCCTAGTTAGGATAAATTCAGATATCTGGATATTCGTAAGAGGCCTAAGCACCTTTTTTCCTCAACAGGTGGGAGGTCTTCCATTGTCTAGCATAGTGATCTGCAAACTTGGCTTTCCAGCTGTTAAGGAACTACAAGTCCCACAATGCATTGTGGGAGTCTGACAGCCACACTCATGATTCATAAAGGCAAATGCATTGTGGGACTTGTAGTTCCTAAACAGCTGGAGAGCCAAGTTTGCAGATCACTGGTCTAGCAAGATGACATCTGGCTAGGGAGGCCACCAACTGAATAAACGTATGCTTAAGGTTAATGATGCTCCCAGGTTTCCAAGGATGAGGACGTGGGATCCAATGATGGTAAATGGGAGTGTATTGACTAAGGTTGATAGGCTGTAAGACCAAAAAGAGCTTGGCAGATGGGCAAGCCCACCACATATGCCAGGCATTGCCAATATGAACACAACTTCTATAGATCAGAGATACTGGGGTTAATCCTGTGCATTTTCTCAGGAGGCAGGTAGAAACAAAACAATGAATTGAGGTCTCTAACTTGGAATCATATGTTTCCCCTTGTCAAGGTGGTATTACAGTGCACACATATAGCATCTGAAAGTGTTTGGTGAGCGTCCGCTTCCCAGCCTAGGACAGAAGAGAACCTGAACTGAAAATAAAAAGTCAAAATAACCATACACAGGTCATACTTACCTCCTGTGTAGTCTACTCCTCAATCTCTTTCTGCTCTCCTGCGTCCCATTTGTCCACTGTGATGAATGCATTTCTCCATCCTCCATTTCAAAAATGGCCACTACCCCATAACAGCTTCCTGGTCAGCACACTGTTGAACTGTAATATCTACTTGAGTCATAGGGAAACATGGACATTGCGTTGCACATTCAGTTGTAACTGACAACTGCTGAAATATAACTGACAGCAACTGGTATATTTCCGTTCTGACAAAACATTGTCAGAACTGGAAGGGATCACTGTAAGAAGAAAATGGTAAGCTTCTGAGAGAAACTGACAGTGAGGTTAGTATGAAATATTCATTTGCAACTATGTCATGTGTTTATTTTAAATAATTTTCCTTACTTCAGGTTCCCTTTAAAGAGAACCCGAGGTGGGTTTGAAGAATGTTATCTGCATACAGAGGCTGGATCTGCCTATACAGCCCTGCCTCTGTTGCTATCCCAAACCCCCCTAAGGTCCCCCTGCACTCTGCAATCCCTCATAAATCACAGCCACGCTGCTGACAAACAGCTTGTCAAAGCTGGCTGTGTTTATCTCTATAGTGTCAGTCTGCTGCTCTCCCCGCCTCCTGCAGAACTCCGATCCCCGCCTGCATCTTTTCCCTCCCTGCTGATTGGAGGGAAGGGATGGGGGCAGGGACCGGAGCTATGCAGGAGGCGGGGGAGCAGCCGAGACTGATACTACAGATGTAAACACAGCCTCACAGCACTGTTGTGATTTATGGGGGATTGCAGAGTGCAGGGGGACCTTAGGAAGGTTTGGGATAGCAACAGAGGCTGGGCTGTATAGGCAGATCCAGCCTCTGTATGCAGATAGCATTCTTTAAACACACCTCGAGTTCTCTTTAAGTTATCAGAGTAACTGATGTAAAAATAAAATCTTACCTTTATCCCTAGGGATATGTTTTCCAATACATCCTTTGAAACAAGATGCAGAAATATTTGTGGGGCTTTTATTAGAGCCTAGGAAATGAAAAGATCTAAAAAAAAAAAAAATTACTTGAGGGGACATCATAGCTTTGCCTAAATTGTTCAAGGGACATCATTTGCAAAGATTGACATAATGTCCAAACCTCAAATTGTTGGCAATTCACCAGCTGAATGCATCAATGTTACCTCCAGGGGGAAAGTCCGGATTATGGAAGATCTCCTCCCTCTAGCTTGTTTATTAGCCCAAGGAAAACGGATACTATTTTGTGTCTGAAGTTGGAGGATGCTTTTGTTACATTAATTGTGTCTGAAGTTGGAGGATGCATTTGTTACATTGTGTCTGAAGTTGGAGGATGCTTTTGTTACATTGTGTCTGAAGTTGGAGGATGCTTTTGTTACATTGTGTCTGAAGTTGGAGGATGCTTTTGTTACATTGTGTCTGAAGTTGGAGGATGCTTTTGTTACATTGTGTCTGAAGTTGGAGGATGCTTTTGTTACATTGTGTCTGAAGTTGGAGGATGCTTTTGTTACTGTCACAGGGAGAACCTAAAGAAGCTGGGGTAACAATGTCATTTTCACTAATTGTGAAATACAAGGAGAGCTTACAACAATTATCTGGGTCCTGAGAATTTTTTTTTTTTAATTTTTTTTTTATCAAAGTGAGATTATTCCCAAAGTATACATCTTTGGGGTTTGTAGGCTACTTAATGCTGTGATAATTATTATAATTGGGCTGATACTTAACCCCAGAGAGTCAGCTAAGTGTGTACTGACAGTTTCAGATAAGTTAATCATAAATTCAGTTTTGTCTAAATTCAGCTTTACGCCTGAGATTTATCCAAAGAGTGTCAGTCTGCAGAAGTTTAGGAATAGAGGTATGCAGGCTGTGCAGTTGAACAATCTTCGACGTTGATGATTGCTCGTGGCCACACTACCCTCCGTGTAAGAACTGGGCCCCACTGCACAGGCCCAAAGCACATCCTGCACAATAGCATGAAGCTGCGCATGCATTTCTCCATGCACAAGCAACTCTCTGTGCTACTGCACAGGCATGAAACCACTTCTACATGCAGGGCAGTGCAGCTGCGGAGCTGAAGAGGGTCTTAGCCAACAGTGGATGTATCGGGGTACCCTTTGATCACATGGGTGGAGGGGATTGGCTGGGAGTCATGTCTTTCAGGTGAGTGGGTGGAGCTAGGCTGCACTTCAAGGGTGAGTCTTTTTCCAGTAAGGTGATGGAGTTGTTGGTGCCCATACATGGTACATACCAAAACAGACATAGGCTCCAATTCATCAAGCATTACCGCATTTTTCAGGAGCATTTTGTGAAATGTCAATTCATCAGGGCTGTTACCGCATGGCAAGCAAACATTTTTCTTTTTTTTTTTTTTATTACGTCATTTCGTTTGTTTATTTCATTAGATCGAATATAAAGATTTTTCCAACATGTTCGATGGGATTTTTATAAAAAAAAAAATCTGGATAATTGTTCATTTTTCTTGATCGACAAAAAAAAGATTCTTTTTTCAATTCTATCATTTTGGTCGAATAAACGGGAAAAATTGAACCTTTTTATTGTATCATGTATGGGCACCATTAGACAGATTTACTACTGGTAACTATACATTTTTTTTCCTTTCTCCCTCTGAAATTGTTAATGTTAAGTTGCACCTTTAAGATATTTATACTACCCTAAATTTGGCTGTAGGTCAAATACTAACTCGATTGCTGCGCATACACTTGATAAAATATAACCTTAATTTGGCCTGAGTTGCAAATTAAAAATTATAGCCACATTAACCAGCCTAGCGTTATGGACGAGCTCAGCTCGTCCAGTACCGCCAGGCTGGATACCTCACTTTTTTTTTTTACAATTTTTTTTTTTTAAAACCCGTAGCTAGCACTTTGCTAGCTGTGTGTTTTATTCGATCACTGCCGATCCGCCGCTACACGCCGCGAAAGAGGGCCCTCCCCCAGACCCATAGCGCAGCCTGGCAAATCAACGGCAGGCTGCGCTATGGGGTGGATTAAGACTCCCCATGACATCGATGATGTCATTTTGATCGTCGCCATGGCGACAAGGGAAGCCCTAACAGGAAATCCCGTTCAGAGCGAGATTTCCTGTTAGGTATGATCGGAGGGGTGGGAGAGATAGCGCAGGGATGGGGGAATCATGTAGCTGGCGCTAGGCTAGCTACATGATTAAAAAAAATTAGGTGAAAAAAACCCCACCCGCGGCCGAGCGCTGCAAAAAACTAAACCGCCAGGGTGTTTAAGAGAAATATAGTGTTAGCTTCTCCATGTTGTGGGAATATGTGAACTTGAGAGCAGATGGAATTTAATCAGTTTAATGTCAAAGTAATCAATCCTAACCATGCTGGGACAGGCTCCAAGTACAGAGAAGAAAAAATGAGTTTCATGGGAAGGTAAAAACACTTCCGAATGTGACAATTTCTTTCACATCGAGAGCTGGAGGGTTCTTGTTATCTATTTACACTGAACATTTTCACCAGCAATCTACAGAGTACATTGGGCAATTCATGTCACTGAATGACACCCATACACTAAGCAATTTGTAGTAGATCAAAAAAACATCATTAATTAAAGCAGGCCTAAACTCAGAACTTGTTCTCTGCTCTAAAAGATAAGCAACAGTATAATAACCTTTAAAGAAAACCATTTCTTTGTTACTGTTTACAGAACTTATGCAATAAATCTGCAGTGTGTCTACTTCCTGCTTTCATGAGAGCGGGCAAAGGGTTAACATCTTCTGTTTACATATTAGCTTTGTCTGCTGAGGACTGACACATTTCGATGCTGACAAAGCTGAGGGATCAAATTATACTTGTGATTACTTGAAGATGAGGGTGAATTAGGCAGGCTTTTCTCTTGAAAAACACACCGGGCGCATTTCTCTCTGTTTTCCTTGTGTCCTGTGGAAAAGTTCAGGTCCACTTTAATATCTTCTTGATGCCCATCATTTACATAGTAGTAGACCTCTTGTCACCATTTGATAGTCTGTTTTCTGAAATCTGATCTAATATTGATTGCACTACTGCTTAATGCAGTACAAAGCTATGAAACGGGGACATTTTTTTAGGCATAGGCAAACCAGGCACATGCAGTGCTTGTTCCTGGTGGCACGCCGAGTATTGGCAGTGAGAAGGTGATAGAAGAAGGCAGAAGAAAGGGACAGAAAGCAGGAGGTGACAGTAGACAATGTCTGCTCTCATAGGTTTTTACTGATTCCATCGACATCCACAGTGTCTGCAAGCTGCTAAGCTCAGGAAAGCCGAGAAGAGAGGCCAGGTACAAGTTATTTTGGGGAAAAACAGGCAACCCTAAGAAGCTGTCTCTTCTATGGGCTGTCTGTTGATGAGATTGGGCAGCATTTCTGCCTTTCTGGGATGTCTCCAGGAGGAACTGGATCTGCAGACCACCACAAGTGAGGCCTTATTCATATTGCGTGCCGATCGAGTTAGCGTTTGTGTTGGACATTTTTTCATGCCTTTTTTTTTTTTTTTTTTTTTTTGCGATTCCCGGCACTTGGGTGGGCGGTGCGTTTTTGTTAAAAGCGCTTTTTTAAGCGCTTTTCTAGAGTGATTTTTTTAATTCACTCCCTGACGCAAGGAAGTTAACTCTTTGACCCGGAAAATAATAAATACAATGTATTTATTCTTAAAAATGTGAATGCAATCACTGCACAAATCGATTTTTGTGAGCATTTTTCCTATACCTTCCATTGATGCAAAATCGCCCTGAAAATGGTCCATGCATCGCTTTTCTGATCGGAAAGCGAACGGAACGCCCCATCCGAACTAGCGCATAGGAAATCATGGTGTAAGCGCTTTCAGGGTCGATTTTGAAATATCGCCAGTGCTTAAAAAAATCAAAAGCGCCTCTGGTGTGAACTAGTAAAAGGGCATTGCCTGCACTGTGCAAACTGCTTGCAGTTCTGCTTTTGTAGGCCATGCCATGTTCCAGCCAGTCGGCACACAACTTTTTGACATTAATCATCTAATTAACCTTCCATTTCAGAGATTTTGAGGCCTTGTTCACATTGCGTTCGGCCCGCGTGTCCGCCGTCCGTGGTGAGCTTTTTTTCCCGCGTTTTTTAAAGCGTTTTCCGGTGATTGGCGATTTTCTATGCGTTTGCTCAATTTTGTGGTGGTTTAAGACAATCAGAAGACGCAGAATGAATAAGCCAATCAGAGAATGCGGAAATTTCTGCCTAAATCCCCATTCTCTGATTGGTTTATTCACTCTGAGTCTTCTGATTGGCTTAAAATTACCGCATATCAGATAATGCAGATTTTCTGCATTTTACATTACAGTAAAAATCTGTCGACTTTAGTGGTTAATAGCAAAGCCCATGTAAGTCCTAGAAACACCAAATTTTTCAGGGTTTATTAAACTGAATCTTGTGAACAAGATGCAAAAAAAAAGTTTTCAAAAAGACCTTAGTTTTTGAGAAAATCAATGTTAAAGTCGGCGGAAATTTCCGCACTTGTATTACCGATTTCCACATTCCGATGCGGAAATGCAATTTCCGATCGGAATTTCGGAAATTGCATTTCCGTGGAATCCGAATGAGCATCCCTAGTCTCCTGAGGGCTAAGGTCAGTCTACAAGTTTTTTCAACCTGCTATCTGTAGCTGTGTACATGCAGTCATTAGAACATTGCAGCAGACTGAGATAGATTTTTTTTTTTCATGAAGCCATAGGGAGAGCTTAGGTGAAAGGGTTGAGGGACACAGATTCATAGTTAGTATAATTCTTTATCTGTGTGGTGGGCACATGCAGTCACTAGAACAATGTTACATAGTGCAGAAGTTTTATTTATGGACCCTGAAGTTCTTTTTTTATGGACCTCTTCAGTCTGCCTCCCTGAAACACGGCATTCAGGTTGCTTCATGGTACATTCGACACTGCTCAGTCTGGCAAATATGCTTTTGGATGGGTTACACTAGGTCTTTCCATCCTTTTTCCACTTTCCAGAGCAGACCAAGGGAATTTTCCTCTGGAGGCAGCAAATTCTTACCTAAAGCATGGTTTCCATTTGGAACCAAGTAAAATGACCCGTTCAGATTGGAACGGAGCAGTTCAGTGTCCTATCCACTCCATTTTCTTGTCCCATTCGTGTCCGGGAATTATGCATTTCCACCATAGGTTGCTATGAGAAACACATCCACTATCCGATAAAGATGCAGCGGGTCGGGGCTTAACAGATCTGTTAATAGAAGCAAGTGGAAGCACAAGCTATTTTTAGCATTGGATCCCTTTGCATGTCCGATCCTGCATTACCAAAAATGTACCGAACTGGTACGTTTTTGGTGCAAGTGGGAACTGAGCCTAATACAACCCTCCCATACACTTAAGTTGGGATCCTTTGCATCTGGTTCCAGACAATTGCAATACCGACAGCAGTTGCTTTTATCTGTCTCTATAGTAATTTTTTTTGTGTTACTGGAACGCAATTTTAGTGCTACATTTTCGTTTCTTTTAATTCTTTGTTAGATCAGCTCTTAAGTGTAAATTGGAAAACCTCGGCCTCGGCACACTAACAGAAAGAGTTGTAGGAGCTGCCAGAAGCCAGTTAAGTCATTTTAACACCACTTGCAGAGTGCTATTGATCTCTTTCTAATATATCAAATGATAAATATATTACAGAAGTGTGAGCTTCAAGGAGATGTACCTCATGTAGTCCGCTGCATCAGACCTGTGCAGCACTGAGATCAGAAAGTTTCATGGCTTTGTTCTGTTATCCCAAACTTAAAGGGAACCTGTCACAGTGCCTAGGCAACAGAAACCATCACAAGATGATACATGTCAGAGCTGCAGAAATCTGATGAAAATGTAATTGCTTGTTATGTATTGTTTTTTCCATTCTATACTATGTATGAATTATTTGTGAAAGATGATATATTGTACAGCTATTAAGGTAGCCGTACATCGAGCAATGATGGGCAGATTTGACCAAGAGACAAATCCCTCTTTCATTGAA